>NC_136628.1:18327486-18737486 GCF_933228915.1 Telmatherina bonti | reverse complement strand
TCTCAGTAGAAGTACATATACGGGGCTAGCTGACGCTACATGATGTGCTCAAATAAATTTCGGTCACTGTTGAATTATAATCTGTCAAAATAACAAACCACAATTTTTCTTTTCAATTTGTTGTGCAGTCGTGTATATACAAATGTGCAACATCGTCAGAAGATTAAGCTTCTGAATTAGTCTGTTTAGAAACAGCTCTTATGTAAGAAGGTTTGGTTATACTTTACTTTATAACTGTCCTAATAGCGCTGCATCGCCTGCAGTTAATTTACCAATAGAAAGCACGCCTTTTATATATATATATATATATATATATATATATATATATATATATATATATATATATATATAGTGAAGCATTATTAAATTGTTTTTGCAGTGTAATAGTCGCAGGAAACTGTTTAGTGGGCCAATGTCATGCTCAGCACTGACTTTTTGCAGCCTGAGGTCTCGCTGGGTACACGCCCCCCAACATTAAACAAAGCAAGTGCTGCTGGAAAAAAAGCTCGATACAATCGGAAATGTGCAAGTGATCTGAAGTGTAAATAACATACTAAAAAGATTACTCATTATTGGTTTATTGTGAATGATAGATTCGTTAGTTTTTCACCTAAAACATGCTCAGTTATTTGTCAAATCAAATTGAGCATATACAGCCCCGAATGTGTGGTTCTTCTGAAGAATAAGTACGAACAAATTTTACAGGTTTACGGTAATTTCTGTGGTGCACTCGATTTTTATGCTAGACGGTAGATCTTACTTTAAATATCTCTTAAATACAGCTATCTAGGCCACGGACATGCAGGCCTCCAAGTTGTTTATCTTCTGCCTCAACCTAGATTGAAACTGGCTGTTTATGATGGAGCAGCTTGTGTGATTGACAGTCATTGTGGCCTGTCAGGCGCGCTGGAAGGCGGGACGTCATCTTGAATTGGCCAATAAAGAACTAGGATTACGTGGGTGTTGGCACAGATAGCTAGATTGAGGTTTTGTTTTGCTTTGCTGAGGATCTGTGATGGGTGCAGAGACTGGCGAGGCACTGGTGACATTTAACCTTTACTGGTATATATATTGAGACATTTGTCATGTATATCTGCCTTTTATATGATAGGATTGTTGTGATGCAGATGCTAGTGGTCTCAGGCTCCAAAACAAAGAAATTGATCTATTTCGTTATGAAAATGGAGATGAACCCTGCTATGTGTGGGGTTATTTATATACTTTAATTTATTTATTTATAGAATGCTGTTTTTATCATAAGTTTTTTTTTGTAACCCTGAGTGATCAGTTATCTTGTGCTATTTCTTTTTACAAGTGATTTAAAAAAAGAAAAATCATAAAAATTTACACAAATCCCCCCTCCCTCCCCCGCCAAACACCACCACCACACACATTCCCTTTCTATGTAATTAGGTGTTGCACACAAGTCATCCCCTTACTCACACAAAGGAAAATGATACAATACTTTTAATTTATAGAAATAATGATTTGCAGAACCCAGAAACTAGGTTTACCACAAGAACAAAAAGAGGCCAAATTAAATCAGATGAAAATAAACAAATAAAACTTCTCAAAACTGAGCCATATACAAACACAATGTTCTGTGATACTGATTTGAATTTAATATCAAAATAAGAATATGGGTATTTTAAATTTGACTTTTTCTTGTATGTTAACCTAACATGCTATATTGCAGTCCGAATAAACCTTGCTGACCTACTTTTAGGTTAGTGACCTTCAGACTGCTCTTGTGTCTGTATAGTATTTAAATCAGTCAATTAACCAAACAGGCATTCAGACCTGTTTCAGCAGGAAAGCCTGTGTTGCACAGTTACAGAAATTATTGCTGTGCGGGGCAGCAGTTAATATTTCTAATATTGTACCTGTGTATGACTTGTTTAAATACTTTTAAAAAAGCAGATAAACTCCACATTTTCTTCCCCTTTAAAAAAATATGACTATGACTCAGGTACCCCCAATGCTAGCTACTCTGCAGTTTTGGAGCTTCTGGCTTACCCTAATCTCCCTGTGGGTTTAGTTGTGTCACTGAATCGCTGTAGACTAGAACCACACATTCGAAAAGCAGTATGCAGCAGCCAGCAGTTCTGATCTAATAGTCATTGCTGTTTTTCAAATGCTGAATGCAAGAATACTCTTGACTCTTAGCAGTGGGATTTTGTCAAAATTGAGGTGGTCAATGAGCCAAAACACTTGCAAGTAAGGCAGTGCAATGATAAAGCTATCAAATATTGTTTTGCATGGAGTTCTTAATGTACGCTTCAGTGTTTCTTAATGAGTTAAGCAGATAGCATTAATTACAGTGTACCGATGATGGGACTGATCAGTGAACTGAAGTCAGTAACATGGCTAAAGCATAGTCACATATAAGATAATTTAACAGATTTAAAAATAAAACAATGCTTTGAAAATGGTAACGCAACTATTTTCATTGTAATATGCTGAGGTGACTATGATGCAATAGTCATACCATACTGCATGTTACATCTGTCAGTACAAGAATCTTTAGTAACTAATATTTAATTGCAGCCCTACTGTTACCTGCATGCTCATACTTCCGTGTCTTTTAAATAAATAATGAAAATGCTCAACCTTTAAACACAATCGACTGGAAGTGTGCTTCTATTTTCAGCCTGTTCCTGCACTTTACAAACACATTCAGCACTTGTGGATTAATGATGTTAGTGATGTTTGTTCTCACATGTCTCTTCATAAATGCACTGGCAACGGCTGCCTGATATTTCTTCAGGGTCTCAGTGGTATCAGTGGGTCACTCACTCTGAATATCAGACATTGCTGATTGGCCTACTTGGATCACATCCAGTGTTGTGAAGTGGAGATTGTCAGGTTTTTGCATGATAGTTGAAGTTATGAGACAAGTGCAACATGCTTTTAATTTAATCTTTCTTTTCGTTCTTTTATTCCCTAAAAAATGGTGTACAGAAATCCTGTTATAAAACATATTGATTACAAAACGAATTCTTTTTGTCTTTTCTGCTGTTTTATCAATTGATTATTTAACTATAGTAGGTGTGGAAAATCCATTTTTATCCTCTCTTGAACCCTGTCATTTTAAAATATGCAGTTAAAACGAAACAAAACAAAGAACTGTTGTTGTTTCAGCTTGTCACATACATCAATTTGTATGAAAGTTTTACAGGAAACCCTGCATTTAAATTGCAAGTACACTTCTGACCGCAATTGCTAAAGTTAGCAGCCACGGGGGCTCTAATTGCACAAAATCTTTTAAATGTTGTGAGAAGACATGATATGCACAATGTGAGCAGCTGTAGTCAAGTTATGCAGCTGTAGTGCATCATGATGAAAAACGAGTCAGTAAAATTACAGAGGGCAAGTGCATTGTTATTAACTCTGCAAGGTTAACCCTGTTTTCAGACACTTCAAAATGTCACTTCTGAAATATTAAATAAACCTAAATTTAGTTCACTTGAGCATCTTATATCTTCTGCTGATTCCTTGTTTGGCAAACATCTGTAGAGTTATGCATTTGTTGAAGCTTAAGACAAGCTAACAAGAAGCATTAAAGTTCTTGGAAAGCAGCTAAGGACAAAAAATAACTGAACCTTGTACAAAAGTCCTGACCTAAGCTCAGGCTGGTGAAGCCTTAAACTTAGCCATTTTTTTAAATTTTTTTTTTAATCTTTTGGCTCTGCATCATAGTCTGTGTCATCTGCTGAGTAGTCAGTCAGATTTTATTCAATTCTACCAGTGGAAAGTGCATGTTCTGTACATCAGTGATGACTTATTATCTCTGTTTGTAAAATCCTTGCTGCTGGCTGCAGACTTTCTGTTTCCTTATATGACAGATAGCTTAGATGCCACCCTGATGCTGCTCGTTTTGTTTTGTTCAGGCCATATGTTTCCTTATTCTGCCTCTGTTACCGATGAAACCAGACACAGCTGGCTAGGACGGAAGTGCATACTGAGATTTGATCATAGCGACAATTTGTATAACAGAAACTGTACTGCATCTAAATATGTAGATGTTAATTAACGAGGTAGTATATATGCAAATGCATGACTTTGGATGCATGCATGTGCTTTGCTGTTTTAAGATGTTGCTTTTATTAATTACAGCTGTGCCACAATGCACTGTTGTGTTTTCTGCTACTTCCTGTTTCTATGCAAAGTTTGCATGCAGAGAGCTAGAAGTGTAAGAGGTGAGAAGTTTGTGTGTGTCACTCAGCACTCAGAGAAAATGATGCTGTTCTGGGGAGTTCTAGAGGAGCAGGTGTAGTTAGCATTTTCTTGTCCTCTTTGTGAGTGTCATGTGATCACTGCTAGGGTCATGTCTCTATGCAGATTTTGTTTATTTGCTATGCAAAAGCAGTAGGACCAATATTAGTCCATGTGGATTAGTCAAGAGGGAAGTGAGCAAAAGAAAAACAGACTGAAACAGGTGAGATGGCGAAAAATGTTATTCAAGTTCTTAAGTTCTACTTAAATTGCACTGCTGTTGACTCATGATCAGAAGCTAAACAAGTTCTGTGAAATGTTTTGGTTCAGAAATAAGCCAGACAGGAAAAGTAAAAAAACAAATAACTATATGTGTAACTAAATCCCTAATGTTAATGTTATTAGAAGCTTATTGAAAAGTGCTTGTAGGAAAGTTTGCGTCACAAAATTTGTCGGGTTAAATTAAATGTAAAAGAATGGAAAAAACACAACAAGAAGATCAGTTGGTTTAAGGATCATTTGTCGGACTTTAAAAATGAAATTTTTGTTAGTTTTATCCTGCTGTATTTATGCAAGTGAATGGGAACAAATTAAGCAATCTGACTGCGGTTAGTCTGGTGATTAGTTGATCATTCTTACACAATTCTGAGTGGGACAGGTTTTAGGGAGGTAACAAAAGGAAGTCATCGTATTACCTGTGTTTTTCTGATTCTTCATAACATGGATGGTATCGATTGAGTTGTATCAATTGCAGTAATCCAGAAGTCAAGTGTAAGATTAAGGGTGTAAAAATGATCAGGGATTATGTTGCATATTTTGCTTTTAAAATACACATTTGTTTATGAAGATATTTCTGGCATTGAGTGACTTTGAAACAGAACCGTAATATTATCAGGGATATGTTTAAGCATTTCAGTCCTTGTCCCAGTATGTGATCATAACAAATTAAGATGTATTCTGCAAATATAGATCTTACGTATGTACATATTGGAAACCCTAAATCAGGGGTGCCCAGCTTTGGTCCTTGAGGGCCACAATCCTGCAGGTTTTCCATGTATCCATGTTCCAACACACCTGACTCAAACTAATCACTCTCTGTGCAGAACTTCATTGGCTGTTGGATGCTTTTAAGCCTGGTGTGTTGAAACAGAGATGCGTCGAAAACCTGCAGCACAGCGGCCTTCGAGGACCAACGTTTGGCACCCCTTCCCTAAGTACTGCAGAATGAACAATTAACATATTTGTAAGAGTTTCATGCATTTACGTTTACTTATTCCCAATACTTAATATTAAGATATAAACTATGAATGTAAAGGAAATGGAAATGCTTCTTGTGGTGAACCTGAGGCTGTAACTGATTTATATCGTTATGCTTACCCTGTAATCTGTATATTTTTTATTTGTTTATAGCTTTTAAGTGTTATGCAAATTTAATATTTTAATTAGCAGCACCACCTCAAAACAAAAAGGAAAATGATGGCTAAAATGTTCTGAACAGTTTTATATATTTGATATTTTATTGAATTTATTCTTCGTTATTAGCTAATATCCAAAAATTTGTCGCCAAATAAATTTTCTCTTTATTAACAAACCAGTTCAACAGAACCTGGTGATTTCCCCACTAACATCTCCATTTCTTTAACTTTTCACTGAGTATCCCAGAAAGTTTACTTGCCATGTTTTTGTTTTGTTTTCAAACTAGTAAAAGTCACAGATTTTCCTCCTGTGGCACAGTGTGATAATGACAAACAAACCAAACAGCTTCAGTCAAAAAGCCCTCATAGATTGAAGCTCTGCAATCTTTCTGGATTATCTCACTGCACTCTCTCTCTGTTTTAACCACAGACCTGAAGCATACGGAGAACGGCAAGAAACCACGCCAGACCAGACCAGGTTGAGCCCAGCTATTCACCCTCTCCCTCTCCCTCTCCCTCCCCCTCTCCCTCCCACCACTCTGCTATTGTCTCCCTCATCAGTAATTCATTGTGCGGATTTGATAACTTCACACCACTGGGACTGGACAGGACACCCAGAGGTTCCCGCCGCTGGAGCTCTAAGCTGTGCCTGGCAATGCCTCAGGTAAGAAGAGATACTAGAAAAAGAAGACAGCTGCTGTTAAATAGCTAACAGGGTTGTCCCTTATTATATGCTGAAAAATGTCTGGGGAATCCTTTTGTTCGTGTGATCAATCCCACTGAAATATATCTATTGAAAATAGAAATGATACAAAACTAAATTGGCTTAGTCAGATTCCAACAAAAATAAAGAAATAAAAAAGCCTTTCAACAAGCAGATGCAGACAGACAGGATCACAGATGTGAAACTCGGTTCAGATGAGCTGAAAGAGGTGAGAGGCTGACCCTGGTTTGGTATGACGTCTGCAGATGCCGCATCCGGACAGCTGCTGATGCAGATGGGCTAACAGTGAGTGATATAACAAATGAATACATGAGAGAGAAACTTATTTAAGTCCTCTAAAAATAACCATGAAGACCCGAGATAAAAACATAATTTTAGTGTTTAAATTTCACTCCTGTGTGTGGAATCAGTAAAAACATGAGACAGCGAGTCAGCGGAGAAGATGCAGCACTGTAAAATGTGAAATATATTTTCTAATTAAGCAGTTCCTCTGTGTTTTGAGATGACTTTATTGTAGAGATGCATTGATGTGCTTTTTTAGGGAATTTGTAATTTCATGAAAATTTCAGTGGGCTTTGGTAAACCACACACCATTTTTATTAAGAGAAGTTTTTCTCAAATAACTTCTGAGAAAAAATCTTAAGTGGATTGAGGGAAATGTCTGTACCAGCTTCATAACAAATAAAAACAAAGGAAGTTATAATTTAGCAGTGAACAGATCTTTTTTTATATATTTGATGTACGAAAATTGTGTTGAAAGCAAAGCAGGACATTTGTATATAATCTGGGAACACTAGATAGTCTGACAGCCTCTCAAGCATTTTATGGTCTGCTGTTTCGCCTCTGACTGCTGATCATAGAAAATACTGCGCTTCCTTTTTCAGCACAACACTGGAACGTCTGATTTGCAAGAACTTTTTGTTTAGTTTGAACATCCTGCAAATGAAGCTGTTTGTTGTGAATGTTTAAATACTTGAGTATAAGGTGCATTAGCATAGTGACATGCTAGATTTGCAAAGCAGCTCATTCCCCATCAGACTTGTAGGTGCAGGTGTCTGGAAATGCTGCATCTACACTAGAATTTCAGAGTATTAAACTATATCATACTGGAAACCAGTATACTGTAAAGATTGCTTAGTCCTGGTTAAAACTCTAGCAGCAGCATCCTGGATGAGCTCTTTTTGGGAAGTCCTGTTAAAGGGCCATTACAGTACAGTGGGGTGCGAGTGAGAATGTAACATGGTCTGTAGCGCTTTGGGTGATCAGTATGATTGGAAATCAGGGTGTGGTTTTTTTTTTGTTTTTTTTTTAATCTCTTAGAGAAATGTATGGTGAACTTTAAAGGATGATTTTGCTTGATGATTCTGTTTGACTAGTTTGATATGTTGTTTGAAATCCACAAAATTAAACTACGAGTCATGGAAGTGCATGTTATAACACACAGTATCCAGATATTACCTGAGGAACTAGAGGGAAATGGAATACAAATAAAGTGTAAAGACAGTCAAAGGTGAATTCTGTTTATCAGATGTATCGTATTGGTGATGCACTGTACTTTTTTGTTCACTTCTTTGTTGTTGTTTTTTTTTTTTCTCTTTATGTTGCAGCCCAGCGTCAGTGGGATGGAGCCTCCCTTTGGGGACGCCTTTCAGAACTACTCATTCGCTGACCAGGCCCTGACCAGCACTGAGCTGCTGGCAACCAGCTCTGACCCAGATTTCATGTACGAACTGGTGAGTTGTCTCACACAGACACATATACACACAGTCCTCTCATCAAAACGTTGCTACAAAAAGAAATTAGGCCTTATTAACCATCCTTTGAGTTTGCCATCTTTAGTTACAGCTTCACACTGAGCTGTCCCTGAGTTACATCTAAATGAAGTGGAATCCATTAAGACCTGAGCTGCCTACTGAACATGGACACGAGGGAAATTGTATCTTTGGTCCTACTGAAGCAGACATTAGGAAAACATTACAAAAGTCTTCTAAAGCCTTCCAGATTTGATAGTAAAGATATTGTATTGCTCTCAGCGATGTCCTTTATATATAAGACTATAAGACCATGAATGATCAAGTCTTCGGCTCTCCTCACAGACTAATCCTCTGAAAGAACAGTGCTATGTGTGGCAGATAGAAAGACGAGAGTTATGAGACGTGCCGGTTTGTTTACCAAATGCAGGTAAACCCTCATACATTAAATTGTTTTAGTTTATTATCCACCCTGATTTCATATGGATGTTTTAGAGGTAGGCTATGTTATTGCATGTGACTACTGTTGCCAGTTCACATTAACGAGTTATTGTGTTTTGAAAGTGATCTGAGCAAACTTTTTCATTCATTCATTCATTATCCGAACCGCTTCGTCCGATTAAGGGTCGCAGGGAAGCTGAAGCCTATTCCAGCAGTCTTTGGGTGAGAGGCGGGTAGATCCTGGACAGGTCACTAGTCCATCACAGATTTTTTTTTCAATTTTCTCAGCTAGAAAACACAAAATACATACTGGCTGTTCAGCTGTAACCAGCTGTTAGCTTAGCTTAGATTGTCCAAATGGAAAACACTGTGACTGCTTTTTGATGCGGGTTAGACACTAACGACCCAAACATGTTCTGAAAACCCCACTTCATTAAAAAAAACAAAAAAAAAACCCCACAAACATTTGAAAAGAAAAAACCCTAAATAATTTCCACTAGCAAACCAGCAGTAAGTGTTGAAACAGTCATAAAAAAAATGCAATTATTAACTTATAATGTTTACAGTGCTCTCTTGGTGGTGTTATTGTTATGCTAAAGGAGGTCTGCTCAACCAGATTTCTGCAACGTACTTGGTCAGCACATAGTATTAAATGTTGCATGGACACGCAGCGCTGTACACAGCAAGCAGAAACAGTGACAGATACTAACAGACAAATCTCTAAGTGGCATTTGGAGGTTGAGACACATCGTCCAAACATCATCGAAGACAAACATGGTGTTTTACCTTCCCCTGCTTTGACGTATGAAACACTTGAGTCTGCACTCTACTGGCGTGGCCTAAATGTTCACAGCTGCTCAAGGTTGGTGTAAATGTCCCCACCCGTATCTAAAACCAATATTATGTTACACGATACACAGCTTTCCCCAGCAAGAACTACACACCTTACCAAGTACAGCTAATAGCACTCTGGTGTTTTATTCATTTTTTTTATTTCATACTTAAGGTCAACAACAGAAACACAATACTACAAAAACGGCTTAAATGTGTCACTTTGTGTTACAGAGCATTTAAATGACTCAAACATGGAGGGATTTGCCTTTTAACAAAAAAATGGAAGACGATTTGTTTTTCTGGGACATCTAAACAAAACAATGATATCATTCATGTTGGCAGTAACAGCTGAGTTTTCTGTACTGACAGAGTAAAAAATCTGCAGGGTCAGCAACACAGAAATGACTTCATGTAAACTACACATAATGAGGGTAGAAGTAAATTAATTTAAAAAAAAAAAAGCCTTATAAGAACTTGCATAATTTTACACTCAGCAGAATGTTTCTAATAATTTGTTTAAGAAGAAAAATATTTACTTAAAGTTTACATGTGTTTTAGTTTTGGCTCTGATAATTATGTAAGATGGTAAAAATCACACTGGAAACTAAATTGACATCATGCAGAGGTTTGTTTAGTTTTGAGATTCTATTCAACCATCGTCAGCTTGTATGTGCTGTGTTCTACACAGCTCCTGTGTGCAAATATCTGGCCCAACAATGACAAAAAGGTGTTTTGTGGGTCCTTTCAGAGCGATTTGATCATGTATTGAAAAAGAGTTAGACATTTTCTAATGTAACAATTAATCTGAGATGAAATTATTATATTTCTGATGAGGAATGGTGGGAAGGGTGATCTCCAAAGCTTCTGTTTGGACCAGAAGCTGGGGAAGCTGGCTAAATATGAAACCTCGGATGTCATATTAAAGTACTATCTGTCTCTATACATGAGGCAGGTTGTATTTTACTTTGTTATTGTTTGACATCTTTGTTACATTTGTCTCATAGGCAGCCTTAAACAGAAAACTGTGACCACACATGCTGTCAAACTCAGGTGCCTCAATTTACTGTCTGCTGTAGACTAAACAAACAATAGTGATTTACTGCCACGTCATTGAGTCACCCACCCCACAACATAGTAGTAGTGTTTGTGTTATCTTATTTGGTTTTCTGGGTAGTTTTCATTTGATGTGTGACTTTAAAGCTGCTCTGGTTCGCCACAGTATGTTTTAAAGACATGGATTCTTTGAAGCATTTTGAAGAACGTTGTTCTACTCATGTAATCTCATACTGATAACATGATGATTAGATCAGGTCTCCATGGAAACCATACCATCTGTTGTTTGTGACCAGATTTTATATCCTGCTGCAGTTTTGCTCATCAGACACGTCGTTGCTGATGCAACATGTTCAGTATCGATGTGAAAGGTGTCTAAAGTTATTTGAGTCCATGATGCATTCATGACCGGTCAGTTTTTGTACTATAGTACAGAGAGCCACAGCGTCACTCGTCAAGGCCCACTGTCCTGCAGACTTCTGATGTTTCCCTGTCTAAACACACCTCACACAGATTAATGGATCAATTATAGATTTGTGCAGACCTTGTCGGAGAGCCATTTAATTTAAATCAGGTGTGTTGCAGCAGGGAAACATCTACTGCATGGAGGATAGTGGGGTTTATGGACCAGGCTCAGGGATTAATGATCTAGAATATATACATATTTTAGAATGTTTCATTTGGACTATTGCGATTAGATTTGCGTTTTTAATCATTTTTGCATTTGTAGGAATAAAAGTTATACTTGCAAGACAAAACTTATTCTAACCCCACACCTGCTTGACTCATCTTCACTTTTCTTTCTGTCCTCTGCAGGACAGAGACATAACCCACCAGCAGAGTCCCTGTGGGGACAGCCTAGTGGGGGTCGGAGATGCTGGCAAGGAGGTAGAGGGAGGTGTTGATCAGCTCATGGGTCTGGGAGAGTGTGAGACGGTGTGCAGCAGCTCAGCATTTGAACAGTGGGATTCCTGGGAGGACCTCACCAGGTACGGGTTTATTTATTTATAAGTCATAGCCTTTTCTTTTTTACTTGATCTTAACCATTTATATAACCTGGTGCAAGAAATAATAAGCAGAACATTCTAATTTTTAGAACCTGAAAACTTTATTTGGTCTTTTTAAAGACACACTTTTGCCATTTTCCAGTGACACGCCCCCTGTCAGCGGGTAATTCAGCATCCTCGTTGCATCCTACCTCTGTAAACTATATTCATCCAGTAAAGGAGAGTCTTATCTTGACTTTTGATTTGTCTTTTTGTGGACCTTGATGTAGAGTTTCAAGGATGGAAAATGACTAATAATGTTATAAAAATTCAAAATAATACTTCAAAATTTGCATTTAAAAAAATTTACATGTGTGCTGAGTTTAACATGATAAAATTTCAGAAAGTAATGCTGTGGGCCTCAGAATCTGTGTACGAATCAAATATTACATATTAGATTTTAAAGGATAAAACGCAACAGAAAGTAACGAAGTCATAAACTTGCTGACGATGACACCTGTCTGCAGGATGAGTTGGTTCTGTAAACTGGCAGGAATGTGAATAAACTCCATGAATTTTTGACATGTAAAATCTTTCCTACACTAGAAATTGATGTAATAGTAGAACTTTTATTCTTAGAAAACAATCACTGATTGTCGGACTTTTGACACCAGTTAAACTGACAAATAATGATTTTGCTTATAATACCATACTAATACATTTGTTTTTTATTTATAACAGTTTGGTCTCAAAATGTCAGAAAGTTGTTTCTTTAGACTGTTTTGTTATGATTATCGACCAGATATATTATATTGGATACAAATGTCCCTGAGCATTTTTTACTTTTATTTTCACATGCTAGTTTTGGCCAAATGTCTAGTTTTATATAGCTGTCCCTCACCAGATGTGAAATAATCCATTTACACACAACTAAAAAAATAAAACTGGAAGGAGATTGTAGTGGTTTTTTTTCTGCACCATGTAGGATCGGGGTGACATTTTTTCGAAAAGGAAATCTGGAATCGGACCTGAAGTAAGTCTGTGAATGTTACAAGGTAGGACAGCTGCCCAAAGGTTTACATGGTGAGTTTATTGTCACTGACAGGTCACCATGAAGCAGTGGAGGCAGATTTTAGTTTTACTCTGAATGTGGCTGAAGATGCCAGAGAACAACACGACGACTAGTTGCCGCAGTCTCTTGGGGTCTCAGGTGATTCTTTGTTTTTCCTGCAGCTACTCTGATGTGTTGCTGCCAGAGTACTTCTGAAAAGCTGTCTGTAATGTTTCCCACAGTGCGGAGTGTCAACTGAGGTCAGACTGTTAAAGCTGAAGGCAATTTAAATTGATGAGGAATGGTGGCGATTTTCAAGGACTCTGCTGATTACAGGGGTGATTGTGGTGAAACAGATAGAAGCTCTTTGTCTTTTGTGTAATAAAGAGTGAGTCCTGCACACTGCTGTTTGCTTGATCTGATGTGTTTTGTCCCTCTGGTTTGATGAAAGTCACATTCTGCTTTGCAGAACTTCTGGTTGTTACAATATTTGTACGTGGCATTAGAAATAAAAAGGATTGCGTTAATTAAACTAAAACTGGACTTTTAAATGCATGTGTAGTAGATGTATATGTTAATGGGAAGAAACCTTTTCTCCACTATGCACCCCTATGTTGTTTGCTGAGGTCGTTCAGGCCTGGGAGAGAGTAGGCCTTATGGCGCAGTTAGAGCTCAGAAGTTGGACTAATATCAAGAAAAGCAGGAAGAATGTCTATATTTGGAGAAGAGGAGCTCCCTGTGTTCGCTTGGGAGGATGTCTGAAAGTGACGTAGAGCACCGCGTATAAATATGTTGCAAGAGCTGAGTTTGGACCCACAGCTTGATATCTCTTAGTTACTGTTGTCAGCCCTGATCAGGTGGTAGAAAAGGAAGAGATCCTGGGTCCGGTGTGCTCACTTGTCTTCCTAGATTTTCTGTTATTCAATCTGAGCAAATAAGCTGCATTTTGCAACCACATATATGGCGTTACAGGCATTTTCATCTTTGCTGCGCAAATACACCTCCTGCGCAGGTGTATGGCTCTTGTCTCAGTTGCTGGGTAAAGGTCACTCAGAGGGGTAGGGAAACAGCCACGAGCAGGACTGTCTGGTGGGACTTTGAGGTTGAGAGTTTTTACTTCAGATGATCAAACGCTGTGTTACGAGCCGGGTGAGACGTGTGCATATGTGTGTGTAAGTTTATTTGTTGCAGAATTTCCTTTTATGGTTTTCTTCTCTTTCAGATTGTCTCAGATCTTGTTTGAGAATTTGGTGTTGTGGCTTCTTAAAAGAATTATAAAAAACAAAACAAACATATCCTTCTACTGCAGGACCAGGTTGTAGTTTCCAAATCGGTTCTTCTCACGTTTTGCTGCATTTATGTTGTTTTATTGTCTTTTTACAAAACTTTTTCATTTTATATTTGATTTTATTGGATATGTGAACAAAAAAATGGTGGCTTTAGGAAGGTTTAAGTTGTTGCTTATTAAAAGAAAAAGATATATATTATTATTATTATTTTTGTTATCATCAATATTCTTATTCTTATTATTACTATTATTATTATTAGTAGTAGTAGTAGTACTAAGAAAGCTTATTCACTTTTAGATTTTAATCTAATTTCAAATGTTATATTGGTGTAACAATAATTGTAAGCTATATCTTTGATTCTTTAAAAATAATAACAGTTATTCATTATTGACCATATTCTCTATCAGTACTATTTAGTGCTTTTTTATGGTTTCAATACTGCAGGAACAGCCTCGACACCAGTCAGCTGTACAGTTGTTGAGAAGACTTCATTGCTTGTTTGTTACTCCGATTAGAAAATACAGTACACTTGTGGTTTCCTGATTGGGGCCATTTTCTGTAGCTTTTGTAGCCTTAACCAAACCAGACATTTAAATATTTTAAAGTTGAATGCTCTGTAGCAGCTGAAGAGCTGTTAGAGGGACAGCCAAAGCAGGTACAGCTAAAATTAAAAGCTTTCATAACTGGTTAGCAAATAGCCGCAATGGAAGTTTAAATCAATGACTACGTATGAATTATATGATGTTTCTGAAAGTGTGCTGCATGTGAGTCTACTAATCAGTTCTGACTTTGACTCTAAATATCTTTGACCTACGATTTTGGAGTCACAAAAAGTTAAGTTCATTCCCACAGAGACTTAAGCAGTGTGGGAGAGTGAAGATGTATTGTATGACAGCCAGTATTTGTGAATCTACTTTTCCCATCTGTTTGCTGTAATCAGCAGAAAACCTCATGCAGGAGAGGTTTTCTGCAGTTCCATCTGTGCTGTGGTAAAACATAACACGGATGTAGGTCTGATTAAAAAATAAGCCCAGCCGGTGAACTTTGAAATAAAGCCCGGGTGGAAACCTCAATGGAAAGCTGAAGAACTACACTACAGTCTGCAAAACCTACCTGCTGCAACCACACGTGTATACTTGTGAGTTTAAGTAAAACTCACTTAATCAAAGCTTGTAAAACTGGAATAACACACCCAAATATTGTGGTGTGAGGTTGTAGCCTTCCTGCATGTGTACAATCATTTAGACTTGAATGGGCCAAGGCACGTTGAGCATAATCCTAAATACCAATTTTTTATTTATTTTTTTTATCTGTGACTGTAAAGCAAAAGGTTGAGACTGTCTTCTCACAATCTACACACTTTCAGACGTTTTCCCAACTCCAGTGAGATCCCTTTTTCTATTGCTACAGCATCATCTGACAAAATCCCCATTCTAGCAACTTCAAGACATCTTTTAAGAAAAAGAACTTGTACACACATTAATAGAAACATGTAAACATCTTTGTACATTTAAAGAGAAAGTTTGAAATGACATGTCTGGAATTTATTTTCAGTCTACAGTGTTGCAGTTTTGTAAATAACTTTTTTCTCCTCCAGTACTTGTATACTGGGACAATTAAATGAAGAGATAGAGCTGTAATTGTTGTGCAATTTATTTGTGCATGGAGCTGCAGTCAGTTGTTTTACCAAACTGCACTTTTCTTCACCCAATAAGCTTCTTGTATTTAGAGATCAGGGCCTCAGTTTGCCTCTGTCAAAACTGTAGCTACCAGATTTAGACATTGTCTTATGTTTACTAATAATGGTTTTGACATAAACCCCACTTTGAACACTTAAAAACCTTCTGCATTGAGCCGTGGTGTAAATTATCATATTGGTGTCATTATGCAACCTGGTGCATGGGTAGCGATTAATAGCAGGGCGCAGGAGCAAGCAGGTTGATACTACAGCAAACAGCTGTTTACTGTTGACTGCTGAGAACCTGATCAGTTTGTTAGTTATTGATTTGGTTTGTACAACAAAATCAAAACATGAAAAGTTTGGTCATTTTCCCAGAGTCTAAAGCGATGTCTTAAATTATCTCACCAACCAAAGCCCAAATATTCCACTACATGTTACAGATGTGTATAGCAAAACAAACCCTTGTTTTTCTGAAACTAGAGCATCCCTGTGAGTTGTTCAGTCGGAGCTTGTCAGCCGATTTGCTTGTTGAGACATAAACATTTGTAGGCATTGTTTTGCATTGATGTGTCCCGTGAGTTTCAAATGGAAAAAAAAAAACAACAAGATGAGAAATTTTATTTTCTTCAATGAGTATGTTGCAGATATTCTGATAAAGAGGATAATAATGTTTAGTGATGCAGCAATGGCATGTTTCGCTGTTGAGACAACTGCATCTCTTTGTCATTACCAGGTACACGCGACTGGCCAGCTGTGACATCTGGGGAACCAAAGAGGTGGACTTCCTTGGATTGGATGATTTCTCCAGTCCCTATCAAGATGAGGAAGTGATTGGTCGAACCCCAACGCTGGCACAGCTCAACAGTGAGGATTCGCTGCCCGTCTGTGAGGCCTTCTACCCTCCTGTTGACCTGAGCATGCCTGCTCCCCAGCCTCGGCCACAGTCGCCCCAGCTCCCCTCTCACAGCAAGAGACTTTTGGTCCCTGGTCAAGGATCAGGCCCTGGCTCTGTACGGCCTTCCCCAAGCCCGACAACCTCCTCCCGTGCTTCCCGAAGCCTCCTTCCAGACTTTCCCGAAGGTTTCCAGAAAGCAACCAGACCTGTTCCTTCCAGCACTGAGACTATGGCTATGACCCAGTACCACCTCAGCCCCACCCAGGACAAGGCTCAAACCAAACCCCTTGGGCGAGGAACCAAGACAGCTGTTCCGACTTCTCACAGCTCTGACTTTGTGCGGAAAGCTAAAGTGCGTGTGAGTTCGATACACAGAGCTCAAGCTGACATGCCTCCTCAGACAGAGTTTGAAAGGTCAGACCCCTCTTTGTCTCTCTCCGAGCCTCAAATTAAGAAGGCCTCCACTTCAGCAAGTGCCACCTTGTTGGGACTTCCTTCTGCTGCAGCCAGTAGCTCCAGCAGCCTGGTGAGCTTCGATAGGAAAGCAGAGGGAATGGTGAAGAGAGAGGTGCCTGTAAGCTGGTCTGCCTCTATTCCTAAACTGGTCGAGGGCAGCCAGGCTCTGGAGGGCAGCACATCTGGACTGGTGAGCAGTGATGGCGTGGCGGGGGCTAACGGTAGCAGCAGTGCTGGCATTCTGGTAGTCGAGGATTCGGAGCAGAGCAAGGAGGAGGAGCACAACTACTCACTGTTCCTGACCCGAACCGGACTTTCTAGCAGACTCCATTCCCAGCTAGAGGAAGATGAGGATGAAGATGATGAGGATGAGGTGGAAGAGGGTGAGGGCGATGGGCTGGAGCTGGACGATGAAGACCACGATGAGGGTTTCGGGAGTGAGCACGAGCTGTCTGAAAATGAGGAGGAGGAAGAAGAAGAGGAGGATGAAGACTATGAGGCAGACAAAGATGACGACATGAGTGATGCCTTCTCTGAACCAGGTAGTTGCCCTAATTTTATACTTCTTTTTTCATTTTTCCTTGTGATGCTCCAACTCCTCCCCGTTTGCCCTCTTTTTCAACCTCATCCAGGCTGTGAAATGGAGCTGATGGAGGATATTAAAGGCCTGACAGCTGGGGTCTCCAGTCGGAAGAGAGCGAAGCGCCGCTACTTCTGGGAATACAGCGAGCAGCTCACCCCCTTCAAACAAGAACGTATGCTGAAGCCATCTGAGTGGGATAGGCACACGTTGCCTAGCAACCTGTATCAGAAGAACGGGCCTCTCCATGGTACGTATGCGAACACATCATTTTACAAACTCTATAACAATAATTGCCGATCGGCTGGGCCAAAATTGACTTGACGCCAGTAATACTTGGCTGCCAGATTATATTGATTAAAAGATTAATAATAATAATAATAATAATAATAATAATAATAATAATAATAATAAAAAAAATTACTGATGCGACACTTACGTGTCCGTTTGTAGAGACATGGTGCTGTTTACAGCACTGTATTAAAAGAACAGCGTGGCCCCTTTAAAGTTGAGCTAGAAAGGGGGCGGGGGGTCACACAGCTCGTCAGATGGTCTGCCACAACACAGGTCTGAGTCATAGCAGGAGAACCCAAGCTAGCAGAGAAAGTTGGCCGTGAGAAACTGTCTGTTTAGTGGTGAATCTTTTCCCGCAAGCTTTGGCTGTAAAAGCAGCTCTTCTAGTAAAAACAGTCTTGTATCTCCTTCACCACTGCTGGACTAAGTGAAGGGAGTTTACCCCACACCTTGCTGCTGCATCACCCAGGAGTAATCTCTTTTTCTTCACCTCCTGATCTTGGTTTGGAGGTTGAAGTAGAAAAGTATTAGCTGTTTCTGTAGGAGTGTTCACTGATAGTGGAGTCAACAGACCACAGCAGCACGATTACTAGACCCTCACAGAAATGCTGCACATCATGACAAACAAAAGACCAGGAAAACAGCTGGTTTTGCTGAATGCTTCTGTGTGCACAGTGTTTAGATCACCTAGGATAGCAGCCACCCCATAAACGCAGCCAGCCCGGCTCATTCATCATGGGTTTCGTCAGCGTTAGTGCTACAGTCTCACAGAGCAGTAGAACCTTCAGTTTGTAGAGCTTTTAATGTGTGCTGATAAATTAAATCTAACATGAGTCAAATATTATACATTTCTTTCGTCTTTTGACCTGAAGGAAAATACATGCTAAAGAAGTCTCGGCGCACCGACGTGGAAGACCTGACTCCCAATCCTCGGAAACTGCTGCAGATTGGCACAGAGCTACGCAAACTGAACAAGGTGATAAGTGACTTGACCCCAGTCAGTGAGCTGCCGCTGACCGCAAGGCCGCGGTCCCGCAAGGAAAAGAACAAGCTAGCATCCAGGTAAGGCATTCACTCATCTGTTCATGATAAGAGCTGCAAGATTATTAGATTTCCATAAGTAAAACATCATTCATGTTGTAGGGCCTGTCGTTTAAAAAAGAAGGCCCAGTATGAGGCCAACAAGGTGAAGCTATGGGGACTCAGTACAGAGTATGGTAGGTACCAGTCTGAGACCTGAGCTGTATATTGAATCAGTCTTTTTTTTCCTGCTTGTGGCTGTTTGGTTATGAAACATGTCATCCTGCAGATCAGCTGCTGTTTGTGATCAATGCCATCAAGGAGGAGATAATGATGCGAGTGGAGGACTCCTCTCCGCGTGCAACCAACATGACAGACACTCTCGAGCACCTCATCCAGGAGACACTTGGTAAGCATATTTATTTATTTATTTCTTTATTTGTGGGGTTGTAAAAACTAGTCAGTATATTAACTGCAGTACAGGGAATCGGCAGTCAGAGGACGTTTCAATATCCACATTGTTGTTATTCCTACCTAAAACTAAGATGAATTTCTTTTGGTTTGAGGTGTTTCAGACAGTGATAACTTTTCTTTTATGGAGATTTGGCTGAATAGCTTTAAGCTGTAGATCAAATGCTAGAAAATCATCTGATATTTCAAACAGAAAGCACTCTGTCTGCAAACAACATGCTGACTATTCATTAGTTCTAATATTCCTTTAGTCCTTTTTGCACATGCACTGCTTCCCATTAACCTGGTGCCAAAAGAACATGCAGCTGTCATGTGTGAATTACGCTCTTTGTGCTTTTCTGTTACATTTAGAAACTGACTATGTTAGATCTAAGTGTTGCTTTCAACACAGTATGTGTGATCTGCTCCAGTGAAATTAATGGGCAGGTGCACAAAGGAGAGATGGATCACGGTGACCTGTGATCAGTTGTTTAGAGGCACCTCACAGACAGATGGCATTATTGTATTAATGACAGAGCTGTTCAAACTCTTTTTCTGCATGTTCTAAACAACAATAACTTACTTTAGTAGGACTTTGAGATTTTTGTGGAGGGCTGCAGCTTGTCCTCTGATAAACAATGCCTACATAGACATCCTCAGTAGAAGTAAACAACATAGCTGTGCAGCTAAAATGTGCTTATGCTTATAGATGCACTTGAAAAAGTAGTCAATCAAAATAATCTAATATTGTGTCATTATTTTATTTATTTTGTTTCTTTCTTTATTATTATTATTATTATTTATTTAGTTATTTATCTATTTATTTAATTTTTTACAAATTTTGGAGTGTTCATAACAAAAAACCCCCAAAACAAATACTTGAACAAATAGTAGTCCTGAATCTGTCATTGTGTTTCTTTGTGTTCAGTGCCATCACCTGTTGCTGGGCAGACTTCAGACTTTGTTAACAAGATCTTGGAGAACACAGGACGGGGCGATCCCACCGGCGGACTGGTCGGCCTGCGAGTCCCCACCTCCAAAATCTAGACAACCCACCGCCCACTGAGAGGAGTGGACTAAACATTACCACCGTGATGTCCCATTGTAACTATGGTCCTCTCTGCATGCCCCTCCAACCCAGAGTACATGCACATTGTTAGTCATACAAACACACATACCACTCCCTGTGTGTATGTATGTGTGCTTGTTATTTGCCATGCACCCGTATGGCACACACCCTAGCTTCCTGTCTCTGCACGCTGCGTGTAGAGTCGGCGCATCACTGTCTCCCAACCCATCATGACCGCCTGTTGGGAGAAGCACGTCTAAAAGCAAGTGATGGTTAGGTGTACAGCTAATAGCACATCCTTAAATCCACTGGTGAATATTAGGTGTATTTAACATAGCATTGTGTTGGGTTGGTGTGCAGGACTTGGTTACACCACTGAAATACTTCACGTGATTTGTTCCAGGTGGTAATGATGACCGAGGAAAGATTGTTACATGCCAGACACTGTCAAACATTAAGTTCCAGTTTTCATTTTTTTATGGAGACTCAGCCCAAATGGTAAAAAAAAAAAAAAAAAAAGAAAAAAAATATTCCAGGTTGTTAAATTGACCCACTCACTTAAGCACTTTGATAAAATTGGCTCTGGTAGCCAAGAAAGCTGCAGAGAAAAAAAAAAAAAGCTGGCTGGCAGGAGATATTTTGTGGTGATGGCCTAAATATGTTCATGCCATCCCGTTTGCCAATCAGCTCGACTGAATACGTTGAGCACATCAATGCTCAACGCAAACAGAAAAGTGGTGGAACAAGAAAATGGTCAGTTAAAAAGATCAGAGTGAAAGACATCCTGCTGTTTTGTAGTTTGTGGTGGGTAGGAGAAAGCTTTCATGGCTGATATTGACAATGTTACCTTAAACAAGAGGAGGTGGTTGACCATGTGGGGAGCAAGCGATTGTAGCGTGGTGCTTTATAACCTTGTGCTGGTTATAACTGGACTGGGTGACAACAGGGCATTTTGCCAGTAATGGGAACAGACAGACTGTGAGGAATATGACAATGATAAAGATGACTTAAACAGTGATCCATTTCCTCCAGGAAACTGTATATAAAAGCATCTCCCAGGCACCGGCTCCCCTTTTGTGTACAGAAGAGTTGACCAGGCAGTTTTGGTGATGACAGTGTGGTGTGTTCATACTAGTGTTTGATCAGAGTTCTATTCATTGTGCCTTGTGTATGTATGTGTGTTTTTCTGTAAGTCTGAGTGAGTGTGTGTGAGAAGGGCTGAACAAGAAGAAAATGATTGATCAGAACTCCTTGTGGTCCAGCTTAAAAGAGGTTCGTGTTTGTGAATATTAGGAGAGACAAACTTGTGGGGTTTGGTGTGTGTTTCAGTTGTTTAAAGATATTCTGAATGTACATAAACAAATGGAAGCTCTTGTTGCGTGATGCCACAGAGTCTGTGTATATAGGAGGGCTCTGCAATAGATTACTTTTGGTTTTTGGTACTCTGTGTTTGGGGATCGGGGGCTGGGCTAACAAAAATTTTTGTTCAGAGTTAGAAAAAAAAATATTTGCACACTATATTTTGATTGTTTTTTTTGTACCAAAGACACATGCAACGAAATGGCGACCAGCCAGTTAAAGTAAGGTTTTGCACAGCTTACCTGACGCCGTATTGAATGTAAGGAATGTGGGAGGGTCAGGGAACTTCATAGAACTGTGAAATTAGCTTGGGTCCAATTCTGTATAGAAAAGGAACATTCATTTGTGTTTTTGAATCTGAAAATTAACCCTGTCGATGGGCTTCTCCTGTAGATTTGTTGCTTAGGAAGCACTTCATTCCTGAACTGATTCCTCCCTCCACATGATGAGTGTATTAATGGCGCTAGCTAGGACAAAAGCCAACAGCGCTAAGTAGATAAGCTATGTTACATTTTTGCTTGTTTGTCAAAATGTCACCAACAATAACCAAAATGTTCCTGTGTCACTTGTTTGATTTTCTGTATGTAGACAAGGTCTAGTTCACAGCAAAATATTAACTGAATTGTGTTTAAAGTACTGTATATAGAGATATTAATGATATACCTATCAATGGTGAAATGCCACTTTTCATGACAATTATTCATTTTGAAGCATGACACATTTCTAAAGCCTATCCTTGTATTGAGAAAGTTGGAGGGAAAAAAAATTACAAAAACAAACAAAAAAAAAAGTTCTCATTATATTTTTGTATTTTAGCTGCCTGCTAGTTATCCTGTCAGTTTGGAAGCATTTACTGGTCAGAGAGGGAGACGTCGAGGAAGAAAAGAAAACATTTCTTGATCCAAATCTGATAGTTTGATACAAATACAGACACGTGACCCCTTTGTTCTTCTAACAGTAAAAGACAGGGAACCAGGGCTGTTTTATTTTAAACAGTGCAGCAAAGCCTCGGTTCGTGAGGAGAATGAGGACATGTTGTCTTTAGTGAGGACAGACACCGTGGAGATGTGTGTGCAGATGAGGAACCAGCTGCTGTGTTGCCTCAGATGCTGTAAGAAAGCCAAAGCTATTTGAGTCTGTCCCACACTGATCTGGATCCAGCAGCACTGTGCACTGTCATATCGGTTTCCCATACTTTATCTAGTTAACCATAAAGCCAGCTGAATTTTGCATTTCCAGGAATTGCTTTCTCTGGGGTTGCATTGCTGTATTGAATCTACCTGTCTGGCCTCACTTTGCCTTTAACTTTGCAGCCTTTCTGACTGATTACAGCATAAAAAAAAAACAGCTCTCCAAATACATGGTTCAGGCCATGAAGTGGCACACTGTGCAACCTAATAACATGCCCGGTATTTTATTTTCCCGTTGTCCCCGCTCAGAGGAAGTGATAGGAAGTGTGAAAATTCAACCCAGGTTCAGTCATTTGACAGCCAAAAATAATCAGGACTATAGTCTGAGGCTGAATTCCAGATAGTTTGAAGTGATGAACGTTTCCTTTTACAGAAAGATTTCTGATTACAGCGAGGTTTTGGTTTGTTTTGTCTGTCTGTATTTTATCCGTTCCATCTAAAAAAAAAAAAAAAAAAAGGGAGAAATGGTGCTTTTTCTGAAACTAGAATGACAAGTATCCGCAGCTCTTATATAACTTCTTTGACTAGTTGTAGCCTAAAGACCTGCTCACCCCTGCTGTCCTCGGCTATTTTTCTTAGTAGTGATTCATTTTTGTAAATAAACTATGAGTTAACATGTATCTTCTAAATGTTAGATATATGCGTAGATTATTCTATCTTATATGTTTAAAAACAAAGCACTTTGTCCAAAAAAAAAAAAAGAAAAAAAACAAACAAAAAGAAGCATTTTTTTTCTTCCATTTGCTGCTAAATGGCCTCGTGTGAATGCTGCAAGTGTACCTGATGACTACTTGCTCGGATAAGTCTATTACCTGACAGGGCTAGGTCTATGAGCTAGCAAGGAGCAGGTGTGTGGCCTGACGAGGATTAGATCTACAGATTTCTGGAGCTGAGAAATGATATGAGTTATTGTGTGAGAGCGCATCATTGCTTGGCTTTGGGAAGCCCAGTGTCTTGACAGGATAGGTCTATGTCTTGGTCAGGGATGGTGTGATGGAATGTTTGTGGTCTTAAAACAAAAACATGACATAAAAAAAAAAAAACACACACACACACACACACAAAAAAAAGAGGGTTTTGATTCCAGGGCCCCTACGTTGATCCTGATGCTGACTCCTTTGGCGTCATGAATCATTTGCCTTCAGTAGAGGTTTCCTATGGAAAAACTGATTCTGCTTTGGCTTCCTCTTCAGGGTGATGTACAGTGTAGACACATTTCTTCAGAGAGCTATATTGTTATCATTTGTAAACTGATTTCTACTTGTGACTTAATGAGGAGGGGTGTAGCCTGGGGCGGCCAGGAAGAGCGCGCTTGAAAGATGTTGTTCCTGGCTGCCTTGGGGGAAGTTACTATATCACTGTACTGTATGGCAAGCCAATTACAAATGGAGAATCAATCCGGACACTTATTGCCTTCTGAAATAACTTCATACTCACACAAACAAAAATAACAACATGGCAGACGTGGTTTGTAGCTAATGGGCATGCCCTGTGTTTATGACATTGTTCTGCCAGTACGGTAAACAACAACAACAACAACAACAACAAAACCATTCAGCCTGATTGGCTCAAAACAACCTTGACCGAAGCAGCAGACATGGTGAAACGTATCTGGAAAAATGGCTTCAAAGGTCCGAACTACTTGATGTGCGTCTTTTGGGATAATATTTGAAGCATTTTTTTTCCAGCTATGATTTGAAACCAGGTCTGGTAGAGGGTCAACAGTGGTTAAAGGGCCGCTGGTTGATGACCGGCTGATGAATGAGCTGTGCGTGTTTTGCTGTCGATCATAAGGCTGGTTCAAGAAAGAGTCCTCAAAGGTTTTTTTGCATTTAGGCGCAAGCTGTGCAACTTTACATTGAAACCAGGAGACTCTGTGGCATTTTAACAGTCAAGGACATGAGTGGAAATCCACGCCAGTAAAACTATTCCTTATTCTTTTTATTTCTGATTACATTAATCCTATACAGTCATCTATTAAGCTAATAGAGTGTGTAATTTTGTGCTACTCTTGTCCAATAAAAGCTACGTGGATCCATAAAGCTCTTCTTCAGCAAATCAGGGTAATATCGTTCTTCTATCGGACATATGTGGTGACATTCAAAAAGAAAATATATTTATGTATTCCAATTATTGTCGCCATTCTTTACTCTGTACAAAATATTGTCTGTGTGTTTGTGTTATGAATTATAAATGTCATTTACTATGGTGCAATGCTCTACACAAAGTAAAAACAAAGGCCAACAGACTCGCGTAAAAATTCATTGAAAACATGGAGAAAAAAAAAATCTGCAACTTCTTCCCCTCATGAAGGATTTGACTGATGTCTAGTGATCCAACAGGGGTTTGTCACATGGTGCTGATTACTGTTCATCACACAGGAAGTAGTGCCCCCCCCTCCCCCAGGTCATTTTCATTGGTTAATGGCAGGATTTTACTGTTGGACCAATCAGAGGAAGAATTACACAGATTCTTGCTCTAAACAACAATAGAGTGATGATTTCTGTTTTATTGACCTGTATGATCGCTGTTGTTAAGCAAAGCATAACTTCTTTTGTAAAAGCCAGTCTCCTAGCTTTGACACCACGGCCATGGTCACAGCAGAAAAAACACCTGAAACATTAAAATAGAAACACCTCCAGGAGTTTCCTTCCTGTATGTATCTTGGTACCAACTTGTGAAAGTTTTCTTTGATACATTTAAAAACAAAAGAGGAGCAAAAGCCAATAAAAACCATTGTTATTTACAGCTAAAAGGAAAATGATTTCTCTTACTTCACAGAGAACTATGACTGTAAAACCCAACCTGACAGTCTAACAGAGTTGCTACTTGAGTAAAAACCAGAGAAAGCTGGTGTATTATAGATTGGCACTTTTTTTTAATCAGTTGCACTTAGAGCCCTATCCAGCTTCACCGTCTTGTAATGTGTTATCAGCTGGAATTGCTCCACATGACTAACATTTCACAATTGTGAAATCTTTCTAAAAGGATGTGTCTGTGTTGGGATTACAGTTGTTGGTGTGACAGAGATTTTTAAATTGAAGGATAAGGACAATTGAAGGACTTTTATTTTTCTTTTTGAACAATAATTGTTACCAAGCTACAAACAGCGATTGTTTCAGGAAACTTCCTAGGATAGCATACAGTTGTAAAAATGTTACCAAGTATCCTTTAATGATTTGGTTTGCAAAGACCTCTTGCTGGCTGTGTTGTCAGACCTCTGAGTTTGGCTTTGAGTATCCTTTGTATCATTTGAAATATTTCCTAAGTTGTTTGAACCCATGTTCTCGTTGCTTGTAAAAACACCTGATCCTCAGAGGCTGTGTGCTTACCCCCCTCCCCTCCACATTTTCCCCATGAGAAAAGAAAGCAGCAGGAGATCTGTTTCTGCATGCTGATTCCCGGCATTAGTGCTGAGAGAATCAAGTGACATCTGGAGTCCCTTGGAGATTAGGGAAATAATTGTCACAAAGTTGTTGCATGGCTTTTGGAGCTCTCTGTACTCTCAGTCACATGATTTCACAACTTGCTGCTATTGAACGAGCACAAAAAGACTTCAGATTTTGGTCTAAGGGTCCCCATGACATATTTACAGTATATATATATGTCCCACACACTCCCCTCTCCTGTTCTTTCCACATCTTTTTCCTACCACAGTCAAATGACCAACAGCGTTATTCACCTTGCACTTGGTTTTTACACTTACCAGGAAAAATAAGAAAAGCAAACAAAAAAAAACCAAAACAATATTTTGAGATACGATGCCTGCTGAACCAGGTGCCTTAATCAAATATATGAGAACACAAATCTGCACCTTCTGTCAGTCTGGAGGGGTTTCCCTACAGAAACAAGGGACTGGGTTTCCCAAAACGGAAGCTTGAAGAACAATTCTGAGATGAAAAACTCACCTTAACCCCAATTTCTATCATAATCAGTCCTTAACGGCAGGTGAGAGCCGTCATGTCTTCATAATACAATACTTTCCCTTTAGTATTACAGAAGAAGAGACGGCTTGCAGTTCGAACTTGATGTTTTGGGAAACCTGGTTCTGTTTTTAACTCTCTCTCTGCCCACTATGCCACATTATTGTGTTTTCTGTATAGGCTGCTGCTGCTATCACTATTGGTGTGTCTGTGTAAAGATGAAAAAAAAAACTTCCACTGTGTCTGTGACAGAGGGAGACTTGGACGTGCTTTATAACTGGTCGATAACAATGCATTCTCTTTCTGTGGAGCACCGTGTTGCTGCCTCTTGAGACCTTTTCATTACAGAAGAAGAAAAAAAAATCTGTAAAGAACTTTCCATTTCTTAACTTTGCTATAATGAAGTGCCAGACCCTCCTTGAAGTCAGTGTTGGCACTGAGTCGCAGGTTGCGAATGAAGCGACAAACTGAGCATGGAGGTAAACTGTGGTGCTAATCTGTCCGTTGGCTGGGTGCTACAGTAACATGGCTGTGTTGAATTTTAGCCATATTGTTGTTTTTTTTCTGTTGATGACTGGTCAGTCTTGTGTTTCTGACTGCTGCACTGCTGTATGCTGACGTAGCGAGGTATAACTCTGCTGCTGCTTTGCTGATGAATGTAGACTAGTCTTCCTCAGCAGGATCACACAGACAGACAAGAGTGTCTGGTGGAGCTTTTTTTTCCCCTGTTGTTTGAGTTTGTTCGGAGCTCTCGGAGGGAGACTTTGGTCATCAGGATCCAGAAAGATCTTGAATGTTGTGAATCTTTCTATGGCTGCTGTCTTTGCTTGTATGTTTAAACATCTTTTTATTAATATTATTTATATTTGTGCTCTGACTCTGTAAAATGTTGCACATTTATTTTCTTTCTTTTATTCCCCCTAAATTATGTTTTTTTTTTTCTCTGATCCCTGTGTTCATACCGTTATTTGCTATTTATTTGTGAAGTCCTAGGATTTATCTGTAAGGAGACAGGTTATTAAATCTAAACAGCTTTTCCGCTGAAGCAGGTGTTCACGAGCCAGACTTCTCATGAGATTCGCAGACAGAAATCAAAATCATGTTTCTAGTTTTATTCGTTGCACAAATTTATAGTTAAGTTTTTCAGTTTCATTTTTAAATGAAAATGCAAATACATTGGTTCTAGTGTCTGTGATGTTGATGCATCGCAGAATAAAATGTACTACTCACTAAATGTTTTGTATATTCAGCTTTTGGATGAAATTTACTGATAATGTAAAAAGGTTCATGCTCCAATGATCATTTATCACAGATGGAGGGTATTTTAGTTTAGTCATACAAAATAATTCCTTAATCTCCAACTAGTTTTTGATAAACTGTTAACAAGGAAAGACCACAATTGCCTCCCAAACAAGGCCCTTAATCTTATCTTGTCTCCTGGGTGCCATTAAAATAAATAAATTTTTAAAAAAAAGTGTCTGCAAACTGCTCCTTGTCCAACTAGGACAGGCCAAATGGTGAGGGAGAATTTCCCAATGGGGGTTATTAAAGTATTTATTGTTATTATTTATTAGGGAAAAGTTAACCACAGTACTAAGGATGCCACAACACAAAAATGTCAATGTCCCAGGAATGTGTCTCTGGCTAAGAGAGGTGAAGAGGACCGTTTCTATCCAAGTTATTATGTAACCAGAACAGTTACTTGTTGATTTGTGGTTCGGACACTTTTTTTTAGGTTATTCACCTTATTTAAAAAAATAATTTAACATTGAACACTTGGACATGTGCTTTCAAGCATTAAGAGCAAGTTAAGAAGATTTAGTGCATTTTGGGTTCATTCTGACGTCATACATAAAGTTGTATATGCTTAACTTTTGTGAGTAGTTTAAGTTGATCTGTTAAACAATGAAAATTACAATGAAAATGTTAAATCTTAAAAACATCATCAAATGTAACTTGTAACAAAATATATATATATATGATCAACTAAATATTTATACAATGAAAACGGAACCAGTCACAAAAATTTATGTTCACCAGAAAAAGTGTTGATAAACTAATCAGTAAGGTTTTAAACAAGTCATCTTATTTCTTTTTGACATTCCCAGTAATGTTTTGGGAATTCCTTTATGCAATTTCTTGCTGCTGGATGAACTTGATGCCGTCAGCAAGTTCAGCTTAGTCCAAAGGACAAAGAGAAAAGGGTAAGGTTGTCCAAAGACTTGAAGGAACTATGGTCCAGACTATTTCCTGGCAGGACTTACTGCTTTTTTTGAACCTCGTGGTTCTTTTGGGTCTGCTCTTTAACAAATGCAGAGACCAAAAAATTCCCAGAATGAAATTTAATCACTGAAATCAGGAGATTTACAACTGGGTTTGAGTGATTCCTGTCTGTGAGACCCATGAAATGTTCTGTGATTTGAGGTTTGATATAGTCCGAGGTGTATACGCTCACCAAACTGAATCTCACCCTAACACAACTCTTACATCATAACTCTTGACTGAGATTTAGGTGTATCGTAGCTCTGAAGCTCAGGTTAGAAGTCGGCTCGAATGCTGTCTTGATCCTCTGTGGGGAGATTTTGTGTGGAAAAACTTCACTGCGACAGATTTTCCTCCCCTTCTGTGTGCTTTATTTTAATTTGTTTTTATTTTTTTTCCTTTTTTCTTTCGTAGAAGGGCTTTGGTTTGAAGTTGTCTTGTCAGGGAGCCCCTGAGATTAGCCAGGGGTCATTAAAGGCTGGTGGGCAGAGATCCCTCACCTTCCCTTGCAGTAAATGATGAGGGAAGCTTGTGTTTCCTCTCCTGCAGACTGATCTTACAAAAGCAAACAACAACAACAACCCACTATCAATAACAATAAAAACAAAACTCCTCTTTCTATTTCTGCACATGTCAAACCCATCATCTACATCTTCTTCCAGACTTGCCAAAAAGCATGGAGCAAGAGGCATTTAACAAAATGTTTATCTTAAAATCTCTTTTTGGTTTCTTTTCTCTCTCTTTCGGTTTTTTTTTTTTTTTTTTTTTTTTTTTTTTTTTTAATAGTCAAACGATAACAGACAGTAATTTTATAGGAAATCTATACAAGCCCAAACATGTAGAGGATGTGGGAGGTATCGGTATCATCCTGAGCTCCACAGCTACATGCTATTGTTATGCTTCTGGTCTTGTATGGTAACTTATTTGACGAGATCAACAGCATGGGATCTTTCTGTAGTTAGTCCTGTGTGTGTTCCTCTCCCCAGTCTCAGTAGGAAGGCTGTACTTCATTGCTAAGTGCTCTATAATAGATCTCTTGGTGATTCTAATTTCATAAAGAAGCAAAACCTGCAGAAAGTGTATCCTGCTGAAACTAACTTGATCCTCTTTAGCAATGACGTCTATATTTGTAGTTCACATATATGCCTGTTCAAATACAATATCTTGACAGTTGTTATATTTATGTTGTGTAATAAATGTTGTGCTGGGTTTATACTTTTGTTTGGACTAACTTTCTTTTACATTATGTTTTTTTTTCCTCTTGGAGGCACAGTTGGTGGCTTTATGCACAGACGTTGAGATGTCAGTCTTTTTTTTTTTTTTTTTCCATTCTTTCTTGGTTTGTACTGTAACAGTCTGTTCTGTTTCAGAGCTTCTGACAGTTTTTGTCTCTGGCTGCTCGACATCCCACAGACAAATGCCCTGAATCTCTGTTGTGTTATTGTGCCTCTCTTTATTTTACTTTCTTTTTTTTTCTTTTTTTTTTTTTGTAATCATTCTTTCTCTGTTGTATCAGCCGGGAGTTGGTACTGCAGCTCTGCTTGTAACCATGTTAGTCTGATTATGTTTATTAATTTTAATATCAAAACAATAAAACCATTAGCACCCCACGCTGACTCTTGTTTGTTTACTTGACTTAATGACTTATAAATAAAAATGATAAATATTTGTCCCTTTTATTTGAACACTGTGATATAAAGCATTGGTGTAAAACTCTGGTCCAATTTTGGTCCTGCAGTGTATTTATATTTGGCACACAAGGTAATACCAAATGACTACTAGAGCTGGCCTGCCAGTACTATACAGTACATGTACTGCAAATATTATAAGCCCCAGATGGTGTTGGTTTGGTACGTCAATCAGGAAAAGACCCTGTCCTCAGTTGACAGTAGTCATAGCAACTTCAAGCTATTGCAGCTGAGATGGCAAAATAAGCCTGGTCTTCAATGAGGGAGTGTTTGTGAAAAAGTACATGATGAAAGTTTATGTGCTTGTGTAACCAAAAAAAAAACCAAGCATTTTCAAACAAAAGCCTGAGCAAAAACACATTAGCTGAACGCACATGTGATTTAGTTACCACTCTGAGGTTCACTGTCCTGTCTAAGTGATTTAAAAAAAAAAAAACCTATATCAAAGTTGGCACATGAGTAGTTTTTCCAAATGTATATTTTGGCCAACCCTATATTTGAGTTTGACATCCTAGATATAGGGGGATAAAGTGAGGAGAACAGTTCCGTACATGTGTGACACTGACACTTAATACTGCACCTTTCATCCAGTCTATGACATCAATTTGAGCTCATTTTCCCTCTTGAGCCTTGCATTGTGGAACATTTCTTCTTCCACTCAGTAGAAGAAGAATAGTGGCATAATCTTTAGGAAAGCCTGATCAGTGCTGGTTCCAGATGGATCCGACAGGTACTTACATACATCATTGAAGAAATACCTGTTGACTATATCTGCTGATAGTATAGTGTTCTGATCTAAAGAGAATTAGACAGAGCAAAAACAATCTCCCTAGCATTGGCTGGAAAGCTACTCCTGCTTATTTTATGTTCAAGTAAATCTGCTCAAAATGAGAAAGCAAAAAGAAACAAAAGTACTATACATGTCACATTTAAATGTTCAAAATTTTTATCTCTGTTAATCAAGACTTTTGATCATTGATCTTTTCCATTGAAAGACTATAAACTTTTAAAGACTGAGCAACGCAGCATAACAGACTGAGTTCTAAAACTTACAGACATTTCCTAACTATATCTGTATGGGTTTATGTTTTCCCTCTTTTATTGCCTTTGTTGGCTTCAGGAATTCATTAAAAACCTTGCACATGCTAGAATCATGATTCAATTGATCCTTTAGATTTGTAAGGGTTTGGACAATGACAATGAAAATGTGGTTGAGAACAACAAATATATATTAAACTCTATCTATCTATCTATCTATCTATCTATCTATCTATCTATCTATCTATCTATCTATCTATCTATCTATCTATCTATACATTTACAACTTAAGCAACCTATATTTTTATAGGTTATATATAAAAGTAGTTAGCATTATTTAAAAGGCCCTGAAAATAACAATGTGCCACTTTTATGTAAACTAATGTACAGCAACACTATCTCCTGTTAAACAACAAATAATCTTTAAAAATATCAATACTAAATTAACAACAACAAGATGATTTTTGTCAAAGAAAAATTGTTTTGTATAAATTTACTCTAAAAAAGGCTTTTAAAGACCACTAACTGACACTGGTAATGGAGAGAACAATGCTGAAAATGAACTTAAATTGAAATGAATTAAAATCAGCTTTGGTGGTCACAATTTATTCCATTTCCAACAGGGAAGCACTCACAGAGCACAATCTTCACCAAGCAGCTCATTTCCAGCCATGCTGTGCAGAATCCTTCTAAAAGTTCCTGTGTCCACAATTCCTTCCAGACCTCCCAAAACTGAATGAAATCTAACTCAGACCAAGACCAATACCCAGAAATAAAATCACAAAAAGCCACACTGTAGTTTTTGCATAAAGTTGCTAACAAACATGCAAACAAACAGATAAACGCTGTCTTTATTCCTCTGCAAACACCTCCTTATTAGAGATAATAAAATCATTTTATAATTGTCGGTAAGGGTGTTACTCATCTGAGGTTACCTTGGCTGCCTTGCCTTCTCTGACAAGTCATATTTTGACCTCCCAGCTTGCCGTACACAAACAACAATGGCGTCTTCGGCACTTGTTCATGTAAGAATATGCGGACAAGAAATAATAAAATATGACCTGCAAATAAAGGCTCTCATACAGGTACGAGTCATTATAAATTATCTTTACATTCCTTATAATGCTCTTTTGTCAGTATTGTAGAGAAGAAAACGTGGGAACACGCAGGAAGTCTGGAAGTGGAGCTAACGTTAGCTTAGCATCAGAGAGGAAACTTGCAACTTTTTAAAAAATTTTATTTTTAAATTTATTTTATTATAAAAATATCAGTGATAAGCCGTTAAATTCTGCTATAAAATGGCACATTGTAGTTACTCTTTCTTATGTAATATGCAGGGGCAGTATGCCAGCGATCTGCCAGACCAAATAATGAGTGAAAAATTAATTAGGCTTTCTAAAAGGTTGTGAGCGTTTCTTTTATATTCTCAAAACTAGAGAAAAATCTATTAAGTGCTCATCTGAGCAAATCGGGGGATAAATAAAACTTTATTTTAAAATTCGCTACTAATTATAGAGGACAGAACCTATGTAATTAGTAAAACACTGTCCATTTTAGTTTACATCACAAACGTAATTTATTGTTATATTGTTGAATTAATTACAAGATGTATTTCTGTACATTAGGCCTGAGAAGCCCTTTCTATAGATAGTTTTGCTGAGACAGTTATGTTTTTCATTCTCCCTCTTTTTCTTTTTGTTGTAAAACATGTACTTATAACTCTAATATAATTATATCTGATTATCTGTGTGTGTGTGTGTGTTATCTGTAGGACATCAGAGATTGTCCTGGACCACAATCTGCTCTCCTGGAGTTGAACAATTTGGTTAAAGAAAAATTCAGTGAGCTGCGACTGAGGATACAGGTTGGACCATTTCCCACATGAAAGCTGTATTGCATCTAACTTATTTCTTGCATAAAATGTGGCATTTGATATGCCTAATTTTGTTGTTGACAGGATCTGGAGCAGATGGCCAAAGAGCAGGACAGAGAGTCGGACAGACTGGCCATCATGGCAGAGACAGAAAGCCAGCGACGGGAAATGCTGAGGTGCCTGGATATTTACACGTTTACTTCCCTTCTTGACTTCCTTTATATCAATAATCCCAAGAGAGCGACTTAATGGTGTATGTTTTTTTTTTTTGGTGGATATTGTTTATGATTATGATAGTAATGTGTATTAATTGTTGCTGGTACAACATAATCACTGTACATATTTCACTGATAAATTAGATTAAAAATACAGAAATTAATTTTTTTTACTGCATTTTGTGAGCAATTTTAAGTGCATGTAACTTACTATAAATCTTAAAGGAAGCTATTTCAATACATATTTTAATAGTATCTTGTATATCAAGAAAAGTATATTTGAACCTTAGAAATTTAAGTGCTAAAATGAAATAAGCACAACTTTTGTGTTGGGATTTATATTTGTAAGCAGTAAGCATATATAACATGCAGACAAATGAAAATGAAAACAAAAACTGCAGCTCACTCATTTATTCTCTCTGCTGTACTTTTCATGACTTCAGTAACCAGACAGCTTGGAGGAAAGCTAACTTGGCTTGTAAACTGGCCATAGACAACATGGAGAAGAATGAGCTGCTTCATGGTGGAGAAAACCAGACCACCAGACAGAGGTTTGAACAGTTTTGCTGGTACTGAAAAAAACTTCATATCAAAGTGGAAAAAATTGGCTGAGCTACAGTTTTCATGGTATAGAGCAGGTGTTTCCAGCTCTGGGGCCTCATTTATAAAGCTGTTGCATGCACTAAACCCAGCATACGCCAATAATCGTCAACTTTTGGGATTATTAAAAACGACTTGCTGGTAAAATGTCCCTATCTCCATGGCAACTCCGACCCTGGCGTACGCACAACATCTGAACAAACAGGAAACGGCGACACTAAAGGCAAAAAATAAAACCGAAGAAATTATGTCAAATTTGAGGCATTTGTTCAAAATCAAATATAAACTTTCACACAGAATGTTGTACATTAACAACACTTAAATAAATTGAGAAAATGTGTATTTGATATTGTTACTCCACCACTAAAACGTCAACCATTAATATATGTTCTGAAACAAAGCAGTTCTACGTATTATAAAAGCGATTTCCCACAATAAGTCGTACAGAAGCTGCCTTACTAATAAAGCTCTAAATGAATAATTGCAATTAAAATAACATGGTCGCCCATCATTAGGCTATGATCAGGGTTTTTCCCTCACCTGCAGATACAGAACATGAAGTGATGGTTGGATATAAAATGCACCCAAATACGTAAAGGCGCACGGTGGCTTATCTGCCCCTGATGATGAACATGGCGCATGGAGACTCTGGAGTCGAGCCCGACACTTTCCAAAGGGAAATGACTGACAGCTCACGGGGCTGCTCACTCCTTTTCCCAACCCAGAGCGCAGAGTAACAGAACTTTGTGCGCCACAGCCATACACACCGTGGTGTAGCGGCCATCGGGCAGATGAAGTGCAGGTGGAGGTGCCTCGTTGCACGGGAGGAAACCTGTTGTACAGCTGCAAATGTGTGCAAGAAAGTGGAGGCGCTACATAACATGGTACTAAATGGGAACATGTCATGTTCACCTGAGAGGATCTCAAACACATCCTCATGTTGGAACCAAACTGTTGCTTTACGCAGCGTCTAGGAGTCATTCAACACAATAGAGGTAGAGAGTCGGCACAATTTGGAATCACTGGCCTCCCCCTCTCCAACCACAGTTGTTGCGCTGTTACCCAGCTGAGACTCACAGGAACACCAGTACTTTAACAATAAATAAACTGGAGTCAGAGACATCTCCTTTGTGAAAACAAAGGAGCATTTGGCGCATTTGTGTGGCTGCTTGTTCATTTTCTCCGCCAGCTTCTAATATGTGGGAGTGAGCAGCACATCCTCCTCCTGTGGACGGCGATGCACCTTCTCCCTACATTTTATTGTCTGACCACTTTATTTTTACTTTCTGGACAAGCGCGATGGTCTGATGAGACGCGTGGACAGCATCTGTCACCTGCTGACGCTCCTCTGCCTTTCTGGCGGTGGTGATGTCCATTGCGCTTCCACCAAATAAGGTTGTAAAAAGTAAACATATTTTATCCCTTAGAATTTCTGCCTCATATTCTAGAAAATCCCTCTTTTTTTGCTTCTTTCTCTGCTGAACCGTCATAGAAATGAGATCAATTATTATTTATCAGGGGCGTTCGCCTGACATTTTATAGCCAACATGTGGGCGTCACAAAATGTTCCCTCACATGAACAAAATTTAGTATTGATTCTGATTTATGAAGCGAAACAGGCGTGGGATGTACGTGTGCACTGGTTTATAAATCGGGAAGTTGTTTTGCGCCACATTTCCTGTTTTCTGTACGTATGCCACCTGTAGTCATCGTTGCTACGCATAGTTTGATGAATGAGTCACAATCCTGAAGGGTTTAGACATTTGCCTCTTCTAACACACTTGACTCAAATTAATGAGTAATTGTGCAAAACTTCATAGGCTGTAGGATCCATTTAATTAGAGTCAGGTGTGTTTGAAGAAGGAAACATTAAAACCCTGATGGACAGCAGCCCTCTGACTTTGGACACGCCTGGGCTTTTAGAAAGAGATGTAATGTTACCTTGTTAGCGTCAAGCTCATCTTCTGCCAGAGTATTGGTATTTTTGTCATTTCTAGATTTTTCTACATTTTGGGATGTTTTTTTTTTTGGTTTTTTTTTTTTTGACTGGATTGCTGAAAAGCAGGCGATGATTCACCTACACCCCCCCCCCCAAAATGCCCCAATAATGAACCGGTATGCATTATTTACAGCTCTTGCTTGCCGTTTAATTACTCAGCCAAATTCTGATAACTGAAGTCTGGCTGTATGTCGGAAGGAAACACTGTGCTACTAATTATTACAGCTATAATGTGTTGTTTGTCTGCATGTATTAAGCCCATTTCACTTTGCCTTTTAAAGCTCATTGTCCCCAACTCAAGAAGTTAGAAATTATTTTGATAATCTTTTTTTGATGTTACAAGGCAAAAACGTGCTTAGCTGTATATATTTAATACAATTTTAGTAACTTTAGTATTTAAAATAATACAAAGCTCAGCAGTAGTGAGGGCTGTAGCTCAGGTGGTTAGCAAGTTGTGTCTTAATCGCAGTTTGCAGCTTGATCCCCAGCCTGACAGTGGTTGTGGCTCTGGATAACAATCTTTATTGTGAGAGAGGAGCAGAAATGTTTGTTTCTGTCTCTACTGTATTATCCCTTATTGAACAAAATAGATTTTTTTTAAACTCCTGCAATCTTTGGTAGTAAAAACAAATAATTACTGGTACATCTCTGGACTCTAAATTACAATTTCATTTGTGTGTAGGAAAGTAACCAAGGAAAGTCTAGTTGAAAGCAGCAGCGACATCACAGAGAGTCTGATGTCTATCTGTAGGATGATGTCTGAGCAGGTGAAGCAGAGTGAGGACACCATTGGTACATTGGGTGAGAGAAACTTTATTTGGTTTGCATTCATGTATATTTAGCAGGTTTCAAGCTTAATCTAATTTGACCTTCCAATGAAAACCAGGAATTCACACCTTTCTCTCCCACACAGCCACCTCTTCCAGAACAGTGCAAGAAACTAACGAGGAGTTTAAAAGCATGACAGGAACCATTCACCTGGGAAGGAAGCTTATCCTCAAGTACAATCGACGGGAACTTACAGACAAGCTGCTCATCTTTCTGGCTCTGGCTCTCTTCTTTGCTACTGTCCTCTACATCCTCAAGAAACGCCTCTTCCCTTTCATCTAGAGAGCTGTGTCCATCTCTGGCATGTAAGAAGTCACCATGTGACGATATAAAGTAAATCCTGGACCTCATGGAGTACTGGAGGCAGTGAAAGCCGTTTACGTTGTACCACATGCAAAATTTAAGTTAAAAAAAAAAAAAAAAATTCAGCCATGAAGTTTATTTTGAAAGTAAACCTCAGCTACACAAACTGAAGCTAATCACTGCCTGATTGTTCCAAAGGACTTTTGGATGGATCTGCCATCTTGACAGAGTGTTACAGAAGTTGAAGCTTAGCTCAGATCCTGCCAAATTGTGGCTATTAGGAAATGATTTTGGAGAAGCACTTTGACGCTTACTGACTACAGCCAGAGTATGCAAAAACCTTAGATTTAATTATTTAATTATTTAGTTTTTTGTTACATTTCATTGTGTGCTCAGGACTGGACATGTCGAGTCTGCTCTGGATGATTATTGCAAAGATGCAGTTAAAGTTGGCGACGTGCCGTCTTCCCTCCAGTCTCACATCCAGGATGCTTTTCAAAAAGCTAACTTTCTTCATGTCTGCTCTTCTTCCTCAACTTGGAAACTGTTACTTTTACCAGCAGCTTTGATTTTTAAATGCACATTGAAGACACAAAGCGATTGAAGGCTAACTTGAAGAGAAGGATTGAAGTTCAATCTGACACGGAAGTTTCCTACAGACTGATGTCACAAATCTGGAAATGAGGATTTCTCATTTCCTCAAACCCCTGAACTGGATCCTGATGACACCCAGATCACGTCTGTAAAGGTCTTCTTTCTGAATAAAGTTTTGAACATACTGAGGGATGCATTACTGGAGATTTCAGAATATCGAACATATCACAATTTCAAATGCAAAACTGTGAATTTATGAGAAGACATTTTGAATAAATAAAACTGTCTCAACACACTTCTTTCTGCTTAATTACATAATTGTACTTTAATACCATCTAAAACGGTTAACATTTGAGTTTAAAAGATGCACTTAAATTAAACCCGTGGTGTGAATTGTGATCATTAAAATAGTACATTACAAAACACACATGACCAAAGAGTGCTTCCCTTCCTGCAGACTGCATGTGAACTGTCGGAGCATGTCGACTGCATGGTACACAATATAACAATCCTCATAAATACAAAACCAGACTTAAATAAGTAGAATACTGATTTAGTGCCATCAGCTGCACATGAACTATAGATACCCTCTGTAAGTTTGACTTGTGTGGGATAAAGTCCTTGTAGTTAACGGTAATACTTAGTGAGGTAGATGACTGTTCTTGCTTGAAGTCATATGTTCAGAAAAATATGAGATAAATATCGAACAAACTGAATAAGTTATGCTGCATTGCTTTTACCTTCAACTCTACACTAAATACTCTTAAACAACTACTATTACTATTTCTACTTCTAATGTAATAAGTGCATAATGTGTGTTTACCCTGTGTGCACCTCTGTGTGACTCATCTGTCTAAGAAGCAGTGGTGTTGGATTGCTCAGACTGAGAGAGACCTGATGGAGTAGTGCTGTCGATCTGTCTGACCTCGCTCCTGTCTTCTAGTTCACCCCCTCTGGCGGGCAGCTGCAGGGATCCCTGAGCAGTGAGAGGCCACGGCACAATAGACTGTGGAGTCGTGGCGTGCTGCAGACCGTCTGATTGACTGTGAGGGCAAAAGTTGGTGAAGCTGCTGCACAGCGCACCCCAGTGTTGCTCACATTGTCCCCGCAGCCGCCGTCCGACCCACGCCCTGACCTCGTCTCCACATTTCAGCAGGAAGTTCATCAGCTCCACATACGGCCTGGTGGGATTGGAGCACAAGTTGACAGCTGACTCGGGACTCATCTGAGTTCCAGTGAAAAAGAAAACGAGCTGAACATAAAGTGCTTAGAGACAAACCTGTTTCCAAAGGAAGTCATGACGGCACATGAAAGGGAAGAGAAAAAAGTTAGGACAGGGACAGCAAGCCTAAATGTTTTAAAGAAAGATGAGGGCTGATGAAACATCTCTCAACTTGTTAACTGGACACAGGTTAGGAACCCAACTGGGTATAAAACCAGAAATGTACATAAAATGACTCAATGATGAGAAGGAATTCTCCTACTGTGTAACAAACTGAATGGGCTTTCTTAACCTTACATAAAACTTGTGTAGATTTGAACATTTACACAACATAATATCACTAAAATGTATTTATATCTTAATAAAGTGTGTGAGTAAAAGACAAGGTTGACAATCAACACATCTACAATGTTTAGGCTAAGCACTCCGTTTTGTTTCATTGCAGAACTGTTCAGGCCCATCTTAACATCTGCAACTAGGCAAGATGGGTGGAAATCCTTTCATAAGCTCAAGAAGACTTCTGAAAACAGCTGTCAGTGAACTCAACTTGTTGCTGCATCTATAAATAGAGTAAAAAAGAATAAAACTGAGAAATTCTGCCACCTTTTAAAGGCAGATTTCATTAGAGAAGGACTGAGGAGAGGTGGAAAACTACTGTGTGAGCTGAAGAGTCACAATGTGAAATTGCTTTTGGAAATAAGAAATGCTCCAGCATGCTGAAGATAAAGGAAGATACAGCTTTGTATCTGCACACAGATTAAAATCCATGATGGTGTGAGCGTGCAGTAAAGCATGCAGGACATGAAACTGTTTAGCATAAGGTACCATTACTACTGGATGATACTATAGAGGCTTTGACGCCACTTATGATGCCATCTCTGACAGGATAAACCTTTAATTAATAAAAAAGAAAAAATGGAATTAAGTAGATTGTGATTTATCATAGAGAGGTGGCATTGTTTCTGCTTTGGTTTCACTTTGGCCTCTTTGTCTCTAAAATCCTCATAAAAACCCATTATGCACTTACTTATTTGTGTGTGTGTGTGTGAGTCTTTCTCACCCTGTGGGAAACATCAAGTGAAACTGCACCAGGCTTCCCATTGTGTCCATGTGGTCCTGCAGCGCGAGACAGAGATGGTGTTTGGTGTAGCACTCTCTCTGGAGCAAGAAAACCATCTCTTTCACCGCAGAGCACCGCCGGCTCACGCAGCTGAAGCGCTGACGCAGTCCCAATGCCATACACCGCAACGCGTCCTTCACAAATGATTTGCCCTGGAAGGTTTGGGGATGAGATGAGGAAAATCAGTGGAATCAGCTGTCTTATGTGCGACGGTTGCAAAGGGGGCTGGGCTTCATGTACATACACCACCTGTCGAATGTTTGGACACACTTTCCCATAGGATTTGATGGAAAAGTGTGTCTCAACTTTTGACTAGTAGTATATATGTGTCAGGCCTCCATGACACGATGTGATGTAATTAGTCATTGCCTTTGCATTAGTAGCTTCCATCTGTGGTTTCCATCTATAAAAAAAACTTCTTGGACAGAGAAGTTAGACAGAGGAACTAGTGTACAAATAAAAACAGGGTTTATGATGGCCTAGAGATTTCTGCAGATTTTGAATTTTAGTTTTAATTTTTTTTTTTTTTTAACTCTTTCAAAAATTGCATGTCGAGCAGTGGGTGTAAACATTTACAGGACGTCAACTATACAGCACATGTAGAATATTTCACCATCTGGCACAAACTACCAGATGTCTAGAAATGGTTGAGTAGCCTTTTCTAGGTCAGTTCATCACTATGCAGTCTTCTTCGAAGGTCATGTGAAAATGTTGTTATTCAGGCATCTTCAACACCAACTAATCCTTCTTAAAAATGGAAGATTATATCTTTAGTCATGGATTGAGCAGCTGACTCCAGCAAACCTTTGGAGAACTTGTTAGCACTGAGGTCTACTTATTTTTCATCCACTGGGATAATGTTATTGTTTTACTCAGATTCCAGATAAAAATCAAGCAATCCATTAAAAAGATTCTGGTAAATCCAAAGCAAGCATACAATTTTTTATTTTAATAGGAAAGCACAAATCTCATCCCTCAACGATCCTTACAGGACATCATCGACTATTCCGGCTCACTCTTTGGACTTATAATCATGCATTTCTTTCTTGCGCATTTCTATTCTAGTAAAGTGAACAAGCTGTTCCCTCTCTCATTTCACATCCAGTCTCAGATTGTTCTGTAACTAATGCTACCATGCATAACTATACACTGATCCTTATAGAAGAAACATTCCTCACAAATGACCTTAATGACTGATAGGGATTAAATGAAATAAAGATATGTATCCAGATATGTCTTCTCTGACCCACCCCAAAAGTTCCTTCTGAACTTTCTTTCAGGCCCTGGGGTCACTGAGTGCAGAGAGACCTGATGGCAAAGGTCTTCACTTTGAGATCTAAGTGTGTGTAATGAAGAGTGGCTGTTGTGCTGATCCTCCCACCTGCGAGTCATAGTGCCCGGCGTTGTGAAGCAGAGTGAGACATATATGGTGCAGGCCTTGGATCTCACAGGAGTTGTTGTTGAAACACTGAAACATCCCACAGCCGACATCCCCTGAACTCACCAGGCAGCTCTGAATCTCAGCTAACACGTTTGAGAAATCAAATGCAAAAAAAAACAACAAAAAAAACAAACATCACATCAGGGTGAAACCTGGAAGTTTTATGTTTCATTTACTCCATCAGATATGCAAGTTGAGGACTTGCTCTCTGCACACACGGGTCAGCTATTAAACAAATCATCTCTGGAGGTCATATACTTCATCTATAACCAGCTTTAACCGCGTTATTCCTGTTCCAAACCTATACTATCCTACTGATGTACAGCTTGCAGGAGCTGCATGGAGCGGAGTCGTCAACAGAGCGGCAGAGCAAACAGAGAGGAGCGCGCCACCGGCCCGGCACGGCACGGCCGGGTCAGGCGCACGACTGCGGTGCGATACGGTTTCAGAGTGTGTAGTCGCTTCGTGGGGTTTAAAAGGCGGACAGAAGCGTGAGAAGATTCTGAAAGCCTTTTCTTAAACTTTGCATGAAGAAAAGACATTTGAAGCATGCACACAATTAAAACTCCTCCTGTTCTTCTGACACGTTTTCATCATATTCTATTAGCACGCTGTCTGTATATATATATATATATATATATATATATATATATATATATATATATATATATATATATATATATATATATATATATATATATATAAATAAAAGAGACATCTTTATTTTAATGGTGATTTTGCGGGTTGAACTTACCTGTGCTCTGCAAAGAGAGACGTTTTTTTACTTGGCTGCCTTGTTTCTCTTGGACATCACGCAGATCCACAGCCAGCACCTGATGACACGCCAGCAGCAACAAACCAGCGGACACACACACCGGCATATCAGCTGATCGTTGGCTCTTTGTGGGATAAACTTAGTTTTCTTGGTAGCTTGCTTTAGTGGGATGAATCTGCGGGAGTCTGGCCGTACAATGTGGCATCGACATGAAAACTGGGACATAAAAACCCCCAAGTGAGCTGCGCGTTCACCGGAGTGAGACCTGGAGCCTCCACCAATCACAGCACGCCCACGTGAACGCGCAGCACACGTGGAGCTGAAAGTTTATCGCAGGGGAAACAGATGACTGTGTGACACAGTGGCAAAAACGAAGGTTTCTGAGTAATTTTACTGCGATTTATTACGCGACAAGTGGGAGGCCGAGGCTCTCAAAAACATAGCTACCCAAAAGAAAAGAAGGTCTAACTTAAAAAAAAAAAAAAAGCTACTCTTAATTAACCCACGAGAGAGCGCGCGCCCCTCTGATGTTTCGCAGCTGCTCTCGGAGGGGATGAGACGTGCAACGCAGAACGTAAGATGCAGACAAACAGAGAAATGTATACCAGTAGGCCCCAGTTGTCCAAAATGTTTCTGAAGTTTGTCAGATTATGTTCGTCAAAGACATGTTCCAGTGTTTATGAAGCAAAGGCTACGTTAAACATCCAGCTTTTACACGGTTACAGTATTACTATGATGATTATCTTTAGATTAAACTGCACAAAACTATCCATAAATTAGGGTTGGTTTTAAATTTATGCTTTAAACCGTTTTTTCTTACCTCAATCATAGATTAAATTTGAATGTCTTGCACCAAAACTTTTATTCCAGTTGAAATGATTCAGTTTAAACGTTAATTATGAGGTTTAATGACATTTTTTAAATGTTAGATTCTTTTCAAATTAAGTCATCAGCCGCCAAGCAGCTGAGTCCTATTACTTGAGGTTATTGATGCTAAATGGAAACTCATGATGGCTGATGTAAAAGGACTACCAGACTATTTATTGGCAAGTTGAACTTTGCATTGTGCTGTATATTACCAAGTTAATGCCACGCGTGGGTCTTCTTTCCTTTAACATGTTAATAATTAACTATGCATACAAGATGGCTGTTGTTTTGCACTCTCCAAAATGAAACCAAATGAAGAAGTGAATGTAATTCCAATCAATCTAGAGGTCTAAAGGGGAAAACTCTAATGGTTGACAAAACAAGTGTCATAATGACCAGTTGGAGCTTTTTCACAATACTTAAAGATAGTGGAGGAATATTCACATCTTTTTGGTGCCTGTACCAAAAACTTTTTCCAATCATCTGAAAAACACCTTTTACATGTGTTTTTTAAAGCTCTTACCTAAGAATTGGAACTTTACCAGTGTGAGGGACATGAAGTAGCGTACGTCGTCCCAGACTGAGCTGTCCCATCTCTCAGTCTGAAAGGAGTATTGCCAGGTTTAAATCTGCTCATTGTGAAGATTTCTATGTATGACTGAAGGTGCTTCTTGCTCATATACTTCATTAATAGATATAATACGAGGGAATAAAAAGACAACCAGTAGAGTTGGCACAAAGTTAATTTGTGTCAGTCATAGAAAGTTGACACTTCACATTAATGGCTTCATCAGTTGTAAAACTACAACACTCAGTCATTCATATTTTGTATGATACAGTATTTGTGATGGCTCAACTCAATCTTACTCATGATGGTGATGGAGAAACTCTTAATATGCAGCGTTCATTCCTATAAATATGTTTGGAGGAAGTTCCTGCTCTATGTTGCAACTGCAGAAATTGTAGCTAATTTTATATATATTTTTAGGAAATATTTAAGTATGATCACTCCTAGCATGAGGAAACATCAGTAATGTAACCATGTTAATGTAGATATAAAGAGTTCTTACTATTAGCCTTCAAAAACCTGAACAACACAGACAGTGATGAAGCAACAGTGAAGCCTCATCTTATTTGTCCTCTCCGTCATCATTACCTCTATTTATGGGGCCGTCAGTGACTGTGGTTGAAAGCAGGAGTGTGTATGTTTGTATGTGTAAGTGTCAGTGGGAGGTCAAGGTAGAGGGACAGGGAGCATTTATGTGTTCATATGGAGGCCCAGTCAGGGAAGACATACTTGTATGGGGGCTAATGTTTGGATGTTGAAAGATTTGTTTTTTCTTTGCGCTTGTTCAGCCTCCTCCTGCTTCAAAACATCCCACAACTTTAGTCACACAACTTGCAATGACCACCCACACAATGACCCTTCACCTAACACTTATACAAACACACACTCACACACCCCAAATAGCTCACTAATGTGCAAACAGTACATATGGGGGACCTTCTTGTACTCCACATGTTCATGTTGTGTAAACAACATTCTGCATGTCTGTATCTGTATGTTCATACACATAACAGACTCCCAAGTATCTGCTGTGAGAAAGTTAACACACATTAACATTAACAGTACAATTTGCCTTTATGAACAGCTGCCTCCTCTGCTGCAACAAGCTAACAAGCTGCAAAACTCAAACTCTAGAGTATGTTTTCAGAGGATGTATCTAGAGGGCACATGTTTTGCCCTCTGGAGTTAATTACATCCTCTGTGACATCCACCAGGGAGAGGGGGAGTGTTTCCATTCATCTGCTTAAAATGATAAGTCTTAATGGTATCAGTTTTTAAGGGCATTGCAGCTTTGAGCGTAAGTGGAGATCCAAATGTGCATATTATCTTGAACGTTACTGCTGGTTGAAAAATATAAGAAACTTAAAATAGCTTTGGCTAAATATGTTACACATATTAATTAAAACCTGTTTTTTTCAGAAGGTGATTTTCTCCAAAATAATCCTAAACAAAAAAAAAAAGAAAAACAGAAATACTTGAAATGGGGACACAGAAGGTCAGTTCTCCAGAGATGATTTTCTGTTAGGAAACATACATTAAAGCTTTAACACCTTTTATGGTATATTTCCTTCTTTGTGTTCCTGGTTAGACTAATTTTATAAAAAAAAACGGGACAAACTAGAATAGGGAAGTATCTATATTTACACATAAATATAACCTGAAAACCTACTTTTACAAGAGTCCTAAAATTTTGTGTAGAAAATTTAAATAAACAGATAAGACAAAATGAATTTGTCACATTTGTATTTTAGATTCTATTGTCATTTTTTAAATTTATTTTTACAAAGTGTGTTTAAAACTCACTTGTTTTCGCATCTAGTATTAATTCCATGTAAAAAAAAAAAAAAAAAGGTGTAATTTGGGAGGTAAGAGGGGTTAGTCATTACACACAGCAAGATACTGGGTAGACACTAAACTCTGAGAACATCAGCAACTCTTCCAAAGATGTAACATCTTTACAAACTTCTGTTGGAAAGATTAGACTTATATCGGTTCATGTATTGACTTATGAGCGGAGAAGCTCACCTTTGCCACAAACGTCACATCAGTTTACTTCACAGAAACTCCATGTCATACTTCTGTCCTTTTGTTTAACTGGGTTCTACTGAAACTCCAGTAAACCTCACAATCTTCTTCTTCATGATTAAAAACTGATGGTCAACGATCTCTGAAACCAGTTTGTGACATGCTGACATCCAACAGTAAAACTTTTGCTACGTCCATGTCTTGAATGAGTGGAAAACAAAGGCATGTGGAACTTTAATTTAATGTCATTATCATCATCAATTATTTTCCAAGTACATACATATATATACATACATATATATATACATATACATACATATATATATATACATATACATATATATACACATATATATACATATATATACATATACATATATATATATATACATATACATATATATATATACATATATATATACATATATACATATATATATATACATATACATATATATATATACATATATATACATATACATATATATACATATACATATATATATACACATATACATATATATATATACACATATACATATATACATATATATATATACATATATATATACATATACATATATATATACATATATATATACATATACATATATATATACATATATATATACATATATATATATATATATATATACACATATACATATATATATATATATATACATATATATAAATAAAAGAAAACAGAAGAACATGATCTCACCAATTTTATTAAAGCCATCAGGATGCACAGTCAATTCTACGAATAATACATGCGAAAATAAAAACATGAAATGGTGTGATGGAAGATGAGACCTGTACTCATTCATTGAAAACTTACTGACAAACATTTCACTAGCTGAATCTGAGACACCCTGTTTGGAGTGCACTCTAATCCTAAAGACAGAAAAATCAGCAACCCAATCGACTTCCGCTGTCATTTCAATCAGTGAATACAAATTGTAAGCCTAAAATATTAACAGCCAGCATATTCATGGAAAATGCGCATAAAAAGAACAAGACTGACAACTAAAAAAAAAAAAAAAAAATCAGTGTAATAACACACAAAAAAAGGCCAGTACAAGAAAATGTATGAGTCAGATACATACAAAAGGTAGAGCAGTGCAGTGACAATGCACCTCTTGGCATAGTACAAGCCCTCCAGCAGTAGCCTTGTGCAGCACACATGGGCAATGAAACACCCCTGCCTCTAATCAATTCAAGATAGGCCAAAAGGAAACACTCATCTTCTTCATCCTCCATTTCTCTGATGCTGCAACTTTCAAAAGGCCAATGCAGTCATACAGAATTATGTGCACACCAGTGAACAGCAGTCTGTCCCTGTAGCAAGAGGGAAAATACAGACGTCTAAACTCCATTTCTTCGTCAATTGTTAACTTACAAATAATGTCAGTTTTTAGACACATCTCAGGGAGTTTTGGGGCCAGAGGGACAAGGGGCCTCTTGAGTGTCGGTCTGTTCAGATGGTGCTGAGTTAGAACTTGAGGTGCTTTCTTCCTTCCTTTCCCCTGAAAGGAAATCGTGAATGGCAGTTTCTATATGTGGTCGGAAAATGTGGTTCATCTTGGGGTCCACAACCTGAGCTATGATTCGATCCACACCAGATTCCAGCATGCCTGATCTGGAAGTAAAAACAAACAAACCGGTGCTAAGAGACTCAAAAACAGGTACTCAAAAACATAAAATATGAGTATACACTGGATATTAACAAATAGTTGGGATTCTGTGCAATAGCAAAATGCAATCACTTCCAAATTTCAGGAATATTTATCATTCATCGCTACAGAATGTGCAAAATGTGCTGAAAGTTTGATATTTTACCAAGCAGAATGTCTCATAATTGCATTCTATTTCTATTTACACTGCATCCACTTTTTAAAATTAGGGTGATATTCAGAAAGCCCTGCGCAAATCTTTGATAGCTAAAGATGTTTTTTTTTTTTTTCCTCTCTTTCTTTTTGTATGTTATGCATGTTAAACAGCTATAGGTTATACAGCCAAAAGAACACAGTAGGGATAATTTCTCCAAAAGAAGATACTGCTCCCAAAATATCTAAATGCCATTTCTTTTTAGACCGGCCTGTACTTCCTTTTACTGAACTGGCATTACCAGCTAACACATTATACTAATACCTGCCAATTGGCTAACTAAGTAGGTCAAACAAAAGATAAATAACTGTCCTTCACACTTCTTTTTTTAACCAACCAGCTCAACAATCAGGGGAAAGTGGGCTTTTTAAGAAGTGGTCTTAAAATTCCAGTTTACATGATTTTAAACTGGAAAGCAGAAGCAAACAACCTGCCACATAAAGATATTGTCGTGCACTAGTTTTCCTAAGCTCCCTATTGTCACAAAAAGGTCCAGCAGTGACCACATGAACACTCACAGTGCACACACGCCAAGCACAGTCTTAGTTTTTCATCTACAAATAACACACCTTCTTTAGTTCAAAACATTCCCACAAAATGAGGGATACTATCTGCACCTAATTTGGCATGTCTTATCCAAGATAGAATAAGTTATGAGTTGTTAGAAAAACTGCACTTCATGTGTCACTTATTTATTCACAAAAACTATCTGTGTAGTGACATCTGAGGTACAACAGCAATAAATAACAACCATGAGTCTGTGGTGCCTTGCAATCATTAGACTTGAATGCAGATCACAACACTGAACCTGCATTATATTGCTGTTTATGCTCAGGAAGATGCTAAACATCTGGAGAGCCCTTATTTAGATACACCAGCTCAGAAAAGCTGTAGAGACTGTTCAGGGTATCACTCACTGGACAACACTTTGCCTCAGTCCGTTTCTCATCTGGTTCTTGTTGATGGACGGGTTCCAGTCCTGCGTGCTCAGGTGGGATGTGACAAAGTTATCAACTTTCTGTCTCAGGTTTTGATAGGCAGGCTGGAAAAGAGCAACAGTTGTGTCAATGCAGTCATCATACTGCTACAGTAACAGAGGAAAGCAAAGAGATTTTTAAATTCCAATTTCAGTCAGCAACAAGTTATCAGATAAAACAAAGTCAAGTGTTTTTAATCAATAATTAAAGCTCTGTTTTTGTGTAGGTGTATGGATACAGCTGCGAATAAGGAGCATCTTATGTTCCCGTTGCAAAGGTTGAATACCTTCGTATCAACATCAGCCAAACAGTCCCGACGGAACTCATCAAAAAGCCCCCGGTTCTTCAGATGCTCCACGATCATCGCGATGAGCTGCGGGTCCCCCGGAGGAAGGCCGGACGAATTCACGTTCACATTACCGCTTCCCTCCGCCATCCCAAGCCCAACTGGATATCTGCTTGCTTACCTGCTAAGCTACATTGACAGAAATCTAGCTCAACAGACGTACGAAATGTGCAGTCGATTCATAACTCACAACAAGCTGCTTGCGACGTGAGAGCTGGACTCGCGCACATTAGAGTTTAATCAGTAGAGTTGAATCGGTTGATTCTGGTAAACAAATCTAACGTTTCAGTCTTGTCTGCGCATGCGCATTTAGAATATGACCTCGGAAGTACTTAATTCAAGTATGGTCGCGAATCCAAACGTTAGCAGGCTGTAAATAAAATCGTTTTTGGAAATAAAATCTTATCATTATTCCTCAGACTCTAAACCATTGCAAAACGCACCCGACAATTTAGTTGGATCTGTGACGGAGTCGAACTAGAGGGGATTTTTTTTCCTCATCGCAGGTTGCTTCGTTTGTTTTTAAAGGTACCGATAGCCGCATGGCTAACATAAACTATCCTACTAACCTCTCTGCTCATGGGTTGTAAATGTGAATGAGTTAAATATTACAATTAGAAATTAACCAGCACATTCACAGTGTGCCACATATTCCTTAAATTTAACTAAGTTTGGGCCAAATTGTCATATTTATTAGCCATAGTTTCGAGTAAGTCACTGCCTGGTAAATGACTGTATGACTGTAGCATACAACAAGTGTAAGCTACGATATAATATCGTCTTTATACCCAAGTAAATATATAAATTAAATTAATATAATTGTATTCGACCAACTTTAAAAGTTTACTTAGAGTTTAGCAATACACTATGTTCTTCTTTATATCCTTTACTTTTGATGTGTGCACGGTTGCCCAATTAAATGCTCCACATTTTTTATTTTAATATTGTTAAATAATATTACATCAAAAGCTATAGCTTGTTTACAAGAGGGAGCTGATATTTCACATCGTTGTTTTAGATGAGTGGTGAATCAGAAGCAAACAAGGAATTTATGGAGCAGCTGCGGATGCAGGAACTCTATGGACGGAGAAATGAAGATGGTTCTGATCCATTCACTTACACTGATTCAGAGGATGGGACGGTGTATGACTGGGATCCTGAAAAGAAAGCTTGGTTTCCTAAAGTAATGACTCCTCTTAGCTTTCAACCTTACTTTTATTACATTTTAATAGCTCCTCTAAGATGAAGCAAAATTAGTCAAATCTGATTTTTTTGTTCATCTCAAGCAGGTCTGCTTTGTTTCTGTAGGTAACTGAGGACTTTATTGCAGCATACCAGGCCAACTATGGCTTTACTCAGGAAGAAGCTTCAGATGCAAACAAGGCAACACTGAGCAGCTCAGATCCACCTGCTCCTGAACCAAACAGCAAACCACAAGTAAAGGAGAAATCCACAGAGTCTATCAGAAATCCAGTCCCAGACCAGCACGAGACATTCACGAAAGAAGCCAAGCAGAAAGGGGAGAAGAGGAAAGCAGAGCAAGGTACACCGACACCCACAACCAATGCAAATGCAAAACACTAAACAAAACAGTGCTGTAAGAAATATATTAGCAAACTTAAGGTCTGTCCTTGTTCATTAAGCTGTATAGATTTATGGTTAAATTGAAATTAGCAGTGATTTCAATAAGTGCTTCCTTTCTTTTTCTCTGCTTATAGGATGGTTTGACATTGATGATGACAAAAACACAAATGTCTATGTGTCAGGTTTGTACTTCTATTATTGGAATATTTTACTTGGATTAGCCTGTCCAATTATTTTCTGATTTTTTTTTTTTTTCTCTCCTGATTTTTCCCACTAGGCCTGCCTCCAGATATCACCCCTGATGAGTTTGCTGAGTTAATGTCTAAATGTGGCATTGTCATGCGGGACCCCATCACAGAAGAGTACAAAATCAAACTTTACAAGGACAAGGAAGGAAATCTGAAGGGAGATGGCCTCTGCTGCTATCTTAAGGTTAGCCTTTCTTTTGAAGTACAAGTAATATTTTATGTCACATTACTCTCCAGTAACCAGACAATGTCCCTGTCTGTGGGTTTATGGATCCTTGCAGAAAGAATCAGTGGCATTGGCCATGCGTCTGATTGACGAGTCAGAGGTTCGAGGTTACAGACTCCATGTGGAAGCAGCGCGGTTTGAGTTAAAGGGTCAGTATGATGCCAGCAAGAAGAAGAAGAAAAGCAAAGATTACAAAAAGAAGCTGCAACAGCAGCAAAGGTAAACTCAATTTCCTGTTCTGTTATTTAACCTTTCACTTGGCATCTTAGTTAATATTTTAAAGTATATCCAAGTTGTCTCACTTAACTCTACCTAAAAGAACAATGTGGGATTTATCTGCCAAGTTGCACCAAAGACTACTATAAAGCATTTATATGAGTACATACATGTATGCATACATATTTATGTATGTACATGTATTGTCATTGCTAAAATAATATGGTTAAAGCTGGGGTAGGTCATCTTGCTCAGAGACATTTCTTTTTTCTTTTTTTTTTTTTTTTTTTAACTATGGGTGAAGTGGTTTTATGTCCTGATAATAGCCTGTACATTTTGTAATGATTAACAATAAGAAATATAGTTAGACTCCTCAGTTTACTGTAAATCTGTAAAAACTGTGACCAATCAAACCTGGCTCTCCTCCTCCCCTTCCCACAGCACATACCTAATAGCCACACCCTGCATGTAAATAGCATGTTAGGATGAAAATACAAAGTAGTGAAGAAGAAACTTGGAAGGCAAACATGGCTGAGAAAATGCAGGAAGGATTTCCCCGACCCCACTCGGTTTATGTGCCTCCTCCCGCTAAACAGCCGAGAAAGAGAAAATCGTTGGTGGAAAAAGCTGAGAACTAGAAAAGCACTCTGAAAGCACAAACCTCCACCAGGGCCTTTAAATAATTCCTGGATCCAAACGGTGATCCGGATCGCCTCCAAAATGAAACCAGTTCTTCCTTTTCACGTTTTCAACAACTCCTAAAAAATGATTTAAAACCCATCCATAACTTTTTGAATTATCTTGAACACTAACGGATAAAAACATAACCTCCTTGGCAGAGGTAAGAAAAAAGCTTTGGATCAAAACCAGAGGGGGAGGAGCCAAAACAGGGTGCCACTTTCAAATCTTGCTCCCTGACATTATCTACCTCAGCTTTAAAGTGTAAATTTAACAAAAAACAACAACAAAACAAACAAAACAATAAATAAACATCAACACTGGATAAAAAACAAACCAGTTTTGTGATCACTTTTAGCATTTCAATACTTTTTCTTGATGTTCTTGATGTTATTTTTAATGTTTTATTCTTTGGTATTGTACAAAAATGTTATTTCTTTATTGTAATGTATATTCTGTCTTTACCTGCCTCGGGACTACGGATTACAGCTTGTTAGCTCTAATCAGGCATGTTTTACATCTGTTGCTATAGATCGGGGATGGGCAGCTCTGGTCCTCAAAGGCTGCAGTCCTGCAAGTGTTGGAAGTTTCCCTGCTGCAACACACCGGACTCACATTAGACTTAATTATAGTCATGTGCAGTTTGTCACCATCTAAGCATTGGTCTGCTAATTACCCACTAACTTCAGTCAGGTGTGTTGTAGCAGGGAAACTCCCAACATGAGCCTAAAGGACCGGAGTTGCCCACCCCTTTAAAAGATGTTCATTAATATACATCGTCCCTATCAAATAAATGAATGAAGTAGTAAATAAATAAATGTAAACCCTTTGACCTTTCAATGAACAATTATGTACTTATAAGAAAATATTAAAGAATAATAAGGTGAAGGTAGATGCTGGTGGACAGTCTAAAGCTTTCATCCTGATGAAACTTTCCCAGTTGATTACTTAACATTTAAACCGTTATTTTCAATACTCCATATGTTAGAAAATGTTACGTTTAGATAGGTTTATATATTAAATGAGGTGTTCTTAGTAATCATGTTGCATAAGGGGACAATAAACAACAAAATGTTATTAGTCTAAAAAAAAAAGAAAAAGAAATGGTCTAATAGTTAATTAACCCATAGTCTAAATTAACCAGCAGCTGAAAATACGTGATTTTGGCTATTTAGTATCTCATGTAAAAACTTTTATTTCAATTTGCACAGAAACTACTAATTCAGATTTCACAGTGATTTTGTTTTTTCTCCAAAGTATAAAATAAATGATATTTTATTTAAATTATATTCATATGCATGAGCACATTGTCTATGTTATGGTGAAAACTTTTTCAATGTGTAAAATGTGAAGTGTACCAACAGCTCAAGTTAAAACTTCCTCTAGTGTTTTCAGTATCAAAGATATTGAGCTAAGCTGAATTGGGATTTCACAATGAAAGAAAATATTGTGACTTTGGGATGTTGTGATTCTTTGCTGTGCATCTGATACAAGGTGCTGATTAATCCTTTTAATGTGCCATATTGAGCCTTGTAACTACTGTGCACATCTGTTACTTAAGTCAAAGAATACCACATTTCTTCAAAAAACCCTTTAAAACTTGTTCAATAACTGATGATAAAAACGGAAAGTCAACATCTGTGTGGTGGTGCTGACATGCATATTCAGAGTGAGTTGGTAGATAATTGGACACTCATTAAATGAAGAGTTCTTGCCTGTGCTTTTGTTCATGTAGACAGTTGGACTGGAGGCCTGAGAAGCAAGGAGATGCAAGGAAGAGGCATGAAAAAGTTGTCATCATCAGGAATATGTTCCATCCCAGTGACTTTGAGGTGCAATGAGGAACACATGCGTGAACACACACTCTTCTACACATAGTTTTATGTTGCGGGTGCTGACCTCTTTTCCCTGCGGGTTGGCTCTTGCAGGAAGACCCTCTGGTGCTGAATGAGTATCGTGACGATCTGCGGACAGAGTGTGAGAAGTTTGGAGAAGTCAAGAAGGTCATCCTTTTTGATGTGAGTTTAATTGGCGCTGTTTCGAAGGCTACGTCGAATGGTTTTAATTGAATGACAAAGAGTTGGCTGTGTTTGTGCTTCAGAGACACCCAGATGGCGTTGCATCAGTTGCATTCAAGGAGCCTGAGCAAGCTGATGCCTGTATTCTTTCCTTCAATGGTCGCTGGTTTGGAGGAAGGCAGCTGTCTGCACTGCTTTGGGACGGAGTAACAGACTATCAGGTGAGACTTTCTTGTGAATACATAGTCACTATGTAAACAGTGAGATGTGGTAAAATGTGTTCTAGGAATGTGGTAACAAAACAAAGTTTTTACATACGTTGATGTGTTTAATCTGCTTTGCGTGACAGATTTATTTACTATGCTGTAAAAAATGAGCAGAGAAACATCGTTTGAAGTTGTTGAGTCTCAGTTTGCAGCAAAAATCTGCCTCTAAATGTTGCACTGCTGTGAGATGCTTTTATGTTGCCAAACATCTTTGACAAATTTTGGATCAAACAACATGAGCCCAGTCTGAGGCTGAATAATTAAATAACGTAAGTGTAATAAATGTGTGTCTGTAAATATCATCTTTGATTGTTGGAGACAATTTAATGTTTTGTTGGTGGTTTGAAGCCTGTTTGTTGAATAACAAAACATGAACATCTTTTATTTCATTTCTGGGTTTGCAGATTGAAGAGACAACCCGTGAGCGAGAGGAGCGGCTAAAGGGGTGGTCCACTTTCTTGGAAGAAGGTGATAAAGAACAACAGAAAAACAACAGCAGCAAATCAGCAGAGAGCAGTACGGCCACAGAAACCACGAAGCCCGAGCAGCCGCCACAAACAGAACCACAGTCCTCAGAGCAACAGCAACAGGAGGAGGAAGTGGACTCGACTGATAGTAGCCTGGCAGGAAGTGATGATGAGGAAGCCTAGACGCTGCTATCAAAGTACCTTGTGGAAATCAACCAGGACAGTGATGCTGGAGCGGGCGGGGGAGGAGGTAGGGAGGGTTGGACAGCTTGAGCCATTTTGTAATTTAGAAAAATAAAAGAACTTTTTTTTTCCAACCTTTTTTCCATCCTTATGGTTTACACTGTAAAAAGATTTCCACTCAACAACCTGGTTGTTCCTTTAAAACACCTTTATTATTTACAGTGTAGTTTGCATCATAGTGCTGATAACTGGAGATATCTGTGAATTAGTGGGACTAAACTCTGTTGAGTTTGAATACCATGTGTTTTTGTCTTTTTTTTTTTATTTTCCAGCTGTGTGGTCTGATAAGGTTTAACATTTTAATAAAATCAAATTTATCAAAAGCAGATCATGAAAGATAAAAATAGCCATAAAATATGGTTTGTTGTGAAGTGTTTCCTCCTATTACAAGCATAGATACAGAAGGGACATTTAGCCTTGTGTAGACAAGTCTCAAACTGATCTTATTTCATGGTATGGATGACCAGTAGCTCCAGTTTAAACTTTAACACAAAGCACACATTGCAATAAATGTCGTAATGCCCCCCCCAACACAAACACATGTTGCTTTTTGCAGATGGAAAATAAAAGCAGAACGTTAAACTTAACTGACTGAATAGTTTAAAACATGCACACCTCTGTATGAAGAGCAAAAGCACTAATCTGACCAAAACCAGTGAACTTTAATTTACTAAATAAGTAGATCTTACACTTAAATATGTATGACGGCAAACCGAGAGCACATTTCTGTGTGATCTCAGGTTATGTGCTGGGATGAGGAACATGACCCTTGTGACTGAGCAACACAATGTAAATGATGTTTGGTTGTTTTATGTTTAATTTGTAAGGCTTTATATAACAGTGAGTGTCTTTACCGTCCAAATTGTTTTAACTCTTGATGCAGACAATCAGCATATCATAACTGGAGGAAATTTCCATGAAGGTAATTGCTGAAAAAAGTGTATACTAGGTTGTTTCTGTCTGGTTCAGTGTTGCTGTGTGTCCCACCATACCAAATCAGTTTTGGGGAATTTATAGAATGTTGTGTGGGGAATGGGAATGTTGTGTAGACACAACATTTAAACTTTAATGCTATTTCAGCTATTTTCAAGCTGACTTTCAAGTCATCCAGAAGAAGAATGTAAATGTTCTTTCTTCTTGTTTTAATTGCAGTTACACACTAAAGCACAAATAAACCTTCTGACCAAAAAAAGATTTTATCTGGAGCAGCGCTGATGTGGAGTTCATGCGTTCAGTGGCTCAGCGTCACTTTTAACAGACACACGAACATGCAAATCTCATGGAAAAGAACAGAGGAGGAACGTAAGCTTGTTAGAAAGTCAGAAACTCACATTTTTGCAAGTTGCTGCAAAAGAAACGCAGACAGATGAGGTCTCTGGCAACCTATTGATTAGAAAAAATTAAATGCAGAAAATCTGGGTACTTTGGATTGAAATGCATACAGAACACTACATGCACACACTGCCATTCATAGCATGCAGATTCAAAGAGGAGTCACACCGAAACCTTTGTAAAAAGCAACAACCAAATGTGTTGTAGTTGTAAGGTTTTACAAAGAACCTGATTCAAAATCATTGAGTCTTCAGCAGCTCTTAAAAGATGGTAAATAAATACCAAATGAATGACTGCACATGAGATTTGACACAGTTTCATTATTTATTTAGCAAAATTAAGTAAATACAAAAGCTGTGAAAAACTAAATAGATCCTATAATTTAATAACCCAATAAAGAATGTATATTTTTGTGTAACATTTTTTTAAGACTGATATTGATAGGTGCTTCCTTTCACATGATTAATATTATAACAATAACTTTAGATTTACTGATGGATAATTCATTACCAGAATACGCAAGTTTAAAACAAACAAAAAGCAGAACTAAAACAGTTAAAGTAGCAATGCATCGCTAATTTTTTTAAGGTTTACCCTTTAGCTTCACTTTTTATGGATCATTCAGTCACTATACAATTCTGCAAAAAAGCAAAACAAACAGTCTGAATCTCTTGTTTATGTATTAAGAATAAGAAAAACTTTATTATTTGGGAAACTGCATTGTTGCAACAGCCTAAGTACAATATGATAAGATTTAAGATTCAAAGATTTTATCGTCCCATATGCACAGTAAGGAAACAGGTTTCCCTGTACAATGAAATTTTCATATTGCCGTCCACATTTAATGCCGTAAATACTTAAAGTATAAAGAATAGACTAATTTAAGAAGAAGAACATGCATCATGAGTAAACATAAAATATAAGCTATAAGTAAAGTAATCTATAAGTGCTGCTGTGCAAAACAGTTATAATAAACATGATGGTGTCATAATTATTTATATAAATTTGAGAAAACATGTTAAACACTACAAAACTCCCTTTTAGTGAAAAAAAAAGCAAGAAAAAAGAATGAATAAAAACAATGAGATGCATCAATCTATGAAATGCAGTACTTGGGGGTGGCAACAGTTAGTTCCTGTGTGACCACTAGGAGGCACTATGACTCCATTATTTCTACATTTCAGTCAATGTTTTATTTCACTGCCAAGACTGGTAATATGTTAAGCAGTTTGTTAAGCAGTTTTAAAGCTTTGAGAAAATGCTGACTTTTTTCAATATGAAACATAACATGCATTATGCTTTTAGAACTATGAATTCATTTTTATATGTTATCTTTCACACACGCTGGTGGACAGTGGATAGTGGTCACTAAACATTGCTTTCAGGCTGTAGTGGAAGTAATCTTACTGCAAATGAATAAAACTTGGAAGTAATTTTTGTATGTTAGATTTCCATCAGTTTAATAAAGGGATTATTCATCTTCTTCAAAAATGGCATTTTGACCAAAGTAAAACATTAGAGTTGAAGGAAAGGAAAAGGTTGGTCAGCTATGTCTTCTTTTTTTTTCTTTTAATTTATGTGATTGAGCAATCCCAAGAGCTAAAAAACTGATTACTTAGAAATGTTCAAAACCCCTTACTGTGTTATTGGAACAGCATGCACTTGGTGTTTGACACATGTTTTTGGGACTGTTGTGAAAGTAAAGGACCAGACTGGTTTCTTGCAAACAATTAAGTGTCCCAAAAGTTACCAAAGGCTAATATTTGTTCTCTCATGATAGTGTGCCTTAATGTTTTTTATTTCTTTGTTTTTGTTATTGTATTTTTTTTAACCAAATAGTAGCATCTTCATCCTAAAGTCATCTCCACAGGTTTTTCCTTTACTGCTGGAAACAAAGATCATTACATTGTTAAAAAATATCTGGATATCCTTGTTAGTTGTTGAGCAGATGTATTTAAAAGCTTATTAAAACAGTTTTTATATTTTATTTTGATTCTGTATCATTTTTATCCTGTATTTTGTTTCATGTCTCCCTTACTTTTTTTTTTTTACTTGGTTTGTCTCCTTTTCGTTGTTCATGTGGTTACTCTTTTCTTTTACTTTTTTGGATGCCTTCTTTCGTTCTTTTTTGCATGTTTTTCACAGCTTGAAAAGTAATGCATTTATTTATTTATATTTAATTGAGATGCACTTAGTTGTCTCAGCTTTTCAGTTTATAGCTTCTCGTGAGTCATATGTTGCTGCAGGTGTTGAATCAGTTGCTCCTTTCTCTTATGGATTGCTTTCAGGCCAGCTTCTTGGTTCTCTGGCTCTTTCTGACTGCAGGAGCATTTGCTCTCTCTCCTCTTAATCCCTGCTGTCCTTATTAGCCATCTGATCTGCAGCAGGTTTTAAAACTGTTTCTCATTTTAATTTTGGCATTAATGATTGCTGCTCACACCGTACAGGTCTGTGAGAGTCTGCTGCTTGTGGTACTTCCTTGACTGATCAGTGGGGATGTGGTATGTACAACCTGCAACTGAGCTGAACAGTTTCTTGTCCTCTAGAAAGAGCTTTTATTTTAGCCTTGTGGGGATACTGGCACATCATACATATCTGCCACTTTAATGTCCACATGACAAGACTGTTTAAGGCTTATTGATGTTATAAAGCAGTTTCAGTGTTTGACATAATGTTTAATGGTTTCTAACTAATGGAAGGATTTACATTCAAATGACCAAACAGTCAAAAGTTAACCCTTCCTTAGCAATGCACCCAGCAAACAGGGTCTGAGATATGAGCTAAGCTTTGATGAAGTCTCTAAGATAAAAAAAACAAACCAAAAAAACTCCTGTGGCGGAGAAAAATGCTGAAGTAATGAAGACCATTTTTAAGAGAATTTTCTTACATTTCTGTAGCTATCCTCAGCCGTGCTCTCAGTGAGCAAATACAGCAGAATATTCCCCTGCTGTTGCTTATTGGTGAACTGCAATATATTAATATCCTTAGCATAAGTGATTGCACATGGAGAAATGAATCATTTGATTAGTAATGAGTAAATCAATAGATGGAAAGTTTATGAAGAAGTCATAAAAGAATGATTGTGACATGTAATTAGAAAAATCCACACATTGAAGGTTTGAGGGGTTTGTTTGTGGAACAACATCATATTATCAAGAAGAAGATTTGCGTTTGACCCATCTGAGCCAACACTTTAAAAATGTTTAAACTTTATTCTGAATGATGTCTGTTTTCTGTCACTCTGTCTACTTTTCAGTCTCAGTTAATTTCGGTTTAGAAATGAACAAGTAAATGCATTTGTTGAGACCTGAAACTATTGGGTTATGCAGAGGAAAGTAGCAACCAGGGGCAGGTCTAGAACATTTTTGACTGGGGGCCAGGCAGAAGCACAGACCAGGAAAAAACACACACATGAGACTTTTGTAATAAAGAGTCTAGAGATTTTGACATAATTAACTGATTTTACAGCTTAATCTAATTAAAAAAAGTTTTTGTAAAAGCAAAAAGACAATGTTATTTTTGATCCTGCATTATATGGCATTAATTACTGCTGCACAAAAATATACTTAATTGATAATAAGACAAACATGATTTGAGCTAAATCCCACACTTTCATCAGTTTTTCTTAAGCACTATTATTTATTTACCTTTTATTCATGTCTGGTGGCTTTAAATAAAAAATTTTAAGTTTAAATCTCATTTAATTATCAAGCACTTTTCATGAGACCAAGCAACACAAAGAGCTTTCCATAGTTAACAATTAATGCACATTAACATAAAACAAGTCATTAAAAAATATTCTACTCCCTTTCACACACTTACACATGCACACACAGGTAAACTGAACACAAGAACGCCCTCACCCCCCAAATATCCCATTCCTCCCTCTCGCCCTATTCTACCCAAACAATGACTCTAACCTCTATTTTCTTTCCCTTAACTGAATGCAAGCATAAATATAAAAAATAAACATCTCTGATGGACTGTTGACCTGGGTGTACCCCACCTCTTGCCTGATGATTGCTGAGATTGGCTCCAGCTTCCCCAGCAACCTTATTTGGACTATGTGGTACAGATAATGAACGAATAAATGATAATAAACATCTGGTTTGACGCTGCTGTTACAAAATGGTATTTCAGGGATTCATGCACACCAGGAATCAACCAGCCCATCTACAAACATGCAGACACCACTACAAGAACTGTCCTGATCATGGCCGGCATGGGTCCCCACCACAGGGCTGCAGTGCAGGGCCCCCCCTCCAGGACCCCAGACAGAGCAATTGCTGCTACAGAAATCCTGCAGACCAGACAGACAGAGTCCTGGATGTGGTTGGAGTTAGGAATATAGAAAAAAATTAAAATGACAATGGAAAAACAAACCATAACAACAATAAATGAATCAAATCAAATTAAATAAATAAATCACAAACAACTACAATAAAGATTCAGTTAGAAACCAAGGTAAAAAGGTGGGTCTTGAGCATCTTTTTAAAGACAACAACAGTCCCTGCAGCCATGAGGCTCTCTGGCAGGCTGTTATAAAGATGAAGACCACCATACAGGAAAGAGGACTTGCTGTAGGTATTACTTCTGACTTTAGGAACAATCAAGAGGCGACTTCAGAGTCTGCAAGAGCTCATAATTTAAAATCTAGTTCGATATGTAAGAAGACCAAAGATCATTAAGACATTTATAAATGATTTAAAAAATGATTCATGACTTTTACATCCCCTTCATAAAATACAAACAGTGTGATAGACAAATATTGGAAACATGATGCTGTTTAAATGCTGCATTATGATTGAGAACGCCGAATTGTTAATGTCAAACATAATTGACATTTTGCTCTGCATTCACCTGCATTTGCCGTCTGAGGTTTACCCAGTTTGTTTAAACTTTGTCTATGGGATGTTGTCTAATTTACTTTAAATGATCTGAATGGCATCACGGCGGAGAATTAAACTCAACTCGGACCATTTCAATAAGAGACTGTGTCATCCATTCAATAACTTTTGCAGTTTATGTTAAAATACAATTTCCACGGTGTGGTAAAAGACACAACTCTGAGGCTCATTCAGCATCAAAATAAAATATTCCTAAAATATCTAAAAAGATAATATTTGTCAGCCATGTGTGTTTGTATTCGCAGCGGGTTTGCATGTATGTTAAATAATTGCAGCAGTAACAACTACATTTGTTGTGAGACCAGGATTTAACTGGAAAATCAAACTTTAACACGTCCAAAGTTTGTAATGTATAAATGAGTACACATAATGCAAAAAGTTCATTTTGGTCAAAAGCATTTTGAACACTATGTTCTCATGCTTCCAGGAAACCGTGAGTGAAACACAGTTTTAGCACATAGTACCAATGCATGAATCAACAAGGAGGTGCAGACAGGGACTGATATGGGATAGCAGAGGAGACAGCAGAGGAAATGGACAGAGCATGTGAGGGCAGAGCCTGTGTGTTTGTGAGTGTGTGTTCTGTTCCCTGGAGTCCACCCTGAAGATCGCTTGGGAAAAAGACCTCTAGGTCTGCCTGAGGTCTGAGTTGCAGCCAAGAAAAGCAAGACTAAAATAGAGGGAGAGAGAGCAAAAGAGAGACTTTATATCTGAGAATCAAAGACATGATCTTGGAGAGAGATGGAGAGATGGAAGATGGAGAGGGCGTGAGAGGAAGGAGGAGCCTGGGATGGAGAAAGAGTGTGAACAAAGAGCTTTGTATCTGAGAACTAATGTATGGAAAATAAAAACATTCACATGGTGTCACACACACTTACACACACTCTCTCTCTTTCTCTGTCACACACACACACACACACACACACACACACACACACACACATTGCTGATTAGAACCATATGCTGACAGAGAGAATAATGGGAAACTGTGAATTGTTTGATTTGTTTTCCTTCTTTGTTGCATTGGGATGGAGGGTGGGCGAGATAGAGGGGGTGGAAGGCGCCGATGACTGTAGATGATGATCAGCCATGGGAAACTCTGTGTCCGCTGCCCAGCTTGGACACGTTTGCTCCATTAACAAAATGCACAAGAGGGGGACTTCCACTGAGTGAACAAGGAGTTTTAGCTTCTGGGGTGTCCAAAAAGTCATGTGCTGAATTTAAATAGTGGCAAACAGACAGATTGCCAGCCAGTGATAAAGCTTACTAATGAAGTTGTTTCCTAATTCTATATTTGCACAAACTACACACTTTTGTTGGACTTTCAAAGATATCAAAGACTTCCAATGAAAGCACACTTTTCAATTAAATGTAAAATAAATCAATTAAATAAGACTAGCTGCAAATGTCCCATGAGGATGCAATTAAAAGAATACAATCCTTTTTTTAAAATTCTACTTTTCTGGTCAGTTGCTGGAACAGCTGTGTGACAACCAAAATAAACACCTGTACATTTGAGTAATCAGGGGTTAGAGTGTATGCGTTTGTACATGTACGCCTGTGTGTGTTTAAATAGGCAGAGAGAAATGATTTTTTTCTTACGATTACACTTGTTTCTAATCAGAGAAAAATGCACAAGAGGAATAATGGAGGAAACAAGTGGGTGGGAGAGAGAGAAAAGAGGACTGAAGGATAGATGGAAGCAAGCTGATCTCCTACAGATGCTTCACTCCACTGGGAAAATGACATAAGGTTGATCTTTTATGGAAAAGGGTTTGTTTATTATTAGTGTGTGGGTTTGTGAAAAAGGCCCTTTCACCCATTTTTTAAAACAAAGTTTGACCAGATGAAGTGGCCAGCTGTTGTCTAATGCTTACAGAAGTGCAAATTTTGAGTGGAGCAAAAATATAAATACATAAGATAACGGATGAAGCTGCACTGCATCTGTTCTCCCATGCCACTGAAAGGCACTTAAAGCGAAGCAATTTAGCCTCCTCTTCCTCAGTCTGGCCTCAATAAACTGTTACAAAAGAAAGATCTTCTTCAGTTCATGGATATCATTCTAATCCCAATGGGTGTAATGTGTTGAACACATTTTCAATGTGCCATAATGAAGAGCATAATGACATTCTTGAGAAATGAAAAAAGCAAATCACTGAATACCTCCAGCTTTTGCAGGAACGTTTGGACAAAGCTACTATCTTCCTACTGGTCCCATAATCAGCATGAGAGATACTCTTTCAAAATGTTCAAATATAAATTAGGAATACAACATTTTATTAATTGAATTCATCAATATGTATTACAGAAAAACCCAGTTTGTTGCTTTGATTTATTGTGACTGTGTCCCTTTGAACACAGTCATCATACAAAAACAGCTAAATTACTGGGATGCAGAGAAAATCAGCATCTGGAGCAATTTCTAAGTATATTGGATCTCTTTAAGAAATATACCTCAGATTGGGAAGTCAAAACTGGAGTCAAACCAATTGCATTACTTTTAATAGTGAGGGGCACACATGGACTGATAAAACAATAAGCTCTTTGAGATTATCATATAAGGTCTTCATTTCATTCAATGGAAAGAAAAGAAAAGAAAAAAGAAAACAAAACAAAATACAAAACAGTGATTTTTTGTGGATGTCTTGCTGAGAAGGGTTGTCAACAGGGACATTAAATGAAGGATGTGGAGGAAGATGCACAACATGATTGTTGCCATTTTTCTGTATGTATGAAAGCTGAGACAAACTCGGATTTGGTAGGAAACAGTAAAAATTTCATGCATATATGGATCTATTAGTTAAGATGCTAATGTGGATTTGGCCTATCTTTAAACTCTCCAAATTTTTTAAGTTCAGCTTTTGATCAAGTCATAACAAAACCAGACATACAATATGGACTGCAGAGTTAAATTGTTTGTTTGAATAAACATGTGAACTATAAGTTTTCCCAACATGGAATCAAACAGCATTGCAAACAGACCAATAAAAAAAATCAAATCAAACTTCATAAACTGCAACAAAACAACAGTAGTGTTTGAAGTAAATCATTTTGTTTGTTTGCATGAAAATGTACAAAAAACTATTTTGTCATTGGATCGGACAGTTTTTTTCAACAATCCTTTAGACACATGCTGCTCCTTAACAATTCCTTCCACACACCAGCAAAGGGAATGAGCAATGTCCCAATGTCAAGTTGTCAAATGTCAAAAAGCTCTAGTATGAAGTCTTTAGCACTGTTATGCACCCATTTTGTTTGTTACACATGTTGACATGCCTGCAGGGCTTGCCCATAATTCATTGCAAAATATTTTGCATGGAATCATCAAGAAATCCACTAAATCATTTATCTGTAAGGTAATGCATTTTGCTATTGGCTGTTATTATTTATTGCATGCTTGTAGAGTTGTTTATATCTTTAGTCAAACATTAATAAAAGATTAAGTCTGTGTTTTTTTACTTTTAGAAAGTTGCCATTATGAATAATGTTCAGCCAAAATGTTACAAAGAGGAAATGGTTGATAGATGCAACACAAGTCCTACAGCGGTGATTGTGAAACAGAACTGAGGAATGCTTTTTTTCCCTTTTTTTTGAGTAGCAATGGGTTGTTTCCAGGCAGTGGTGCCATGTTCCCCTTTTCCATATTATTTAAAACCTCATGAACTCACACACTGAAACACAACAGCTGTGATATCAGTTAAGTCTGTCAAGGTTCAGCAATCAGGCCTTAAAGTGGCCATTTGGATTGGGCCATTAACTAAAACTTAACTGAGCTTTAACCCTTACTAACTCAATGGACAGGCTGTAATGATGCCTAGCAAAGTTGCAGATGGCAACCAACCGAACATCCCAGTCTCGCTCTGCGCTTTCCAGCATGTAGGAGAACCTAGTTTGTTGCAAAAAATGATAGAGAAATGTTTTACCAGTATTTACAGCCAATACCTAAAAGTTCTGACAAGCAGTTAGTTGAATCATGATGTGATTCTAATAATAAAAATATATTTATGAATCTCATATTGCATTTCTTCCAACAGACAAAATACATGTAACACACAGATAAGAAGAAGTCCCCTGACTCGGGTAACGAGGATTGTTGATTAGAGCAACTAAACAAACAAACAAACAAAAAAATAAAAAAACCACGTGAAAAGAAGAAAGAAAATATGTGTCTGCGGCCAGAGAAAACCGATATCCGGTCCTTAAAACATCTTTCCAGTATGTTAGAATTTCGACAAACAAAAAAAAACATTTGCTATATTTTCCCAGATTGGATTGCTAAAAAAAACATAGAAATGAAAATAAGGAATTATGATTTCTGGCTATATGTTGCTATCTGAAGCCCATTCGTCAGAAAAATGTTAAGATTAAGGCTTGGATTAGAGGCCTTTAAAGTCTAAGAATAAAAAGGTTTTTTTTTTACAAAAAGTAATGGAAAAAGCCTCTAATACAGTAAATATCAAATCTCACACACATGACTACATGAAAGGGTTTATTTAAAATATTTACTTGTATATCTGCATTACAAACTTTTACAGATTGATGTACTTTTGGTGCCTTCTTACAAAGGCTAATTAGACACATGCCTTTCATCCTGTCTCTTCTCTGAGTTCTTTTCTTCAAATAAAAGTCTGTATTGACTCTCTTCTCATGTCTTGTTCTTTCACCTCTTCTAATTCTTCTCCTTGCTTCATCTGTTAATGTCTTGTAGTGTTTCTTTGCTGAATCATCCAAGGTATAGATGAAAATGGCAATTATGTTTATATCGAGTTGTTGGTGTGCGATGTGGTGCTGTAAAGCAAAACTTTGCTGCCACATAATGTCCTGGGCTGGAAAGCAAAGTTGTGAAGTGTTGTGTCTCAGTCTCAAGATGCTCAAGATGCAAAAACAGCTTCAGGAACGAACTTGATTAATGTCAGCGTGCCATCACAATGAGTCAGAAGCAGGGGTTTTGTGGTCGTAAACATATGTAGTGTTACTTTAAACTCCTAATCCCATGACTAGTAGGGGCAGCCATGCAGAGTATTTTGCTTGTTGACGTAGGGGTATTACATGGTACAGAGATAGAAGTGCATTTGCTCAATAAACCTCTTTATTGGTGCATATTGGAACTATAGTAATTGACCTTAAACATGCCAGATTTTTAACCCAATATAAGAAGAAGCCCTCATAATAAATAATGAGATTTTTCTCCACAATACAATACAATTAATGGATGCCACAAGACTTGCACTAAAACAATAAGCTCAAACTTTAATTTGGACAACACAGTTTGAAACTAAATTCATCTTAGTTTATGGTTTGCTTATTTGTATTTTGTGCTCCAGTTCTGTAAAATCTCAGCCAACATTGATTTGTTAAAATACCTAGAACCAAACCTAAATGAGTGTATTTTAATTAATGTTCCTCATCAAGTCAGCATTGAACTGAATCAGAGAGTATATCCATGCGAGAGCTGGTAAGTACTTGGCATTGAATATTTGAACACTACAACAGCGTCTCTGTTTCTCCTGTAAGTTGGAATCATAACTATGACCCTTAATATGTCTCCTCTGCTTTAACACTGCGCCTCAGGCACTCAGTTGTTATTCTAAATCTTCGCTAATTGTTGGACTTTGGCTTGGTTCCTTTCCATCACCTTATGAAATCCAATTTCTTTGTGTGTGTAGGTGGTGAGTTTTAGTGGCTGACGATATCAGTGTATTTGGGGCATGCTTGTGTAAACAGAGTGAAGTCACATACAGGGATCATTTCCACTTTCCCTTACATGAATAATATTATGGTAAACTATCTGTGACCTAACCTTTTCTGCTATAAGTTTCCTGCTGAACAAAAACACATGTGGCTGATTTGGGGAGGCTGGCCGCTGCTCCAGCATTAGGTTGCTGATAGATGACATCACTGCTTCCCAGTGTGAAAGTGGCAAATTAGAGTTACTCCAGGTGCTTGTAAAGTGGTCATTTCTGCTGTATTTTAGCTTCTACTAATGAAAATGATGCCACAAGTTTTCCCCAAAGGATATAATTTCATTTTCATAACTTATTATAAGTTTGTTGCATTTATTCATTTAACATAACTTTTTTGCCAACTTGCTCTTTAACTTGAGCCTTGCTAATGCTTACGTGCACATATGGAGCTCTTGTGTTTGTCAGTGGATGAGTATGTAGGGAAATGGGGACTGTGTGTGTATGTGTGTGAAATGAAGGCTGATTTCAAGGTCGGACAGGAAATGCCTGTGCAGATGGAGCAGTAATGTGGACACACTGAGAACGGCACACAGGAAACAGCCAACTCTGCAGCTGCATGAGTGTATATTTAAATGTATACTTGTCATTAACAGTACAGTTTTGCTATTATGATCAGAAGAGACTATACATGACCGAAGTGACAATTAAATGAGCTAGGTGTCACTGCACACTACTGCAAATTCAAATGTGAACTAAAAGAACTTTCCTCTCTTCCCATTTATGCAAAAATGTAACTGTTGGTGACAGTGACTAAAACTGGTACTCAAGCCTCATACTTTATAGAGTTCAGCAAGCTTAATCTCACATAGATGCTGCATAACATAAGAGAGCTGGCAAACAAAAGCTAACTGGCTAATTTGCTAGTGATTGAACATTAAGTATAAAGCTAGGTAGCTCTACTCTCACGGGACATGCTACAATTGTGTTAGCATCATTAAACAAGAAAGTTAGTTTGGACTTCCATTGTTGTATTTGTTGGTACAAGTAGTTTTTAGTTCTTGATAACTTGGGCCCTCCAGTTTAGCCCGTATTTTCTTTTCAAACTACATTAGTTATGCTGTGTTAATATCTTGGCACAGTACATGTTCAGATGTGTTACTTATGTAACGTATGTTACGTAAGTTTGACACTTTTAATTGGCCTCTTTTAAAGGGTACTCCTCATAAATGTGTAAGTTACTTATACCAATCTTTGCTTTTGATGTTTGATTATATATATATATATATATATGTATTGCTAAAAAAAAAAAAATAAAGGGAACACCTAAATAACACAATGTAACTCATATGCAAATACAAGTCAGCCATAGATTCATTGTCCATCTGCAGGAGGACAAAGCCAACAACTGTCAGGAGCACCAGAAACTAACAAGTTCAATCATAAAACATAGAAAGAAAACTAGCTGCTGTTAGTAAATAAACCTACAGGAAAACTCAATGGCTGTCACACGCAGAACTTGCAGCATCTCAACACCACCCCGGAAATGCAGACAACCCAGCACCCCTCAAAACCAGCAGCTCCTTCCCCCAGCCAAACCAGCCCAAACCCAGGCCTATTGGGCAGCACTTTTCTCCGACCTGGACACCCCCCTAGGCAAAGCCCCGGAAATAGGGGCATGAGAGGACCCCATTGAAATTATGATTGTGAAATGAGTGTTATTTGCAATTAAAAACACTCTCCTACCCTCCACACATGCATTACCACATTCCCACATACACACACACCTCTACCCCTTGCACACATTCACCATCACACTCTCCCATACACACCCCACCACACCCTAATGCACCATCCCACTCCCACATACACACACACGCCTACTTCCTTTACACATGCATCATCACACTCCCCCATACGCACCCCCCTACCCCCCGCACACATGTATAACACACTCACACCCCCACCCCCCACACACACATGCAACATCCCACCCCCCCATAAACAGACCCCCCCCCCCCCCAACGCACCACTACACATCGTCCACACACGCCCCAAACACACCACCCCTCCCACCCGCCCAACCACACACACACACACACACACACACACACACACACACACATCCACATGGTCAAATACATTCACCCTTCCACACAAAGATACCTCCAACTCACTTGGTCCCGTGGTCACAGCTAAGCACCAGGGCACGGACCTGCCCACCACAACAGTGGCAAATCCAGGTCAGCCCAACCCCCCCGGTGCAGGCTGACCCCCCAACCCTGAGAGACACCGGAGCCATTCGTTGCCGCTGTGGGGTGGGAGCCCAGGACTCCCACCCCACAGCGTGGCCGTGCCGCTGTGGGACTCCCACCCCACAGCGGCACGGCCACTCGCCACAGAGCCAATGCCCGTCGACCCAGCCCCCACCAGCGGCCTCGCCCCACTGCGCGCCTAGACTGAAATACCAGCTACCCCAGCAGTGAAGCAGCCAAGATCCCTACCCAGGAGCCCACCGCAGACCTGCAGCCACCAGAGACCCCCAACCAGCCTTCAACTCCTGATGCAACGAAGTCACACTCTCCCCCCTACATTAAGTGATGAAGCTGATCACAGGGGACCAGAGGGAATGAAATTCAGCTGATTGATCCTTTGAGGAGGCAGACATCGTCTCAATGCTGATGTAATCTAATAAGAGATTTCTGAACTGCTACACAGGTTTTGTTCACTTTTCCAATTCACAAGGATAGTTTTCTTCTTAATGCACAGGCAAGTGAGGATTGGATTTGCAGAATTAAACCCTGTATTAATTTCACCCAAGTGACCCAGTTGGCACAGTGTGGGATTTGCAGGAATATTACTTTTAAACCACTGACAGATCTTTACATACTTGAATCCAGAATCTTGCCTGCACAGGTGGGCAAGACCATAAAGCATGGTAGTAGTTGTCAGTTGTGTTGTCAGTGCATTGTGAACAGATATTTGATTGTGACAGACCCATCTTGAACATCCTTTGTCCAGAATTTTGAATTGTATTAGTTGTATGTAATTCTTACTAATTTTGAATGTGTTTAAACATATCTGTGACCTTTCATTCTGATTAAAGTTATTAGATAAGTCTGCTTCCCATTTAGAAGTTGGGAGAGAGATTGAATCTTCTAGCTTTGATAGTAATTGATAAATTTTTTATAGTAGTTTTGGGAATTGAGATTTAAGAATTCTGCAGCCCTGATAGGTGGCTGTAAATTTAATTGATTAGTGGTGTATTTCTTACATATAACAGATTTAAGTTGGTGGTATTCTAAGAATTTGGTGCTGCTGATTTCATATTGTGAAGTAATTACCTCAAATGGCAAAAAGTTTCCATTTTCTATTATATGTTTTAACCCCTTTACTCCTTTATTCTTCCATTGAGCTGAGTTTATCATCTTTCTTTTTTGCAGGATCTCAGGATTGTTCCAGATGGGTGTGAGCGTACATAGAATAAGTGCAGACTTGGTTTCTTTCAGGAATTTCCAACCAAGCTGTTAAAGAAGAGCTGATGTTAATACTTTTAAAACACTTGTATGATTTAATGGTTGAGCTGATGAATGGTAAATCAGAGATGGCTAAATCCTCACACAGTGCTTGCTCTACATCTAGCCATGGCTCGTCTAGAAATCACGGTTTGAGCCAGTTGGAGATGCATTGCAGCCTGTTACATAAAAAATAATGATTGAAATTAGGCTAGTCCAGGGGTCGGCAACCCAAAATGTTGAAAGAGCCATATTAGACCAAAAAAACCAAAAAACAAATATGTCTGGAGCCGCAAAAAATTAAAAGCCTTATATAAGCCTTATCATGAAGGCAACACATGCTTTATGTATCTATTTTAGCTATATTAGCCTACTATCAAAATGACTAAGTTGGCTACAAATACATAATGAGCCTTAATGATAAAATGTTTATTTTCCCTGCAGCGCATCCTGTAGAGAATGACGCACCACGTGACTACTCTGTTGCACAATCCCGTCTCATGTTTAATTTCATTACACTATTAATGAATTGTGTTTCGTTGCATTGATTAAATTAAAACAATGCAATAAAGAAATCCGATTTTTTTTAAAATGTAATTTTTATTTTTAAGAATTCGAAAAAGCAACAAAATGTAATGTGCATAACGCGCCCCTTATCTGGGCAACAAACAGCGCAATAAAACGCAGCCTGCATTTATGAAAAAAATAAACCAGCAGCCTTTTAAAAAAAGGTAAAGTATATCAAATCAAATTAATACAGTTTGATTTCTGTCAAGCAAGTCAGTGCGAGGGTAAAAGCAGCATCCTCTTCTCTTCAGGCACGCAACCAACGCAGCTATCCTCCGACCTGAGCACCAAAACCCGATTATATTACCAAGTGACATTCCAAATATATACTGACAAAAATCAGAAATAATTTTATATAAACAGTCACTTTGTTACTCAATATGTGTCTATGAAGGATTATGTTCTTACCCGTTTAATGTGACTTCTGTTTTGGGACATCACTGGTCAGCTTCTTAACATCGGGCATGTAAGATGTAACTTGTGCTGAATTAATGTCCTTGATTTGCTGATCGGTAATGTTGCCGCCATTTAAATGGTCCTTTTCCTTCATTGTCTTAGCGGAGAGGGACATGTCTTTGATTTTCTGTATTATTTCGGTTTTGTTTTTGAAGTTAGCAAATACGTGTTCTGATATGCTGATGACTGACTCCTTCATGTAGTCACCATCTGCGAACAGTTTTCCACGCTTTATTATCTCCCGGGTTGGAAATGCAATCGACTTAAATCTATTTTTGCGCTTCTCGAATTTCTCCAGAAGTAATGAAATCGCACATGCTTTCCCTGGAAATGTCTTTCCACATTACTCTTTTTGTTATTTGACAACTTCTCGCTACAGAATAAACATTCAGGCAATCCTTCCGCATTGGCAATGAAAACAAATGCAGTCCAAGAAACGTTGAATCCTCTGTTCTCCTCGGTTATTTTTCTCTTTTTCTCTTTAGACACATGGGATCCATGTCCCATCACACAGCCCCGGTTTTGTTTACAACGCCACCTGCCTGACATCCCGCCTTGCTGATAGGCTACGTGTGTCGCAGGCTATGACGCAAATCTTCCTTGACAGAAATGTTAAAATTTAATATTTATTCTACACATTTTTACAGTGCTGGAAAACGTTAAGAATGTTTGTGTCATGTTTGTCCTCCTACAGAACTATATCAAAACAGAAAATATATATTCATCCCCCATCTTTTTCCATTTAAAAAAAAAAACATTTTTGAAAAAGCTCCAGGGAGCTAGGGCAGCGCTAAAGAGCCGCATGCGGCTCCAGAGCCGCGGGTTGCCGACCCCTGGGCTAGTCCAACCCTCTTCTGTCTTTGGTCTGTTGTAAAGTCTTCAGACTAATGCGTGATGGCTTGTTTTTCCAGAGAAATTTAGATATGTTAGATAAAAATAATTTAAACCATGTGGAGGATAGTTTAGTGGGGATCATTGAGAAGGAAACATACTTAAATGGGTTCACAGTTCACAGGGCTTTTGTAAACCAATAAGTAGGGACATTTGGTTTCTGGTTTGATGATCTGTGTCCATAATAACATGGAATGATCGAATCAAATCAAATCAAATCAAATCAAATCAAATCAAATCAAATCAAAAACAATACAAAGTGCTTCACGTAATAAAACAATTTACATCAAATAGATAAAACACACATACACATACACCCACAGTCCCCTTACACCCACCCACACCCTCTCCGTGCCCTATTAACCCCTATAACAGTTAAAAGAGAACGAATGGCCAGATATGTGTTTTATTGGTTTAAAATTATACCTAACACAATGTGGTTCTTAAATGATAAAATACATGTAAAAAAGCTTTAATATATACTTTTTAAAGCAAAATCCTTGTCATAGGTAATAACAGTTACTTTAGTTTTCTAGTTTGAGGACTGACTTTAAATACATTTATTAACATTTGCAGACATGCAAACCTCTTTTCAGTAGGTCACTGCTTTGATTGACAGACAGGCAGGTAAACCACAGGGCATTCCTCGGCTGCTCAGGTGTGTGAGTGTACGTATGTGTGCGTGAGTGTATGCGTTATAGCCTCATCACTATTCATCAGACTTCGCAGTATTTGCGTCTCATCTGCATACTAGTCCAACAGGGAACAGATTAGCATTAGAGAGGGAGAAGGATGGAGGGAAGAAGAATCACTTTAATTTTTAACAAGATGATATGAAGGAGACACAAAGACCCAACTACTGCTGGTGCTGCTGCTGACACAGCCTGGAGAGAGCAAAAAGAGGGAGCTGGGTGGGGTGTAGTGTGGGAGGTGGAAGGTGTAAAACAGCCACACTGAGCGGTAAGACGCGCTGCTGGTATCAATCACAAGAGAATGAGAGATGTTGAAATGGAAATAAACAGCGGATCTGTGTTTTCCAAATGAAAATAACATAAAAGACAATCCTGTGTTAATGTTGCATATTGATCTCTCTGTCACACTGCTTCACTTATTCACCATGTGTTTGTAGGAACCTGGCTGAACTCACACATTAAGCATTCATAAATAAATAAGTGGGATAAACAATGTAGCACAGTCACAAAGGAGTCAATATCTCATTAGTGGACTGCACACAGGCACGCACACAGACATAATTCCAGACACGTTACTTTCCATAAAACTTGTCAGTTTCCTTCAGTGGATGATATATTCTGCCTTCTTATGGGTTTTTCCCTGAAACTGGTTTTAGTAAATCCTTGCAAGAAATTATATCTGAAATTTTTGTGGCAGAGTCACTGTGGAAGATGTAACTGGTAAATTAATGGCAGCTATGAGGGCACATCTGTACCCATGTGATTTACAAATGACAAATCACATAAATCAATAAAATATTCCATATACAATACAAAGTTCCCTTATTGTTTTCATATACTTGGGATAAGTTTAATGGAAATAAAGGCATTAGATGCAGAATGTTACACTGATATAAATGTAAAATTATGTTTAACAACTCCCAATGTATGAAAGAAAGAGGTTTATAAAAATTTACCCAGCAGCTTTTGTATAAGACCTACTACCTGTGTCCCATGCAATAAACTGTGCACAAGTTATGATACAGACATGGTAAACTACTGTGCATGTGTCTCAGCATTAGCATGGGACGATATGCTTGATTTGATTTTTTGACGACTTCTTGGATGCCAGGCTCTTTTTAAACTGCAATTCCTCAGTAATGTCGATTTTTAGTTTGCTATTTATACAGCAGATCATGTATAAAAAATTGCATGATGACCAAGTTTACAGACCATATCACGAGCCAGATTTCCCAAATAAAAAAAATCAACTGCATGTCAGTTTTTGAGATTTATGCAGCAGCAATATATTTGAACCAGCTGTTTGAACTTTCCATGTACTCTAGTTTCAAAAACTTGAACTCCATATAAAAGTTCTGGTTTGCAATTTTTGGGGAGATGATTCAATTCAAAATTGATTTAAACAGATTTTCGATTCATAATCATAACACCACTAAGAAAAAGTACTAATTTCCCAAATAACTTCATTCTTCTATAAACTAGAAAGAACAGAAATTATTAAGGCCGATTAGATTTAAATTGCAACATGTACAAAACTTTTTTTGCTTTTCATTTTTCCTAATTTCAATTAGGAAAAAAACAACACAGTAGCCAGACCATCATTCTGCTGCTATAATGTCCAAGAAGACAAGTAGAAAGATCAATAAAAACAATAAAAATGACAAAATATTTTTTTACAATGGAATATTTGTATTTATTTAATTTAAACTTTAAAAACAAGTTTTTAAAAACAAAAATAGATTTTAAAATTGTGAAACAAAAAAATCCAGATTTTAATTTTTTCTATTAGATTCCCCACCCCTAGTGGGCAGTAACATTAGTCACGTTACCGCAGTAGCTACATGTACATTACAGAGTTTAGTAATTGCTCTCAACATGTCCGGCTCTGTTTTTCCCTTAAATATTCGTCCATAACTTTGACCTAAAATGAGGTGGAAGATTTATCTCTGCACATTTTTCCAGGTTGTCCGCCATTCTGTCTTCTGTTTAAATGTTTTCCAAAATGGATATAACGTCATGGTCCTAGACGGTAGGAGAGACGTTGACCTCTGTGGGAGAAAAGCAGTAACTTTCTCCATTTGGCCTCTAAAAAATCTAAAATTGCAAAAGAAAAATGGATTTGACAAACAATTGATTTTTCTCCCACCCCTACTCAGCATGGTTCGGCTGCAAGGGGAAAGGGGCAGCAACATTAAAGACAAAAGAATGTGGTATCAACAAAGTTCATTACCCAACAAAAGAACACAAGCCCAGGGACAAACCTGGTAGCTGGGGTACCAGGTGGGGTAGCTAATCTGGCTCAGAGACATTTTCTTTTACTCTGGGTAAAGTGGTTCCTTGTCCTGATAGTAGTCAATAAATTTTGTAATCATGAACACTAAGTAATATAGTTAGACCCCTCAGTTGACTGTAAATCTGTAAAAACTCTGACCAATCCAAACGTTCGAAATTCCCACTGTGACATATTAACCCTTCATGGGGCAGGTGACTATTTTTTATCACTTTGTTTTCTTTCATATTCAGTATGAAACTTTTTGGGTTTTTTTTTTTTTTTGTTTTTTTTTTGTTAATGTAACAACAGAATGGAGGTCTTGGTAAATACCAGAAGGACAATTTATTTTAAAATTCCTAATTTCAAGGTATTTCATTGAGTGCCCTATAAAGGGTTAAACTGATACTAACAATAAGGGCAAGTGTGCCACAGTCAGCCAGGTCTTTTTGTCATTCTCGACAAGTCTTTTTCTCATCCCACCTAGGTATCTGTAAAATGAGTCTCTTCATATGTGTTGGCTTATTTAATGTTCATTTTCCAACGTTTCTGAACATAACAACAGAAAACTAACCTTTTAACACCTGAGTACTCCATAAATATATAAATGGGAGCCAAGAGAAATGTAAAACTGTATTACCAACTCGAGTTCTGGCAGCTTAAACCCCTCAACAGATCTCTGAACTGTCACTCAGATCTTTTACACAAGGAAGTCCTCTTGGCTGTCCGTAATGTATTCATAATTCCCTCATTAGAACATCAAGCCCAGATGTGTTCACATCAGTGCCTTGGAAATAATTAGTATCCTTCCCATCACTCTTTGCTTCACACCCACCCACAATCTTTTATCCTCACACCAACTTTGCATGCCTATTGTGATCCCAAGAGGGCCTTGATCTATGGCTCCCTCAGTGCCACTGTCACATTCAAACCTTTTATCCATAAAATGCATTTTTTTTTGTATCCTGTCTTCATTTAATTTACAAAGCTCAATATATACTTTACATCTCTTTGCTCTCAGCTTGCTTCTACACTCTTTCTACATAGAGATGAGTAGTTCATATTTTTAAAAAAACTCAAGCTACCATATTTATTCTGCATGATCAGCGCAATAACCAATGTAGATGCTATATAATACATAATATTAGCAAGAAATTTCAGTGTCAAATTATCATTTGAAAATGGTTTATGTGTTTGTCATTCTCAGAATTTACCCAATACTGACTATTTTGCTGTGTAAAATGTTTCTATACAATATACAATATATATATATATATATATATATATATATATATATATGTATATATATATATATATATATATATATATATATATATATATATATATATATATATATATATATATATATATATATATATATATATGTATATATATATATATATATATATATATATATAATATATCAGTGACAGTGATGAAGACATGGAAAACAAAATAAAAACAAAAACATAAAGCGACTTATTATATGTTTGAGCCACCAGTCCCCGTCCGTTTTCCTGGCAATAACCTTCTCTTTGCTTTCTGCTGGAAACATTGTGACTTTTCCTTCAGGTAGGCTACTCTTCATTATCCCTCCAACCTGGGACAGTTGGACCATTTAGATAGAAGATTTTGACCACTCCTTGAAATTTGGGGACTCTTTGAAAACAAAATAAAATGAAAAAATATTATAAAGCAGGGAAAAAAGCAAGAATTGAAATTATGCTTTAAACTCTTATAAGTCACTGTTGGTCTGCAAGGCAACCCTTACCTTAAACATTGATCTCCCAAAAGTAGATCATCTGTACATAAATCTTGTGGTATTTAAAAACATGAAACCCAATAAAAACACACAACTGTAAAACTGTAATGCAAATAATAGAAAACTCTCTTTACCTAAAGAAAGTTAAACTGGTGCATACTTAGCCAGTCTGAAACTCAGCTTGCAGGTAAAGAGTTATAAATGAGTATTTGCTTATTATTTAGCTGTCACAATTTAACTGTCACATGGGAATATTTTCACATGCAAGTAGTAACAAACAGCAAAAAAGCTAACAAACCCCCAAAAAACAAAACAAACAAACAAAAAAAAAACAAACAAAAACAAACAAACAAAAAACCCTGACCTGCTTGGCATTAGGCCAAGAGCACATTTGCTCTCAGTTCAGCATTTGCATTTTTAGGATGACTGATTCACATATTATGCATTTGGTTCAGTCATATAAAGCAACAGAATTCAATGCCTTGCTTACTGAAGATGCCATGTGGTGGTAGGTACCCAGCAGTGGAGGCATATGGGACTGGAAATCCCAAATCCTTGTGCTTTGATACAGGATCTATAAATACCGAAGAAAGAATTAATAAATAAAAACCAAACACCCTTAGGTGTCCCTTTTTTAACTTATAGTTTTGACTCTTAATGGGATCAAACAGTAACAGCGGTGGTACCATGATGATGTTTTATAAGCAATGTGCAGACACCAGAACCAATTACCAACATGTGTATGAAGTTAAAAAGCTATTTTATTTCTAACATTATATAACTTAAAGGTAGTTGAGGAGCTAGATGAGGATATGGTGGATATATTTCTGTAAAGTTGCTAGAAATGAATCCACCAGAGGAAAAAGTTGTCCACACTCTACGAGGACTCCTCACGTAGGACCTATTTTCAAATCATTAAAAAAAATAGTACCCCTGACTAAACCTTAAAGGGGTGCTATTGTGGTATTTCGAGTTTTCTGAGCTTTCTACAGTGTTACAGTGTTGAATCCTCATCAGACATGTGAACGGCACTGTTTATTTTTTATCACCTTTACGCATGTTTGAGTTTGAGTTTGAGTTCCAGCACACTCTGTTCGGTTTCCATGGCAACGAAAAATGCGTCGTTTTAGAGAGTTTTTTCTACTTGGAAATCCTTGTGACGTCCCGGGGGGATAAGGTTCGGTGATTGGTTACCTTCTACTGGTTAACAAGGGCATGTACAAATACATCAGGCGGGTGGAAAACGTCGGATAAAGTTATTTCCAACGATGGCTGGTGAGTTTACCAAAGAGAGACATCCTGCTGCATTCGTTGCTGTGGGTTGCTGTTTTCCACTTTGTTTTCAGGGTCTGATTCAGGTTCCAACATGTATGGCTGTATGCTATGTGTTGACATTGTATTTTTTTTTTTTTTTATTGAATTCATATTAGCCTAATCCTTCTGTTTATGAGATGTTACAATGACGGCGAAAGCAGGTGCGGTGCGCGCTCTCCAATGTAGCGCGATAGCGGGAGGCGGGGCTTAATGCGGAAGAGTCTCAATCCACTCGTTTTGCCCACAGGCTGATCTGACAGCCTACGGAGAGGATCGGTCTGAAGTAAATAAAGCGATTTGTGACAATAACTCGATCAATCCCAGCCCTTCTGGTCTCAGGAATAAAAATAAATTAGCCTGAAATGCACATAATAGTTCCACTTTAAAATATCTAGGTGGGCTTGATATTTTCTAGTAACATGTTAGTATTGTGAGTGTTAGCACAGAGTATTTACACTTTGAATCTGGTAAAGATGAATGAACCACTCATCTTGACAGGACAAAAGTCACAATGTGAATTTGTGTGTTTGTTTTGGTTTCACTGATTAAAGAAATACTAGTTACACAATGAATTACAATGTTTTGGAGCTCTTGGGTCTGACATAAGGATCAAGATTCTTGTGAAATTGGATGTCAGCTTGTGAGTTCGCTAGATGAATTAAGTTAATGTAGATAAAAATAACTGTCTGTCAAAGAGGTTTTTCTTCTGGGGTGAAATATGGGTCTTGTATAAGCTTATGTTTGGTTTAACCAACTGACCCAATAATCCTTTTATTATTCAGATTTCATCGGATAATATACAATGTCTCAAAATCACAAAACCTACACTTAAAGTTTGAGGTTATAGCTTCTTTAATATACATTATTAACCTTTCTAAAATCCCCGCACTGTTTTACACTTCCATGATAATACAGCCTAAAATTATTCATTGCACCGCATTTGATGTGTTTTATCTGGAGCTCCGTTTACCTTTGATTTAGTGAGACACTGACAGTTTTACATGCATCCTTCATTACCTTCTGAATCTTTTTTCCACTTGTCACATCTCGGTCCATCCTCCTTGTGGGCCCCTCGATGATGATCTGGACTCCCCCTATCAATCCAATTCCCTGTAGTGCCACTCTGAAAGTGCTGAGGCTCCCTGAGGATACGGACTGCATGGTCGTCCCTCAGGGGCTGGCACTGGCATGTTCTCATTTCTCCCTAACACACACACTTTTACTCTCCTCTTCAAACAGCAGCGGTCTCAGTGGAGCTGCCCTGGAGCATCACTGTTTCATGCTGGGTACCTGAGAAGCCAGTGATTCCAGGGCAGGGCCAGAATGTTAAGTGGTGCGTGTATGCATGTGTGTTGCCTGAGTGGGGTCAAAATGTTAAGTGGTAGATTAATCAGTTGTAATTGTGTGTATGGTCCATTAAAGCAAGGGCTGTCTGAGAGACAAGGGTGCGACAAAGAGCGTAAGAAACAGAGATGTGCAAGTTATATATGAACCTTGTGTGTACGTATGAGCGTGTTTGGTAACAGAGAAGTGAAACCGATAGAAATAGCATTTTAACTGTACCATCCTTTCTTTGGCAGTCTATATCTTTTTATAAATCCACGCTCTTTCTTTTTTTTTTTTTTTTTTCGTTGCACCCCATCATCAATCTTCCTCTCTTTTTTAGAGATTCATCCATCTGTGCCCAGAGCTGTTGCGAAGTTGCTCTCCTACTTTTAGAAGCAGAGGTTACTGAACAACGGCCACCACTGGAAAAACAAGGCTGCTTTCCGTAGAAACACACACACACACACACACACACACACACACACACACACACACACACACACACACACACACACACACATACACGTTCACACACACTTTTCCCCCAGTGATCTCTGCTGGCTGATTTGGTATTCAAGTACTGTTGCAGGCCCAGCAGGCCTAAAGCTCTCTTTGTATTGTTTTATTACCCAGGGGCTAGGTCTTGCCACACATACACACACACACATACCCCTCCCATTCCCCACGCACACACACACACTAGCGTGCACATACTTCCAAACAACACAAATAGCATACAAGTGCAAAGCAGGATTAGCATATTAGTGTATTAGCATCCTGTCTGTCAGTTGGCTCTGTCTGCCTTTCTTTCTCTCGAACACCATCAGAATGGGGAAGAAAACCTTCATGAGGAGGAAGCCAAGGAGGGAGAGGAGGAGAAATGGAGAGAGATAAGGAGGAGAGTGTGTGGGAAGAGAAGGAGTAGCTGTTAGACTCCTCTCCAACAGACAGATGGTCGTCTGACTCCTACTGAGTTGTCAACTGGCCAAATCAGAAAGACAGAGAGAAGGGGATTCATAGGAAGAGGAGGAGAGAGATGAACCTTTCCTCTACTTTTTCATCTCCTCTTTCGACCTCTCACTCACTTTCACTGCCAGCTTCAACTCTCACTACACATCCCTCTCCTTCAAGCCTCCATCTTTCTCTCGGGCTACTATCAATCTCTCCATTAAGGTCTCTGTTTTTGTCGCTCATCTGTCAGAGGTGACTGTTTCTCATCTGTACTTTGTCTCTTTTTTTTCTGTGTGTTCATCCATCTCTCCCTCCCACACCTTTCCCTTTCTCCATCACTGATGCGCTCTCCTGCTCCAGGATCATGTTAGCAGGCCAAGTTTGGATACATTTACCAGAGAAAGAAAGGAAGAAAGGAAAATGCTGAAATGTGGGGTCACACAGAGCAATCTTGTGGGGGAGTTGCTTTGAATTTTAAAGGAAAATGATGCAGGATGCAGCTGCATTTTATATCATTGATAAAACACTTGCTATCCTGCTTTCAAGTGGCTCAACGTAACTGATTACATATATACTGTACCGTCTGTACAGTTATTAAAGTATTTCCATTTTATCTAAACCTTACTTGGCAAGTACATTAGAAACTCAGAGGAGGTTATTTAATCTGATATTTATTCTCTTTATTTACTATAACATTTTATAGAAAGATTAATAAATGAAAAAGGATATTAAATAAACAATAATAGGGCACTTAAAAGCTTAAAATGAAAACGTGAATTTCAAATTATTAGAAGTGTAAACAACAACAAATAAATTAGTGTCTTATATGTTTAGAATATATTTCTGCTCTAAACCTAACAGAATTTGGACACAAATAGGTTAACATACATATGTGAAGAATAAGTTAAGTGCAATTGCCAGTGATGCTTTAATATGCAAACTGACGAATAGGGATCAATCCCATAACCCACCGACTGGTGGGTGGGAGTTGCACCCTCTTACACAACTTAGTGTCATCCACAGTAATATAACAATAATCCATCATTATCAACATTTTCATTTAATCTGAATACTTTTTAATTTTTTTAATTTTTTTAATTTTTAATTTTTTTTTACTTAAGATGCATTTACCACATTTTGCAACAAGATTTGGTTGCTTTTATTATGTTACTTTCCTGTTAGCAAGTTAAATACATTGTCAGCTGCTTCAGATAAACCAGTCGAAAGTCAATACATTTCACTCCGCTGAGACAAATCCATTATACTGAGATGCTGCCAGATGCGCGTCGTTGCATTGATCCACTTCATATTTAACACTCTTCTGTGTCCTGCTATGTCTGCCACAATAGGGGGCAGTATGGTTCTGTCCATCACCCCTCCCAAACTATTAAACTGCTATTTTAATGTACAATGCAATAGTCTAAAAACAGTAAGGTACGTTGGACTTGGAGCATGTTTTAACATATTTCTACATAATAATTGTAGTTGTTTGAAATATAAATACAGATTGGGGACAGAAAAAAAAGGTCAAAAGAGCAACCCAGCTCTCATTTTTCCCTGTCCTCCAACACTGCTGTCACATTGACAAATACAGCTCTGCAATTTGGTTTACTTTTAGAATTATGCTGTATAAAAAGTCAGATTTAACCCAAAATAAAGAGGGAAATTTGAGCCAGTAAAAACTTTGTCCTCCTCCCATTAGTTGATTCAGGGTTTCTTGTATATGTTGCAATTCAGGGGTCAAATGTGGTGAAGATACTAGAAATACTTTCAGAGAAGCTTTGGAAAACAGGCATTTCAGCGGGCTTCTGCTAAAATAAAATAAAAACAAACATCAGATTTGAAGGCAACATGTTGTAAGTAGCTTTGTTAAAGCTCTAATTACTCCTGATATGTTGATGGACTCTTTAAAAAAAAACATGGTCATCCATGTTCAGAAAAATCGTTTTGACTTTAACCTTTCTGACAATGAGATTGTTTAATGGTATATGATATTTACACAGAAAAGCAATCAGATTTCAGCTAATGGCATCTCTTTCCCTTGAGAGACTACAGCTGTCAGTTTTTGATGCTAATATTACCCCATATGAACACACATCCTTTTATCCATCATAACTGTGTTTGTATTCATTAGCGCTGGCTGTTGGAGCTTTATCAGAACTACAAGGCAGTTTGTTTTATAGCAACACAAGAGGTTTTGTAACTCCCTGGTTGTGCATTCACACTGTTTGTGTTAGAATGATTTTGTCAGCTTGGTATGGTACGAGTGTGTGTTGGTGTGGGCTTACATGTGTGAATACATTTTTGTCTGTGTGATGTGCTGATGAGAAACAATAAAATGACAGCTGTGAGCTGTGTAATGACAGTGCGAGACTTCTGTCACTTTACAAACACGTTTGTTTGGAGTGTGTGCCTGCGTGGGATTTTTACATGTGTGTGTACGCGTGTGTGTATTAAAGTGTGTATTAAAGTGTGTTTCATTTATTTGTCATCTGCCAAGTTAGACACAGTATCTTTCATTCTTTCTCTCTCATCTTGTCATCGATAAAGAACATAGTTGTGTGTGCACACACATATTGAAAGAAAAACACAAGAAGTCAGACGCTGGTTGTTTGTCTCAAAATGAGTCCATAATTATGCTGCTTGTTTATACTTTGTCTCCAAACAGAATGCAACCAAGTGTGAATCTTCTTTTGTTTTTGGAGAGCAAAAATAGTTTGCTTGTCTCTGTAATGATGCTTCACATCATTGTCACACGTTACAATGTTGCAACGCTGCATATTGCATACACATAACATGCACTCTGCATGTTCTGTCAGTGTATTTGTGTAATGTGTGCATCTTCACGATACAGTGCTGAGCTAAAAATGGAATTTGTGGCAGTAATTAGCAAAACCTCCTGATACTCACCTCATGTGTCCTGAGCGCAAATGTCTCGCAATATGTGCTTCCATCACAGATATGCAGCTTCCAGTAAAGTTCAATTCAATTCAGTTCAATTCAACTTTATTTATATAGCGTCAAATCACGGCAATGCCATCTCAAGATGCTTTACAGACAGGAAAAAAAAAGTATGAAAGCCAATTCATAATAGCTTATATAAGGAAATCAACAGAGTTGAAGTGAAAAGGATGAAAAAGAATTTAAAGATTGGACTTTGTATGTTGTGATAGGTGAAACTGCAAACTTGATCTTAGAAATATCATAGGATAAATACACTAAAGTTTAAAAGTTTCAAAGGGTTTTAAAAGTGATATTTTAGGGCCTTTTTTAGAAGTTGATTGATACATCTCCACTCTGTGTTAACAGCCCTGTTAGGCACAGTTTTAGAAGGTGGAGAGATCCACTTGCTATTGTCCTCTTTAGAAACAATGGTTCAACTTTGCCCCTCAATATAAATAACAATTTGGGGAATGTTACATTCAATTGCCACAAAATGAAATTATCACAGAATAGCCCACTTTGCTTAAGAACCCACACTAGTACACACATCAAACTGAGCTCATGCTACAACACACTGAACTGATGAAACAAACAAACAAAAACTTAACTGCCAATCTCATTTGTGCTTTTCAGAAAACCAAAGTTATTTTTTAGGTGTTTCAACACAAGTCACCTCAAAACTGGACACAGGATGGCCAAATTACAAATCTAAATAGCAAGTTTGCTTTTACTAGCATACTAATGACCAGTTTAGCGACTAGCCATAGAATCACACAACTAAAGCATTTATCAACATAAATATGAACTATGCTTTGGCCACAAATAGCTGATCCTGATCCCTTTTTCAGTGTAATCATGATGCACGTCATATGTTGAATTTTGACATTTTTCACTGAATTTTATGTTTTATCTGTTTTGTCAATTATACCTGTGTTCAGTTAAAGAGACAGGAGTCAGGGTGTGATGTTATTTAGGGGGGGGGTTGCTGTCTGTCCTTGTGTGCATATGAGTATGTGGAGTGAACTTGCGTATGTTTTTTTAAAAATAGTTTTAAAATGTCTTGTTATCAACTGTTTGTTAATCTTCATGACCTGGTTTTATCTTGTAAAGCACTTTGCGTTGCCCGTGGCCTGATAAGTGCTCAAAAAATAAAGTTTAATTTGATTTGAATTTACAGATAACCATCCTGCACCCTAACCATCTTGTCCCAACCCGCAAGGTAATGGAAACTAGGAATATGATGACTGCTGTGTGACCTTTTAGCCAATTGCAGATCATTTTGAGTGTAAAACCTTTTTCTGTTTAACTTAATTGTAATTTTGATTCTAATGTTTTCTTTTTATATCTTCATCCTGGACATCGATTTCCATAAGACCTTGGACAACAAAACCAGTTTCTGTGTATGTAAAGACATATTGGATCATCTGATTTTGAAGTCCAGGCTTGTAGTTTAGATTTTGGGAGAGGCATGAAAATAATGGCTGAAAATGAGCAAACTTTGCCTTAAATCACTCAAATACCAGCATGTTGTTCGGGGCTGTGATGATATTACTGCACCAAAGATAGCAAAGGGGGATTTTAGTAATAATCTTCCTTTGTACCAATTTTTTGTAGCTGATTGTTGGCATACTAATTTCTATTGCAAATTGGACATTTTAAGAGGAATTAACCATCTTTAGAGACATAGTCAAGTTTACCTTGTAAAGCTGCTGGATTCTCACAATGTTTGTGAGCTCACAAATATATGAAAATCTCTTTGGCTAGGTTATAGGCTTTGTTTTTATGTGACTGAATCACAATAGAGAACCTCTATTGGCATCACATTTAAACCATGTACCATATACCATGTAACTTTATTTATAATGCAGTTTTGTCTGGCAATGCAAATTAATGTCATACAAACAGATTCTTGCTTTGCTTCCTTTAGTCCGGCTAAAAAAAAAAATTGTGCTGAAAATAAAGGATTTCTCACTATGTTTTAGCCAGTCAAGCTGCAGGATGTAGTTAAAAAAAAGTTATATAATTCATAAATAGTATTTCAGATTATTTAACGTATAATGTAATCTTTTTTCTTACTTTCTTTTTTTAAATATCAAGTTTATCTACAAATAAGAAGCAGTATCATGATCTTTTTGTCTACAGTGCCTACACTTTAATTACAGCATAATTCATTAATGAAATCACAGTTACAAACACAAATGGGAGCCTAATAACTCTATAAGTGCAATGCTTATAAAAATATACATGTATTAAATCTTTGCAATCTGGACAAAATGCAAAACATGTGTACTGTTTTATTAGACCATGAGGTAATTTACTTTCTCCCCAGGCAGAGAGTTGTGATTTAGTATTTTCACCATTAAACCAATAGATTCTGTTCAGATAAATCCTTTGGTGCACCTTGGAGTTTTTTTCTTTTTACCACATGTGTTAAAGAAAAAAGGCTTGTTTTTCTCTTCAACCGTTGCATATTTTTGTTGTAATTTTCAACTGGACTTGAGTGTTGTGATATAGCTCTTAACACTTTCTGGCGTATGTGCACACCAGGACCCTCTGTTGCCTGTTTGTTGTGGACTCCATCCATTCACATACATATTCATCACACGAAATGGGAAAGATGCCCAAATATGGTTGAATGCAGTTTACATGAACAAGAGGATGTCTGTCAGAATCCAGTCAAGATAGTGCATGTTGGCATGCACAAATGCGTCCATGTACACAAAGCGCCTTTACAGCTAATTACTGGTGTTACTGAAGTTGAAATCAATTTTAATCAAAGATGGAAGCTAGCTGCATTGCGAGGAATGTGACCTTAGATGTTTTGCACTTTTCTTTATTCATTCCCTCTTTTTCACTCTCTCTCTTCTTCCCTCCGGCTACCTTCTGGCTGTCCCCTGAGGCATCTTGGTTAAATGTGTTTCTGCTGGGGAAGTTGTGGCTTGTGTGTGTGTGTGTGTATGTGTGTGTGTTGGTGAGGGAATGTGTCTTGGGGCTAATGAGTGTATTAGCAGTTGTGGTCCTATATGGACCCCTGGGAGACTAAAAAGGGGAGTTGGAAGATAAGCGAGCAACAGTAAAAGGCAATACCATGTGCGATAGATAGATAGATAGATAGATAGATAGATAGATAGATGGATGGATGGATGGATGGATGGATGGATGGATGGATGGATGGATGGATGGATGGATAGATAGATAGATAGATAGATAGATAGATAGATAGATAGATAGATAGATAGATAGATAGATAGATAGATAGATAGATGAGTGCGTATGTTTAAATACCACCCATCACTTTATTACATATTTTGCTTTTAGAGAACACATTCCTGATGCAACCAGTTGTAACTGGCACAATGGACATGAGCCCAGTTTTGCAATATCCCAACTAATGGTGAGATGCAGTGCAGAGAAGCTGCTCCTTTGTCAGTATTCAAGGTCAATTTTCCCTTGAGGGTCATCAAAATGTAGCACAGGGCAACAGATGGAGTAGACGAGGGAGTTTCCTCTCCCAAGTTTGGCACAGTGTCAACCTCTCATACATGTCATTAAGCTCACTTTCAGGTTTGAATTGCTTCTGTATTTTCTCTTCATTTGGTGCAAAGGACAGTATAAAACAACCAATGTTTTATCTGACAGAATAAAGGCTGGTTTGCACTTGCGCACTTCGTTTCCAGATCTGCAGGTGGCAGTAGGGCTGGTATCAGCCAGTAAACTACACAGTGCAGAGTTTATTTGATGGTTTGCTTTAATTTCGAGAAGCATTTCCTATTTTAGTACAACAGTGGCGGCCTATAGCATGTAGCATCTAGAACCAAACATCCTGGTTACAAACATGTGTAACCAGGATGTGCTTCAGGTCCGAAGAGGTGTGTTGAGCCTCAGCGGACCTACACGGCGGTTACAGTGTATCTGACCTGATGCAGACGCTTCAGGAGTATAAATCAACCTTGAGACTTTTTTCACACATCTCAACATCAAGCAGCATATGAATCAAATTGATTTAATAAAATGCACTGTTATAAATCGCCAGATCTGTTCATATGGCATTGATATTGATAAGCCTGTTAATTTCCACATGGGTTTTTTTCTACTTTGAGTGCAGCAGCTGTGCTGCTTTCAGCCTGGCAAATTTAAAGTCTGGCATGAGTGTAGATTGTGTGGAAATTTGTGATAAAATGACCATACTATTTGTTTAATTTGTTGCATCAATACATACTATTATGATTTGTTCATCTCAGTTACATTCAGGGTGAAATGGATGGTAAATCCGAATATGTTTTGTAACCACTATGTCATTGTGTATCGTCCTGACAGTGAAACACAGTCTTCTCCTCTCTCCTGCTTCAAACTTTTATCCAGATATGTTTTATTTTGCCTTTATAAACCAAAAATCCTATGAACTCAAAACACATAACTCTGGGTAACACTGAAATGGCTTCATTTAGTCTTTTTGCGATACAGGTAATGGGTTTTGGCAAATATTTACATTAGAAAGTGTTTGCTGAAGGAGCTCACCAGTACTAAAAAAGCTGATAATCTGTTTATGCTGAGAGTTTGTCTCTGTTGCGTCTTAAAGACCAAAATACTACTCACTACTGCGTTACAAATCAATTTGATTTTATTCACATTTTGGGCTTGGTATTGCTATATTCTTAAATGGGATTTCAGACAGATTGTATGAACACTGGAGTGATAAATAAAATATAAATTTTTCTTAAAAAACAACACAAATACAACACAATTCAGAAAATCAAGCGGATCATTATATCTATAGAGCTCCCCATGTCAAAGTAAATTTGCTCAGCAGAACACAGCATCCAGACCATCATTCTGCTTCTTAAATGCTGGACAAGACACACACACACACACACACACACACACACACACACACAAAAATAAACAAATAAAAATAGAAATACAACACATGCTAAACAGAAAACTGGCCACTTTCTCACCAGAGAAGTAACAAAATCAGTCACTATTTAAAAGCAGTTGTTTGACAAAAATTATAACAGCTTTGAAAAGTTTCCTTCAGTCCTCCTGGTGTCCCAAAGCTCTGCTGGTAATGTTTTCTTTCTTGAGATTGTTACTGGAGAAGTAAAGAAAAGCCATGAAGATATAAGTGACAGATATGAGTCAATATGATGGAAGGATGGTGGGTTTTCAGAACAGAAAAGAGACATCAGTCTTAGTGCACTATGAATAGACCTCTGCAGCTGTCCTGCCTTCTCAGTCACTAAGAAACACACACATACACACATGCAAATGCTTGTCCTGGGTGGCCACAAATGAACGCTCCAGTTGCCCTCAAGCTTTGCCCAGGACCCGAACTTAGCCCCCAAACTACTCGCCAAGTTCAGCTGTATGGCGTACTAACCTTTCAGGTCACACACTGCTGAAGGCGTTATGTCAAGCATCAGACCAGTGTGTTTAAGTTTTTGTGTGTTCGTAGGGATGGTGGTATTTTTTACATTTAGTAGTATAAAGAGAGGGAAAAGGGGATTAAGAGTAATTCTAGTTTATGTTATTAATCACAGTTAAGTATGACCTATGAAAGTAGACTATGTTCACCAGTGAACGACAACTGCAATAATTTTTTAATCCCGTTTGTTTACAAATGATTTGTTTATTATCAATAAACATCAAAACAGAAATTTTGACTTCAGTGATGTTTTATCTTTATGATTGCAGTGGAAGTGATAAAAAAGGGAAAAACTAATGTAGGCAATAATCAGTGATTCAGCTGTATTGTTGACCGTTTTTATCATTTATCATGTAAACAGACTGGCTTGTTGATCATCCAATTTTATGTATATTAACTATTATCAGTGAACTCCACTCAAAGCTCCAAAGTCTGAATTGAGTGCTAGTCCAGTGGGCACAGAGGTAGGCTTGGATTTGGAAAACTCTGATTCAAGTCCCCTAAATTGTTCTCAGTTTTGATAGATCCCCATGTGGGAGCTAAATTGATATATTGACATTTTCTACTCCCAACAAATGCAAACTTGCATGTGAAGGCTTTAAATTGCATATTTATTACAACAGACACATGAACTGAAAATACAGACATGCAATTTTGCACCTTTGAGGAATGTGAACTGTTAGGACACCAGTTTGTATAGTGTTTTGTCAGTGCAATACCTTTCATATATTTTGGTACATTCAGAATATTTGTAGATTCAGAATGTACATAAATTATGCAGAAAAGTGTGCAGTTTTTACGAGTGACTAATATTCCTTTTTTATTTTTTCTCAAATCAGCTGACTGTGCTACTCATTAAATTAAAAGTTGCTCTGCGTTAATGAGATCTTCTGTGTTTATGTCTTTGTATAATAGTTGTATAAAAGTTAATACAAAATATCTAATGTAACTACTATAATACTTTATAAAGTATATAACCTTTCTAGAGGCATTCATACTCTAACTAAAAAATAAATTTAAAGTGCAATGATGCTGCAACACAGCTAAATGATAAGACGACTTCCTCCAGACATTCCAACCCCAATTCTCCAGCACTACAACAGCATGATTTGCTGTTAAACAAGACACACACGTTTATGGCTCAGGGTTAAAGTGTTTGCATCTGAAATAAAGAGTTGAATTAGGATTAAGATTTAAACCCCTCAAATCTATCTCTCCTGTGTTCCTAATTAATTAAAAAACTGGAGCCTTTTTCAGGCCTGAACGATGATGAAGAACAGACTGAGTTCTGTGGGAATGAGCCAGGAAACAGGAGCTCCCCCTCTTTCCTCCATTAAGTGGTCATTGTCACTCATTACAGGCCTCATAATAAGAGTAGGAGGGACCCTCAAGAGAAGATCACGTCCTGTAACCTCGAGACCAAACCTGGCAAGCCAGATTGTTATCATACCTGACCTCGCCACTCTGATAAATATCACAACCATTACACGCAGCTGCTGCTCAATTAGAGCACAAGCAGAGCACTATGACACATGCTCAGACATGCACATTTGTTTAGTTCATTTGTTATTATCATGTATACAAACAGTACATGTTGTAACAATTTACAGTGTTGTGTTAACCTCAGCTACAGCAACCACAAAAACAACAACACACAAACAGAGCTGCCTCCCGTGAGTCAAGTGTTCTGTAATTATTAGGAAGAGGTGGAATTTCTCTGTATGTCCGTGTATGTGGGGGGGCACAGTAAATTTACCCAATTCAGATGATTACAGGATCATTTGAGTGGTCTGACTTCCTAATGAAGATCTAAGCTGTAAGATCTCCCTGTGTGAGTGTTTTCATATGTAACAACTGCATGTAGACTACAGGCCTTTTTTCACCAGAATCAATTAGCCACGAAGTTCTTCATATAAATGATACATTGTGAATTGTACTTCACTCTTCAGTGTTTAGAGTTCTCGACTTTCCAATCCCATAATGGAAGTACCGGAAGTAAACTCTCACGCTGTGGACTGTGCAACAACTGAGTCATGCTGAAACTCCTAATATTCACTGTTGGAGATGATTGTGCATGAAATTATTGTCAAAAACTGCACAGACATTGTCTGTATGTTTTTTGACAAGTAAATTGGAATAAGTGACAAACTCCATAAAATCATGCTTTATTGGAGCACTGTGATAGGCTAGAAATGCTTGGGGTGCCTAAAGTTGGTCCTCGAGGGCCGCTGTCCTGCAGGTTTTCCATGCATCCCCATTCCAACACATCTGGCTTCCATTAAGTGGATCCAACAGTCAATGAAGTTCTGCGCAATGAATGATTAGTCTGAGTCAGGTGTGTTGGAACAGGAATACATGGAAAGCCTGCAGGTTTGTGGCCCTCGAGGACCGGCGCTGGATGCCCCTGCTCTAAGTGGACGTGAGTTGACATGTCTGTTTGAAGGCCCAGTGTTTGAAAATTACTTCCATGTAATTAAATGCAAACAATGAGTAGTGCTCTTGCACACTTTGTGCTTTAAGCACAATGTTATCCCTACCAAAGCCGTGGAGAGTCACAAATGTCAGAGTGCCATCATTGTGCAAAGGCCCGAAAGGTTATGATGCACACCCAATTCTGTTGTGTTATTGATGCCCATAACTTACAAGCACATCCTCCATGTATCTGGTACCAAGCTACTGCAGATAGCTAATGTTATCGTGTGAAATTGTGTGACTAGAGGGAATACATCAACCTCCACCCCCTCTTGACAAATCAAATGAAATATATCAGAGGAAAATTTCTGGGAAAATATGACTGAAGAAGCACACGGTTGCCTGCTTGTATGACTGCGTTGCAACACTTTTCAGTTGCTGTTACTCTTTACAGAAGTCATGCCAACAGGCAACCATGTGCTTCTTTCAGCCATATTTTCCCAGAGTTTTTCCTGGTGTTTCATAATTTATTTTAGCTGATTTGTCAAGGGGCCATTAGCGGCTAATAGCATTTAGCAATAGCTTGGTACCAGATACATGGAGGGCATGCTTGTAACTTATTGACACAAAAAACCAAACAGAATTATAGATAGTTCTGTGCCTCATCACCTTACAGGACACCAGAACTTATGAACTTATGTTGCTAATATTATACAACACTTAAAATACATTTTTAAAAATCCTTTATCCTTTTATACTTTTTTATTCTTATATTACTCTTGTTTTTATATGGTATGTCTACGCACCTTGAACTGATCAGCACCTTCATTTTTTTGTATATGACAAATATTACAATGACAACAAAACCTCTTCTATTCTATTCTATTCTATTCTGTTCTGTTGTAGCATGAAGGAGACCAAACAATGAAGCATTTCAAGCTGTTACTACATGAGAGCTGTGAAAGTTTACGGCCACCATTACTGAAGTTTAGGGTTTAACAATTCTTCACACACACTATTCTGCAGCTTACGCGTTTTTAATGTGTGCTGAATAATTAGACACCAGAGTTTATCTCTTGTAGAATCCACATATCTTGCAATTTTATGTTCTTCCATCATGGTTAACTTTTATTTTCTTCAACTGTTGTATTAGGGATTGGCATGACAAAAAACACTCAATCAGATTCAGGAAAATGTGTCTTTTTATACATAGACATTTTTTTTTACCTCTGCTGAATCTTACAAATAATGTTTTCCAAACTTACTGGCTGATTAGTGCCTCTCCATCTGATAGATACACAAACAAGATGAGCTCTTTTTACGAACCTTCAATCAGCGTAAACACAATGATTTTTCTTTCAAACTTAATTCCCTTCCAGTTGTGTTAACACATGAGAATATTTGGATTGTGCTACACGGTAACTCCAGACAAGACTTGAACTGTCAGCTGACGTAATTATGTTTATGGTTCAACTTATGTTGTTTAGTTAGGGATGCATGTTTTTATTTAAAAATGCAGGATGACAGAGAATATTGAGCTTTCTGGCACAAATGTATTTACTTTATTTATGTGACATTTAATCTGCTCTACCACGTTGTCTTTTTGTAGTTGTTTTACTTTTTCACCTCCATCTATTGCCATACACTTAATAAGATGCCTACATTCATGAATATACATCCCAACTGCACTTTACGACCTTTTCAGTTTATTTTTAATTTCGTCATTCAACTGTTGATGTCAAGTATTAGTAATTCTGTAACACGCTCCCTCTTTCTCTTCACTTTCTCTCTGACAAAAACACCTTGTTTAACATGCAAAAGCACCTTTCACTTCTTAAAGATGAGAAATGAAAATTAGGCTCTTGGGCTTTCTGGCAAAAATGCATCCTGATAATCTTTACAGCTTCAAACACTAACTGTGAGATCGCACAAAGGAGGGTGTGTGCACGCATGTGATTGTGCGTATGTTTGCGTATTAATGTATGTAGATGGGGGGGGGGGGGTGATGTTGAAGGGAGGCAACTGGAGATACAAAAATCAAATTTGTTAAAATCCTAATTGCTTTTCAAACACCTCTTGCAGAGAGTGCGGCTCATGCTGTTAGATAAGAAAGTCGAAATGCTGAAATGTCAGCGTTCACGACTGTTTATAATTGCCTTCGAGACTGAGGGGAAATGTTTGAATGGGAACTTCTTTAACAGTTACCAGCAGACAAAAACAATTACTTACAACACTCACTTTCTTGTGTTTGTTTTGACTGAAAACAGGGAAGACACAGATGCCTCAGTACTTGATTCAAATTAAGTGTTTTATATTTACAAATATGTAAACATTTTACTTTTTATTTGATTAAATCCACATGCAGCCATTCATTTTATTGCATCTTTTCCTAAGGTTTCTTATGGGTGAAAAACAAGCAATAAAAACCAGATTACCAGGAACATACTTTGAGTTTATTGACCAAAGGTGTTTGGCTTGAGTTCATACATAAAAATATTGGAAGCTGTAGACCTGTTGACACATAATGGTACGAATAAGATGACTTAAATGAGACTATCACTGGTCCAGTTTTGCTTTTGGCCCCTTTGAGGCCCTGTATAACTCATGTTTCTTCATCTGCCCAGGTCTCTGAACATCTAAACTTGCCCATCAGCAGTTTATTAGCAGCCTTAAAGTTTGTGATGGTGCCTCCTGCTGGGATAGTTTTTGGAAAACACTGGACAAGAATTTTTTCTGTTATCTACATAATTGTTAAAGTTCATTTACACAAGGTTGACTTAAAGAGTAGCTGTTTTATTTTTTATTGTAAAACACATATGGTTGCTTTCAAAAGGTAATTTCCTTCTCAAAATGATGGAGATCTTGGCGCATGACAATGTCACTAAATGCAACAAAATGCAAACAAGTAGGACGTGTTTAGAAGTGACATATCACCTGAAGGGGGGGGGGGGTTAGAAGGTTAAACTGAAGTGCAGCAGAGAGGAAGTGACAATGGCCTGGATGTTTTATCCGTTCACAGTTTTTCTAAAGTCTTATGAGTTCTGTTAAATATAAAGAAAGAAAAGTCTGCATGAGTAATGTGGTGACCTCTAAGGGGTATGTTCTTTTGGAGTGCACATTGTGCTTTGCAACTTTTTGTTGTTCTTTGCCAATATTTAAACTGTGTTTGTATAGAAACATATGAATGATAAATAGGAGATAAAAGTAAAAGAAAAAAGTCAAAATGTCATCTTTATATGAAATATTGGTTTCACATTTATTAACAGAGTGAGTGCATTGCTATTGCACATAATGATGGTTAGGATATGATAACTAGGCTGAAGTTTTCCTAAACCACAGTTATACAATGTTTTTGTTTGTCCTAAATGATTGACCAGCAGTGAAGTGTTAAGTTTCAGGCTGATTTGATATCGATATGGGTTAAAAGGCTGCTGCTGCTGCCATCAGCTGAGGACTCTTCTCTTATTTGGGTTTCTGTGTGGGTGTTCAAACTCTGGCAGAAGCTCAAAGTCACAACAGGAAGCCCCGGAAAGGTTCATTACTGGATCCAGTTACAATTAGAGAGCAGCTAGGACCCACTGATACACATATTCAACCTGACACATGAACACAAAAGAGCTGAATGTGAGTGTGATTAAGTGCCTAATTAACTATTTTCATCACAGCAGTTGCTGTGACCACGGCATAACCTGACAGAGTTGAGCATTTACATTGTAGCTTTATGCATTTACACATACACACATACAAGCACACACAGCATTGACTTATCATCAGATGCCCCTTTCAGGATGACCCTTTAAGTCTGCAGAGTGTGTGTTTCCGTTTGCCACATGTGTCTGCTGCTACTGACAAACTAGAGACAAGTGATGACTGAGATTATGCAGGGCTGTGACTGGAGGATAGAAGCGCCTCACACACTCAACCTAATAATTTTTATTTATTGTCACATGTGTCAAACTCTAACCATCTGCCAACGCAGACGGCTGTAACATTCTATAAAACATTTTTACAAATACTTTCAAACCCCAAAGAAGCCGTATATTTCTTCTGTCCTGCTGCTCTCACACACTGCCAACCTGTTTGACTTCCCCTGTGTTTTATGTTCTCCTCATTCCTCCGGCTTGACTCCGTCCACCTCCGACTCTTTGTTGGTGGAGGGAGGTCGAAGGCGAGCTGGCAGAGCTAATCAGACTTTTACTGCCTCCTTCCTTCTCACCCTCCTTCCTCCTTCGCTTTGGTCCCCGAAAAAGTCTTCCAGGGAAAACAGAACCTGATGGAGTTTATGACCTGATTACTGCTTGGACGCACTGCTGGCTATATACTCCCCCACAGCGCTACAAACACACTCACTCACACATCCTCAGCAGTGGGCTCTGCTACAGGGGTGCGACTCACAAGTTTACCTGTCATCTCACATTAGTAACAGCCTAAATGACTGCTCATGCCACAGAGAAAAGCTAACTATTTCTGCTCCATTCAGCAGCTAAGCTTTTTGCTGCTGAGAAGGGGGGGGGTTGTAATAAATGTCAGTTTATTAAACACAGATAGCGCTCTGTGCATGGGAGCTGTTAAAGTCAACTTAGACATGATGATGTTTCTGTGAATCCACAGCACCAGCAGCTATTCAAAAAAAAACAAACAAACAAAAAAAAAACCTCCCGGAGTTGCTAGTTGTTAAAATAGTGGACAAATGAGCTGATAAGCAATTGAGGCCAGTTTCCTGAATTCCCTGTAAGCTGAACAGCATTAGAAGTGATGCCAGCATCATATCTCATGACATGTTCACCTGTCTTTCTTATCAGCTAACTGTTGCCCGTGGAAACAAGCCTCCAAAATCCCTGTATCCAAGAAAAGCCAAGCAGTGACTATAAAAATACCATCATGAAGGATTTTAGTATCCATTTATAGCTAGCATGTAATATTTACAGTGTGAATCTTGCGTAATGTTAGATTTTGGCATATATCATCTTCTTATGCCCACATTTTTCAATTCAAATTTTAACAACATTAAGTCCAAGTTAAATCACACTTAGACCTAATGTCTAACATTAAGCTGTGTAGTTTGGCTGTTTCAACAATTCACAAGCATTGACAAATGAATGCCAAACTTAAACCTTTGTTTTAATAGCTTGGTACCATTCCCACTCTGACAGTTTCCAGTTTTGCAGCAACTGCCTAAAGTTTTACTTTACTTTTAATATTTTTAAGTAGTTTTGGTTGTTTAATATTTCTGCAGTGTGTTGATTGAACAGCTCCTTGTATAGTATAGTATAGCAACTTCATCTAATTTGACCAATCAAAAAAAAAAAAAAAAAAAAAAGGTTTTCCTGCTGTTGTATAATCACCAAGTGTTTTCTAAGCTTTAGGGGAGGTCATGTGTTGTTGCTTTGTCAAACTTATGTGTAGTTTGATCCAATTATAAATTCATTACCTTAAGTGCAAAGCATGGATGTCCGGTTAAGAACATTTTGTGTAAGTGCTCTGTCATTCTTCATACAAACAAAACCCAAAGTCAAATTATGTTTATTTATGTTCATTTTAAGTTAGTCTTATTTTTCTTATTAGGGGTAAAGGCACGAGGGTCTACTGGTGGAACAGGCCCCTCCTACTTTGATCATTTTTTTGGTTTATGAAATTGTCTGTGTAAAGTTCCATCTACTTCTCTTTGCAAAACTGACTTACAGTGGCCTCCAAATGACTGCTGCTGAAACTGTAACACCAAATTATATAAATAATGTACTCAAAGAAATAAACTTTGGGGAAAAAGGATGGTATCCTCCTTGCTGTGTGCTTTCAACTAAGTCTAAATAGAGAATTATGATTGAATCAAATGTAAATATTAATATCGATTTACGTTGCAAAGCTTTAAATGATTGCTGTGATAAATGCAGTCAGATGAGGACATTTGGATCGAACCTGAATTCTTCACTCATTTTTACTTGCATTTGCAGAAAAAAATATTATTAGCTGGAATTATGTTTCAACAATTCTGTTGTTTAAAAAAACAGTACTGAAATTTGTTTTACAGTAAATGTCCTATGACTTATGTTAATTAATAATTACAAGACCCCCTTTTCAAACTCATATAGTATATAAATATGACTCAAATGCACTGACAGAAAGTCAAACTATAGTTAAACTGCAATATTCATCATCAATTGTATGGTTAAAGTTTGAATATTGTCGTGTTTCATGTGACAAAATCTAACTGTAAAATGATGGCAGATGAGTTGGTGATAACGTTATTGTGTTTTTTGGTCTGTTTAATTCAGTTTTTCAGATGACAGTGACATCTTCATAGTCCTGAGATAATAAGGAATCTACTGACACTAGAAATGTCATTATTGATCACTGGGAAAAGGGCTAAAATATGATGCAAAGTTGACTGTGAAATCTTAGTGTTCACTACTGTTATTATCAGCAATGACTTTGAGCTTCTACAATTTCTTAATCTATATGGTCTCCACCTGAATCCAAACATATTGCTAATATCTGCTCAGACTGTGTTACCCCCGGTGTTGCTTTCCTCTTTTCTCAAACAAATTAGAGAGAAGCTGCTTCTCCTCGCTTCATTTTCACTTCTTTTTTGTTTTATTCTTTGGTAGCATGATGTTCCTTTCTTGGGGAAAGAAATAACTTTTTCCTGTCTCCAGTGGCTGTCCGATCAATGTATACATAAAGGCTGCGTAAGACATTTCAGACTACTGGTGCAGGTGTGGACTAAACCATTTTGCATCTTTTTAAAGGGGTTAGGAGTGATTCAGAAAAGATCCATAATTATTATTAATGCAAATTACAGATGAAATTTGAGCTCACACTAGAGCTGTTTTAATAAAATTTCAACAATTTTATTCAACTTTACCAAATTAAATATCTTTTGTCTCTGTTACAAATATCATCATACCACCTTATCCGTCACTGCTCAATGACAAATTCCTCCTGAGACCTATCAGGGCACAGACCTCTTGATCTGATGACGCCTATGCTTTTTACATGAAGCCTCTATAGTAAGCTAATTATTTATACTTATTTATTTTTATGTTTTTATTTATTTTTATTCTTATTTATTACCGGCCCAAAAACCAGCTGGGATAGGCTCCAGCTTCTCTGCGACCCTGAATTGGATTAAGCGGTTTAGAAAATGAATGAATGAATGAATTTATTACTGTTTTTTGTTTTCTGTTTTTTGCTGTCTGTCATGATAATGAAAAGTGATAATAATAGTATGAATGAGCCAGCAAAAATAGTTTTGCAGTGAATTTAACTTTTTAATTTTTTTCTGACTTAGTGATTTTTGAGTCAAAAATATTGGTAAAAAAGGATATTCTAATTAAATAATAATTTAAAAAAAAGAAATAAAAAATAAAAAGATTCTCAAGAAGTACTGAAACTGTGGCAGAGTGAGAAAGTAAACAAAAAGCAAGACTCTGACTTGCATAATCATGATAACTTCAGGTGCTGTGCAGTGTTATAGGTACAAGGCATAAAGCCAGTTGTGTCTGACAGACAGGAAGCAGACAGAGTAGCCTGTGCCTACGGATATGCACATATATGTCTGAAAGAAGTCAGTCTGGGCATCTGCTTTGTGTCAGTTTGTTTTAGTACTTAGAGTCAGCCTGTTAACACGATAGAGGTTATAAACATTCAATTTACACTACTGAACTTTGGCAGATTTTCCACTAATAAAGCACCCATCTTACATCTTGTCTCTTCTCTGAGCCCCCTTCAGCCACTGCAAGAGGAAAATAACGCTTTAGTCTGATTAAAACCCAAATGACCCAGCTTTCTACCAGCAATTAAATGCTCCACGTATCTGTGGAGCTATTGAATGAGTCTCACACACACATACTCATGCAAGCTAATCTGTGCACTAATGTAATCTGATCCATGCCCATCAGGCGATGCGCGCGCGCGCACACACACACACACACACACACACACACACACAAGCACACACACACACACACACACACACACACACAAGCACACACACACACACACACACACACACACACACACTCACACACACACACACACACACACACACACACACACACACACACACACACACAAACATACTTACTAATCTGTTTGCTGTTTCAAATTTGTGTGTGTGTGTTTGTAAAGTTTTTTACGTGTTTAAATATTTTGATATTTGTGTGTGGGTCCCAACATGCATTTCAAAGTACACAAATTGTTTACACATTTGCAACCATAATGAAACCATCTTTCTCCATATTATGGCACAATGTACTATGTCAAATGGGGAATTTGATCATATTTCATACTGTATAATAGCCTCCTTAAAAAAATCTTCAGAAATATTCTCTATTAAATAATTCTCACATTATTTGTCAGAGGTCTCTCAACTATTTTAGTTGCCAGGCAACATTGTTTCCTTGGATATAATTGAGATCACCAATGTCAACAAGTTAAACGTGGGAAATTCCCAGCTGGTGTGTTTGACTCACAGCCTCTGAGTGATTCAGTGTTTTAGATCCTATTAATGAGGGAAGAAACAAGGCAGCTGCAGCGCATTTGTTTAGCAGAGGTTTCAGTGATAGTGATAGATCTGAAAATACTGATGCTTGTGAATGTTTATCATATACTTAATTTACTCCAGCTAATCATTTGTATAATTTTTTATGGATTTAGATATAGTTTTAGTAAAAAAAATTAAGCTAAATAGACATCTGGTACATTTAATCAATTATAATTTGTTAATAAAACTTGAGCTTCCGAAGCAGCTTCGGGGATAGTTTTCCAACTTTCTGGAAAGCTGCTCAGTAGCCAAGTTCTGCTGAGGTAATCAACGAAAAGCCTTTTTAAACAAAGATGATTGGCCAGCTGTTAGTAACGGTTTAGACATGCTTATCTATTTATGCCACAGTTCCCATGTGCATTTTCTGTTGTCATCATCGGACATTAGAAGGCTCCTGTGGCAAGAGAAACAAACCTAATACACCAACCATATACAACTCTCTTCCGCTGGTGAGTGAATGCAGATGGAGGGAAATACAATTGTCTAAAGCATCAAACTCAAAACACTATGATCAATTTGAAAGCAAATTTGAATAAATTGTAGACACTTTACATGCAGATTTAAAAATGCATGCACATACATTACGCACAAACCTTGCTTTTGGTACATCAAGGTGCATCCTGATGTTGCATCATAGTCAGGTCTCTGTACTTCAGCGTAATGAAATAAAACTACCAGCTCTTTCTCACACAGACCAGTGTGTGAAGCAAGGCATTCGCAGTGAAGCCATTGGAGAGTCCCCAGAGACACAATGAGAAGCCACTAAAAATGTACCTTTCTATGTGGACACACACACAAGCACGCACAAACTACACTTGTTCACACAGAGAAAGAGGGAGAAGAAACCTTTATGGATAAACAGATGAGGGTCCATTAGTTGTAATGTTATTATCCAGCTGTCTGAACTCTGACCTCACTGTGAGTGTGTGTTTATGTGAGCGGCAGACAGAGTGATAGAAAGGTTACAAGCCTATTTTAGTAGCCAGGAATATTTTCTTAAGGGATCCTTTTTCAAGAGCAACACATTAGCCCTTCACTTTGTGCTAAGATGACCATGTCGATCATCTCTTACCACCTGGTAACCATCTTTCCAAAATGTTATCATGGCTGTGTAGATCAAGCTCACTGTACATCTGAGTCTTCTGCTTTTTGTTTAACTTTTCATGCTTTTGTTCGTTTTGATTTACATTTTTAGTGTGACAGAAGATGTGTCATAAGTAGAAAAATGTTTAAAACATCAAAAATTAAACCACATCCATCATCAAAATAAAAAAAAGAAGTTATACCAAAACCAATGCTATATTCAGCTAAGATATTAAAATTGCAGGCTTTCAAGGGTATCCGCAATTTCCTCTAATACCACTTGCTTTCAGGAGATGGGATGCGAGTCTCCATCGTGTTCAGGATGTCCTGAAGCCAACAGAAGAAGTTAAGGAAGTGTTTCTCAACCCTGGTTCTCACAGTCTACGGCCCTGCATGTTTGAGTTATTTCCATTAATTAACTGAACTGCTTGTCATCATTTGACTTAGTTTTATGAAAGTATGGACACCTCTAAAGCCTGCTAAGTACTCCACGAGAAGCATGAATGTCTTTCTTGTTCTCAAGGCCTTGAGGATAAAATGACCTTGTTCTGTTCTCGAGGATTGAAGACAGTTTGCTCAGTTCTACTTCTTCTTTTTAATATTATTATTTGTCAGGATAACAAGCTAATCTCTTTCCTTAAACGCATTTTTTATATTAATAAATACTCTATAACAATTAGGTTATCTAATAAATGAATGCAGTGTTCTTATTTTCTCACTTACAGGTTGCTGATGTTGATAATCTGCTTGGGACCCTGGAGCATCTTTATTCGCAGTGTCACTCCCTTGAGGAGACTTTGCTGTGTGTTCCCGCTGATCATTGTTAAATTGAGGAACATGAATATGAAGACCCTTTGCTCAGTAGCCGTGTGTGTGTCTTTATGAGAAAAGGAGAAAGTGAGAAAGTGTGTGTCGATGTAGTGCTGAGAACAGAACTAAAGGGCCATTTATAGTTGTCACACACTGTCAACTATTACCACTGCATTTACAAAGCTCTCAATACATACTGGCAAAGAGACTCTGCACACACACTTATGGCAGCGTACAAGCACACACACAGAAACAGTACTCACTCTAGCTTACAGAGCCTAATTATCGACACCCCATCTCTGTCGGATGAAACAAAAACTGCTCTATTTTCAGACTGATGGAGTCTGAAGTCGCTCTCTTCTTCTTCTCCCCCTCCCGGCGATTGTTGTCATCTCTGCCATGCGTCACACACCACCCACCCCTTTATTCCATGTTTGATTCTCAACTTGTTAAATAAGACTCAAATTAAAACAGACAATGAGGAAAGTTTCCCCCTTACAGCTGCTTTAATTTGTTTAGATTGTTATTCAGTCATTGATGGCAGTATGAATGTATTGCCTGTGTGTGTGTGTGCTGAATAAAAATGCCATCTTGACTTTAAAGCCTGCTTTGTTTGTTGTCTAACAGAACAACCATGCTCACCCGTAGCCCACTGGGCAGGTTGAGGTTTGGAAGTAAGCAATGTCTCTTGAGGTTTGCAAAATGTCTTTTAGGCGGGGAAAGTTCAATGTATCTGAGCTCTGATTAATTATTTTACCCTCTGGCCCGATATAGATAATACTCCAATAATGTGACATGGTGAGGATGTGTGTGTGTTTCTGTGAAAAAGCAATATACTGTATTTCTCTGGGACATTTTTTTGTTCGCTGGGTTTGATTGTAGGTGGACAAGGAATGCACTGCATAAACAGATCTAACCAACTGTATAACTAGCACCAGCAATGTTCACCAGAGTTGTAATGTGTGTGTCTGTGGCTGTTGGCGCTCTGGTGAGTAGATCACATTTCAGAACATTCCAGCGCCATGTAAACATTTATGTGCAAGCAAAGAAAATCACTTACCTACACACACACACACACACACACACACACACACACACACACACACACACACACACACACACACACACACACACACACACTCACCCTTTATGATACTTTGAACATGCTTCTGCTGCTGCTTTGGGGCTTTGCATACACATGTCTATATAGTATAATGTTTTCTATGCCACTTGGGAGCAGTCACATGGAGATGTGCAACAGTCTTGAGTATGGACTACTGTAGTAAACTGTAGACAAGTATCTGCTTTGTGATTGAGTGAAACTAAATGTTGAAAAAATTGTGAAAAGATTGTGAGGAGCTATTGCCTGTGTTTTTCACTTGTGCTTATTTGTGCTTTTATTGTTTTCTTTTGCCTAATTTCTTTTATAAATAATTTGTTTATTTATGAATTATGTTATAAATAATTTGGCCTTTCCCAGAGAAAAGTAACTTTCACCCAGTCAGCATTCATCCATCCATCCATCCATCCATCCATCCATCCATCCATCTTCTACCACTGATCCTGGGTCGGGTCACGGGGGCAGCAGGGGGTGGGGGGGGGGTGGTGGATCCCAAGGCGTTCCCAGGCCAGCCGAGAGATATAATCCCCCCAAGCCTTTCCTGAGACTCCCCTGGGGTCTCCTCCAGGAGGGACATGCCTGGAACACCTCACCAGGGAGGCGTCCTAACCAGATGCCCGAGCCACCTCAACTGGCTCCTCTTGATGCGGAGGAGCAGCGGCTCTACTCTGAGCCCCTCCCGGATAACCGAGCTCCTCACCCTATCTCTAAAGGAGAGCCTTTAGGAGAGCCTGCAGAGGAAACTCATTTCAGCTGCCTGTATATGATATCTTATTCTTTCAGTCATGACCCACACCTCATGACCGTAGGTGAGTGTAGGAACATAGATCAACTGGTAAATCGACGCAGAGTGTCAGAGTTCGCATTACGGAAAGACGCCGCACCAATCCGTCTGTCAATCTCACGCTCCATCCTTCCCTCACTTGTGAACAAGACCTGAGATATTTAAACTCCTCCACTTGAGGCAGGATCTCCCTCCAGATCTGAAGCGGGCAATCCACCCTATTCCAGCTGAGGACCATGGTCTCAGATTTGGAGGTGCTGAATCCCATCCCAGCCACTTCACACTCAGCTGCGAATGGCTCAAGTGAGAGCTGGAGATCACGGCCAGATGAAGCCAACAGGACCATGTCATTCGCAAAAAGCAGAGACCCAATCCTGAGGCCACCAAACCGGATCCCCTCAACACCTCGGCTGCGCCTAGAAATCCTGTCAATATAAGTTCTGAACAGAATCGGTGATGAAGGGCAGCCTTGGTGAGTCCAAACCTCACTGGAAACGAATCCGACTTACCGCTGGCAATGTGGACCAAGCTCTGACACCTGTCATTTTGTCCAAGGGGGTCCGGTACCCCATACTCCGGGACTAACCCCCACAGGAGTCCCCCGGGGGACATGGTCGAATGCCTTCTCCAGGTCCACAAAGCACATGTAGACTAGTTGGGCAAACTCCCATGCCGCTCCAGGACCCCGAGAGTGTATAGAGCTGGTCTACTGTTCCACTACCAGGACAAAAAACAAACTGCTCCTCTTCAATCCAAGATTCGACTATCCGGTGGACCCTCCTCTCTAGGACCCCTGAATAGACCTTACTGGGGAGGCTGAGGAGTGTGATTCCCCTGTAATTGGAACACACCCTCCGGTCCCTCTTCTTAAAAAGGGGGACCACCACCCCAGTCCACCAGTCCAGAGGCACTGTCCCTGATGTCCACATGATGCTGCAGAGGCGTGTCAGCCAGGACAGCCCCACAGCATCCAGAGCCTTAAGGAACTCCGGGTGGATCTCATCCACCCCTGGGGCCCTGCCACCAAGGACCTTTTGAACCACCTCAGCAACCTCAGCTCCAGAGATAGGAGAGTCCACCCCTGAGTCCCCCATGAGTATTTGTTTTTTCATAGCTTATTGATTATTCACCCTCTGTTGTAACATGCAAAGTCCTCGTACTGAACTCTATCTTCTGAAGATAGCACTGGCAGATATATTGATGAAAGAAAAACATGCTAAGCATGCTCTCTTGCACACACAGAGACTAAATGGACATATAATCCCACTGCCTCTAAAATAAGCTGTCTCTGAAAAATAAAAACATGTCTTGGCACCAGGTGAGGGAACGAGATTGTCTGTGTAAAATTAGTCACATGAGGCAGTACTTGCTCACAGCACAGGATGGAGAATGAGGCTGCCAACATCTGTCATGGTGACTGTTTCTGTAACAATAAGCCCATGCGCCAGATTTGACCACATCTGTAAAATTGTCGTAAAGGGGTAAAGTATTAGCCTGTACCAGCAAGCAAAAAAATGGCACACATCATTTGTGCTCATGCCTGCCATGAACTTTCACTACAGTTAACAGCTTTAATCACATGCTGAATCATCAAATAGTATGTTGACAGGGTGAAACCAATGTTATGTCCGGTCTGGTTAATTTCTGTGGTCTTTAAATGAAAAATGAGTCACAGTTGTTTCCTGAGTTTCTTACTCATTTTTTTGTTTGTTTGCTTTTTCTCAGAACTTCAATTCCCATACACTCTGTACAATGGATGGAAGTAGCTTTCCAGTGCCCATCTTAAAGATTTAGTAGAGAAGGGACATCTGTGGTTTAAAAAAACTGTATTGTATGGAAGTTATATGAAAATTGCTCTTATTCTAATTTTAATTTGCAATACATGAGTTTATGGTTGCAATGTGTAGTTTAAATTTTTCTAAGAGGATAATGCATGCACACACTAGAGTAAAATAACTATAAAACAAGTTATACTGTAGGATGGGACTACCTTGTAATAGACAAGCTGCTCAGCTATTAGTGTGTGTAGTCTCTGCATGTCTCTGTTATGTCTTCTCTTTGCTCATAACTTTTGGTTCCAAAGAACAAGATAGCAAAAATAGCTCTAAAAGACCAACCCAATCACATAACAAAAAATTAGCTATTAGGGGTGGAAAATAGAATTTAAAAAAATGAATATTGGGATTTTTTGCTTCATAATTTTAAAACTGAATTTTTTGGTAAAAAAAAATATATTTTTTTTCACATTATAAAATGTTGTCATTTTTATTGTTTTTATTGATCTTTTTACTTGCCTTCTTGGACATTATAGCAGCAGAATGATGGTCTGGCTACTGTGTTGTTTTTTCCTAACTGAAATTAATCAAATTAAATCAGGACAAAGGCATATTGTCACAGCCATAGTAGTCCTTTTTAACCCTGCAGCTTAAGCTTTGATCCCAAAGCTCTGCAATGTTGTGTCTCCAATGTCCTCTGCCACGATGTCCACACTTCTCTTTTAGGAGGAGGAAGTACGATACAAAAAATTGCTAATTCACATATATTAACACTAATTTGGGAATAATTCTTCACTCAACACATAAGTGAAACCACAAATCCCAACAGCTATTTCTTTGTTTTTTTTTTCTTTATTTGGGTGACCCTTTATGGGAGCATCTCCAAAATCACCAAGGATTGTGAATTAAAGAAAAGGTAGAGAGTAAGGTAATAGCATTGGTTACCATGGTTTAAACAATACTTAAAACAATACATAAAAAGACAAGCCCAACTAGAGCTGGAGATCTTGGTACAGTGACTGACAAGGTGGAATAATGTGGCAAGCTCACTGTCATTTTGACTGTGAATTGTCCCTTATTTTTCTAGCCATCCCACTCTCCTTGGAGTTGCTTTGTTGGTCGTCTTTTCTACTGCTTCTTCTTCTGTTGGCTACGGGGTAGACAAGATGATGTAACTAATTATGTCCTGTCTAGCGTTGCAGAGTGGTATTACAGTCAAATCTTGCGCATCACAAATTGTTTGTTCCTCTACATGTTTACATAGACCATGTTTTACTCCTTTCTTAAAAAAAAGCCCCAAAAAACAAAACACTTTTAAGTGCAAAATTAATTCATTTTCCTATATTGCTATGACCTTAATAAGCACTATACTGACACTGATTCAAGCTTTGTAATGTGACATTTACATTCACATTTACATTCATTATTTGAAATACAACTGTCTGAATGAGGTCTCTAGCTTGGCTGATAGTCTGTTTTATGGTGCCCAGCTGGGAATAAAACACTGACATCTTTCCACACAACCAGGATTGTGTGTAACCATTCAGGTTTATGGCTTCAGCAACATTTATCTTAATGTATTTACTCAGTACTGTTTTTAAAAGGACAGAGAAAATATACCAGAAAAACCACAAGTTGTTTTGCACTTTGTATTTGGAGAGAAAAGTTGGGGGCTTTCCCACTGACATCTGTGCTGTTAAACTTTTCTTGGAACCGTTTGAGGAACTCAGTCTTGATGCACTTGTATACCAGCTTGGACATTTGACTCCCAGTGATTGTTGCTTGTTCATTCTCATCACTAAACTCACTTCCTAACTTATACAACATAAACAGGTTATAATACAGATAGACCAAAATCATACCACTTTTTAAAGGTGTCCCTTCTTAAAGAGGCAGCAGCTGATTCTCACAATGACTGAAGCACAGTCCACACACACATTTACACACACTCATTCAGCCTGTCCAAATACTGCTCCTGCTCTGTATGACTTTCCATTCAATTCATCACCTTTCCTCTCTGGTCCCACGCTGCTCGGCTTAAGTAAATAAATAAACAGAGGGAGTGAAGATTTGTGCAGAAGAGGAAGGTGATGGGAAGGCTATTGGAGGAGGTGTTAGCTCAATCGTTCATCAGCTCATGTATCAGACTGCTTTTCCTAATTATCGCTCTCTGCAGGGTGCTGAGAAACTGGACGTTTTTCCATCCCAGTATCCTTTTTTCTCTGGCTTTGCATCTATCTCAGTGTTTGTGTCTCAGTCTTTCTCTTCTCCTTTGCTGTTTTCTGCCCTCTCCTGAGGATGGATGGTAGTGTGTATGGAGCCAGTGACTCAGTGCATCGATCACTGCTGCACTGGCAGGGCTGAATGGTGAACAGCTCTCTGAGTCAAGCTTCCAGGGGAGGGTTTGACTCTGGATTTATTCAGCAGGTCTGATCTCAGATCAGTGAGGATGAGACATGTAGTTGGCTGACTTCTCGAAAAGTTTTTGCTCATTTTCAGCTGGACTTTCGCTCTAGTCAATAATTTGCTGTGCTTGCAAGAAATAAATTCACATTTTGCTTTGTCAATCATATAATTGTTTTCATTATAATATTAAGAGTTAATAATATTAGGAGTTCAACTCAAACTCATGATTTAGTGCAGAGATTCTCACCTTTTTCTGAACCAGTGGCCTTTGTACATTATCCAGGCCCCCTACTTCACCCTCACCATTAAAATGTACTATAGGCTAAGATTACGTTCATTCTGCATATTTCAATATTTTGCTATGATTAGATTAGATTTTTTTCATGGTTGTTCATATTATAATTTCAGTGTGATCTCCGTCAGACACTTATGTGAATAGTGTATGACACTGACGGGGCCTGCATGCAGAGAATACATGATGCCTCAACTAGCATGCTGTCTTTACAGATGTAAGTATTGATGGTACACATACCAAGTTGTGTATCAATTTTAAAGCTGATGTGCAATCAGAGTCAACAAAACCATGATTAAACATAGTTTTGTCCCTTGTTTACATTTCATTTGGCCATGCCCAGCTTCTCTCAGTGCAGATTGTGACATCTATCTCACTTCAGTGATAAAAAGTTGAAATGTGACATTATTGTTCAAACTGAAGCTACTTTGAAAAACGGCAGATATGGACCTGATTTAGGATCACATATGAAAACAGATTGTGTCCAATTTGACAAAATCAATTATGCTGTTCAGCTGTTCTGAAACTTCTGATGTCTTTGTAGTCACTGACTGTTTCTTTTTTATTCAATATAGCATGTGTTAATAGTTTTTTTTTTTTAGTTATTCATTTATTTATTTATGTACAGTTTATTCAGTCAAAGAACATATGTTACGGCTGCCTGCTGATTTCCTGATCTGCGGCTGCCCGCTACTTCCCTGATAGACTTCACCTGTGGTCAGTTGCTTCTGCAACTCTTTGTTTGCTGCCTACTGGCTGGGATTGGTCCTACCAGTCACACGCTCATCCCCTCCTTTCTCACTGGATAATTGGAGCTCCAATCTCTGCTGATTCCACTGACAGCCAGGACTTAAAAGACACCTGGAGTCCTTTGCTCAACGGCAACAACTGGCTCAGTATTAGTCTGCCTCATGCTTGCTGTGGTGTTTGGACTTTGACCTTTGTTATTTCCAGTGGATATTGATCAGTCAGCTTTGTTTTCCCTTGTTTAGCTTCTTTGTTTTAGTTATGAAATCTTGTCGTTTGTGGGTGTGACACCAGTAGTGTTACCACTATTAGGCTTTTTGTTAAGGTTAAACTGATGCTACTTCTATTTGGGGAAACAAAACGCTTTATATGCCTATTTTCCTTTTGGTTTGGCTGTTTTGATACTTGTGGTTTTAAGATGCATCCTTAATCCCAGTTTATTCATTACCATGTTGCCATTTCTGGTCTGTTCTTGCCTCATCACCCCCTTTGAACAACAAATCTACATTGGTCCATGTGTGAACACCTTGCCACAGATCATTCTTTTGTTGGGCTCAGTTGCCCTAGCGGAGTTTGGGTCGTAACAACATACATTGCATGGCTTATTTTAAATTATTTGCTGCCAAATTACTCAGACTTGGGTTTTTTGGATTGCATAAATCCTGGGGGTTGGATGCCTTTAGTCCATTATGTGTTCCTCTGGTTTCTATGTGTGTTGATGTGCATTATGGTCTGTATCATGTGTGTCACGCATCTATATCAGATTGTAATTTTAGACAAGTATGTTGGAGGCTGTCAGCTTTGCTTCATCCTACTGATTATCAGTAATTCCATATGTTTGCATTTTTTTTCTTTTACTATATTAATATTTGTTTACACCCCCCAAACACACACACACACACACACACACACACACACACACACACACACACACACACACACACACACACACACACACACACACACACCACGCACACTGTTGTAATGAAGAGGGTAATGTAGTCCAGCTCTCTCTCAAATACAACACAATTACAAAAGATTACAGAGCAATAGCTTCCACATGGACTACCAACCTCACAGTGTGTGGTAGGTACTTTCCTTTGCACCACCACCAGCATTATTGTCTTTGGAAACTGGTCTACGACAAGTGCTGAAATGGTCAAGGTGGAGAAAAGCAAAGTATGAATGGTGGGTGGGAGGGAGGAAAATGGAAAAAGAGGGAAAAGAGTTGCATGAATTTCACAGATTTGTGATTCTCCTTGTACAAAATGTAAAACATAAGTTTAGCTTTTCTTAGTATGTCTAAATATGCCAGTGGTGTTTGAATAAGATGCTTTGACAAGATTAGAAAATAACAAAAAAATGAAGAACAGATGAGAAAAGTTCACTGTTGAACTCTGCACATTTAGTTAAGCATGCACACCAAAACCCATGAAAGCCAGATGATCACAGTTCACTGCAGGTGCAGCTCAGAAAGGAGGAACGAAGGCCAGTGAAGCACCTTGAACAGCTGCTCATCGCAAGATGAAGGTTCAGCCATTGAACTGCTGCGTGCTTGTCAGCTTGTAGTCAGAAGAAGCTAGTTATTTGGTCTTCCAAAGGTTCAGCATATTTCATCACAGAAGCCAAAAGATGGAGACTGCTGTCCAAAATAGGTTGCTGAACTTCTAGTCTGTGTAACACGAGGAAGTGTTGCTTGCTGGCAGCAGAGTTGCCACATTCAACTTACAAGACCACAAAATATGTGCAGAATTTGCACAGTTCAGTTTCCAATTTGTATAGCAAATCTTCTTACATACACAGATGGCTTTGGCTGTTCTGGTCATGGAAAAAGCACAACAGCTAATTTATACTGGTGGATAATGATGAGAACAAGATGCAAGTTGTTCGGAGTAGTTCCTGAAAGTAAAGTGTGAAACCAGATCTAGCTGGAGGAAATATACACATGTAACATATAGTACAAGAAAACAGCTTGGTTTGAACCATGGTGCACATTTTCAGTTGTTAGAAAACAAACCCTGAATTAGAATCCAGTTATTCCAGCTAAAGCCCACCACTCTGTGATCAACCTTTTTAAAATCCTTATTTCTATAGTATAAGTTTGCGTAGTTCTTTCTTAACTGAGCACATTTTTAGTTCAAGACTGACGCCAGGGGGGAAACCTCTCAATTACCTCAGAGATGAAGGCAATCCCACTGAATTGTCTTTTTTTTGTAGATGTATTTTATATCAAATGTCAGGTAGTGTACAATAACTGAGGGGTTACGAAAAGATGAAATTCTGACGGTGTGTGACTTACAGATGAAGATATTTCTTGAGTAGTGTAATGTGGATGTAACATCTGGTTAATAACCAGTCAATAGTTCTCTCTGGTTGACCGCAATAATGCTAGTTAAAGTAACCTCACAGGCTAGTAAGAAACGTGATATTCCATATTTGTAAGGGATAGCATCACATCCAGTGGTTTAAAACCGAGTGTTTCATTACTGTCCCAGCAGAGCTGATCAGTTTTCAGGTGTTGGAAGGAGGAAAAAAAAAAAGATAAAAGAGAGTAGGAAATAGTTAGGATGAGTGTGAATATCTGCTGTGCACCTGGACAGGTGAATGATGGATGAACATTTCAACCAACCACAGGAGAGCAGCCTCCATCAATCCATCAGCAACGACAGAAAACCACCAATCACACCACAGGGTAGAGACACGATCAACATTTGCCCTGGCTGGATACGTATCCAAAATCACCCTTCTTCAAACAGGCAGGCAGATCCACCCAGAAAAAAACCACAAGGACTCAGAGTAATAGAACACACAGCTTTCTCCTGCGATGAACTCGCATGGTTTCATGCTCCTTTCTCTTCTGAGCAACAAACAAACAGACATTTCTCAGCTCATTTTTTCCTGCTTTTTCCCTGCTTCATTCCCAGGCTGTCCCACTGCACTGCCAATGTTTTCAATAGAGTAACATATCAGACCTAACCCAAACCAGAACCTGACACTGCAGCTGCAACCGCAAGAGAAAAACAGAGCAAGACTTCAGGGACCCCCACAAGTCCAGGAGGTATATGACCCCTCTGCCTACCCCAGATTTTCATTCTGTTTTGTCTCTTTGTGACTCTGCTTTCGCAGCATGTCTTTCTTTACCTCCTGCTCCTCTCTGGTGGTGATGTGTGGTAGACCTCAGACTATTGTGTTGCAAATGTGAAAGTTTTCCTAAATAGGCCTGAATCTGATCTATTTATGGCAGACAGGCAAGCCACAGCTATTTTCTTTCCAACATATAAATGGTTCAGGTTTTTCTTTACAAGTACATTATATTTACATCTGTTTTATATTCTCAGAGTAGTGTTTATCCTATTGTTCCAATTTTGTTAACAATAACCTTGGAATAGTGTGTTTTGTGTTTCATTTCTGTCATCATAAAATTTTCAGTGGTAAATTTCAGCCCCCCGTTTACATCTTTCACAACTTACAGACCAACTTTGACATATCGTACCTGGCATTTGACTAACTTCTCTCTGTCTACCTCTATGACTTGTTGATTTTTTTGTAAGTTTGAGCAAATTTTAGTTTACATTGATAATTTAGATGGACTGTTTCATTGATTATGATTTTGTCTAGTTACATAAACATGCATATTAGCATCAGTGGGCTCATTTATAGCAACTGTAACAAGGTGTCAGCTAGTACTCTTGAAACTGCAACGTTATAACATATGTAAGGGTAGTAATGCCACAAATCAAAGATACATAAAAGTGAGAATGATCAGTTTATTTGAACTTGTTGCATCAAATTATGTTTTGGGAGTGCAGTCTTTGTTAACCTGGTACAATTTTAATATTTTTGTTGATTTGGAAATTCTTTTTTTCCCCTTGTTCCCTTGACCACATGAAACTGCTAAAGGGCATCTGGAGTTGATTTCTGTCATCCAGTAGTATGTAACAAATAACTAAAGCTTTCAAACTGATATTTTTTCTTTTATTAAAAATGAGGAAACTTAAAGTAGCAAAGGTATTTGATTACACAGTAGTTCCCACAAGTGGTTTAAAAAAAAGAAATAATGCAAGACGCACTTCATAACAAACCAGAACTCTGATTGGAGGTTACATAATGACGCACTTTGGGTGATCTTCTGGCACTAAATCGAATTTCTAAACAATTTATGCTTTCATTCAAACCTGGAGCGGCTGCACTGAAGCGCTGTAACCTCTATACATGGGGTGGGCGCTCAACCAGTTGAGGTAAATGTTGCCTGCAAGCACATTTTTCTTTACAATGATGGACTTTTTTAAATCTGTGTAATGTTAGACAAGAGCTGCACACCTCTTAACTGTGATGGGAAGTGACTAGACGTGTTTGCTTGATGCCTTGAACTCATCAACTTTATATTGATGACTCAATATTTTTCTACATATTTAAACATTTTGTTAGGGATTGTGGTTATTAGTTGGTGGTCACTGAACATTTTGGATAACTCATATCAGAGTAAAGATGTTTTATGTCTAACAAATATACTTCTTTATGAACTGGAGATACAAGATATTACAAGATATACATATTTGTCTTCATCTGGAAAAATTGCAAATACATTTCTTTTGTTCTAAATTTTCATTCAGTATGGAAGTATTTACACTGTATAATGCAGTGGTTCCCAAAGGGGGCCCAGAGTTATCACAGGGGGGGGGCGCGGAAAGACTAAACAAAACTTGGGAGACTTTACACTGGATGAATTTGTAAAAGTACTCATAGGAAATTATGATAAATGTACAAAAGAGACTTCAAGCAATAAAAATGATGTTATTGTCGTCGATGAAAAAAGGGCCCTGCAGAAAAAGTTTGGGAACCACTGGTATAATGAATCATGAGAAAAAAGATTATTAATAGTGATATTTTTTAATAGATGCATGCAGGGCCTTGTCGTTTAATGGGAAAATGAAAGTTTTCACCTGAAGAGCCTAATTTTCAACAGGACTAGTGTTTCAAACAATGAAAGAGGTGCTTAAAAATGTGAACTATTTGCAAAATTATGTCTTGAAATTTGAAAAGGAAGTCACTGCCTCTGTTTCACAATGGTTTGGTCAACAGTCTTGTGTCAGTGCCCCTCTACAAGCTCTTAGTAAGACATTCTCTTTGTCAGATGTTGCGCCATAAAGACATCCCTTTAGAATCAACAAGAGTGCATCAATCTTGTTTGTGGACTTTTATGATGAACGGCGATATTGCAATAAATATGTTTATACTTTTAACTTGACTGCAGTTGTTCACCTGCAGGGGATTCAGAAAAGTCTGATCTCCTGTACATGTTCATGAATGGTTGTTATCTGTGTCACACCAACGCTCATTCCAAATACTCATCCCACATTTTCACCTCCATATTCAGCTAATTACATTTTTATCTTATTTCAGTTTTAAATTGGATTGATGTCTTGAGTAATTTCTGAATCTGTGAAGTCTAAGATTAATTACAAAAAATGTTGCATTAGGAGCTTAAAGCCCCGGTAATCTGTTACAGGTGTTGATGCTAAAAGGTCACAGCCAGCATTACAGATGAGTAAGGTAAAACATCCGTTCAAAATAAGTTTGAAAAGCAATGAGTGGTGACTCCTTAGTCTCTGCAGGTCAGCAACAGACTTGCTTTTGTGTTTCAAATTACTGTTGTCATATTTTGGGAATTTTGATGCAATGTTTGGATAGCAGGCTACAGTCAGGCAGGGTGGATCTTAGTTTCAGTGTGTATATATGTGAGTGCATGCAACACTTTGTCTATTTCTTCTGTCTTCACCAACCGTGTTTGGCCAGGGATGATGGTGCCATTACAGCATGCAGGGTGTGAGAATCCTCTCTCCATGCACACACGGTCTCCACTCTTGTCCAGGTCCCCGTCAGTCATCTTGCTGTTCGCTTTTTCTGATGTCATTTGGAAGTGGATTGATGGGTGGAGAAGGCTTATGAGAACCACACACACAAACACAATCTGAAGGGGTGTTAATAATGAATTATGGGTTTTTAATGCCTAACACTGTGCCTAATCCAGAGAGAAAAGTTAGGCCAAGTAGCCATTAATCAAAGCATTTCACTGCAAGTATGTGTGTATGTGCATGCATTTGTGCACCTTATTTACAATGCCTGTTTCTGCCCAAAAAACATCAGCCTCAGGCGTCACATGCTTGCTGCTTGTGCAACTTTAACACAAGCAACATGCAAGAAACAAAGAGAAATTAAAAGCAAAAGGAACAAAAGGGGAGAAAGTCAGAGGATAAGAAGGGGTTAGAATAGGAGGTGAAGATAAATAGAAAAAGAAAGCAATGGAGATAATAACTTCCATATGAGAATGTCAGAGCGTTTTTCTGCTTGCTTCTCAGTGTAATCATATCAGCAGCCAGGCTGTTTCCAACTTTCATAAATGTGAAGTATGTGGCGAGTTTCAGGATCCAACTTCCTTTACATAAACACCCCTTAGGAAAACAACCCAGTTGGACGTGACTATTTGAGAGTGTGGTGTGTGTGTTTGAGTGTGTGTAGAAGAACGAGTGTACTTTCTGTGTGCCATATGTACATTTGCGTATGTGTTTCACGGTGGTGGCCTGCAGTATAGTCTATGTGTTTTGTCTGCTACTATGTGTGTGTGTGTGTGTGTGTGTGCAGATAAGATGGTTGTGATTAAAGTGTGATGAAGCAGTCATGTCAGCATGTCATCTGTGTCTGTTATTTCTGAGAGCAATATCCACAATATCATTGTAAAGAAAAAGTTTTAACATTGTTATTCCTAGTAGTAATAAAAAAAAGTGTTTGTCGCTGCAGTTGAAGATTAAGCTGCATTTAAAGAGGCTGCAGATCTGTCCAGTTTGAATCCATGAATGACAGGCATGTATTCTGTTTTTGCTAGTGTGGCCAGTATTAACTGCTGTAGGAGTGCAACAGGAGATTAAGCCTTGCACAGTGCTCAGTGTTACACACTTGAGCAACAGCTCTCTGAAAGAAGCTCCCAGTGGCTGCTGAAGGGGTCAGCGGAGGCTGCAGACCTCCTGCAAAAGCTCTCAACTGGCAGCAAACAGCTAAAACTAAAATACACTGAAGATGTGTGTGTGTTTGTGTGTGTATATGTGTACTGTAAGCTCCCAATGCTCAAATATTCACAAATTAGCTAATATCAGGAGTTTAGTTGCACAAACGCCCCACACAGAAACTGTAGAAACACCCACGCCCCGTGCCTCTGCTCGAGTCGACCGGGCAGAAGCATTAGTCAATTGGCTGAGGTTCAACACCACCTCTCAGAAAGACGGAATGAATTATGGAGGAGTAAGGTCAGCATCGAGAGGTTAAAGTTGCACAAACATTTTGTGAATAAAAGTAAGTTCTGCTACTTTTTGCTGTCAACTGAAATAACATAATCTAGTAAATCCAAAACAAGAAGAGAATTTAATAGTAAAGCCACAAAAAGAAATACAGGATATGGGTTTTAATTTCATTTGTTGGCTGCAATTCTCGTTCACTGGTCAATGACGATATGAAGATGTGTATTTAAGTTTATTTTTTTCTCCTATCTCTTTTTCTCCCTCTCACACACATTCACACACACACACACACACACACACACACACACACACACACACACACACACACACACACACACACACACACACACACACACACACACACAAACAAACTGCAGCTGCCTTTATATGGACTTTTTGGCCCACATGGCAAGCATGCAGACCCCTGATGTCCTCCAGGTGTTTCCTGCTGATCCGGACAGCTGAGTGGCACACTCAACTCCTGTGGACCACACCTTTGTGATGGCGTCTTCTTGGTGAAATTGGGATGAGCAAGGGGCATAAGATGGTAGCAAATTATATTAGATTTTAATAATAGGTTTTTACATTTTCTATTTTCATAATGTAAAAAGCCATCTTCAAGACTGTACATAGTATTTGTATATATAGCTTATATTTACTGTCAAAGTAAACATATATATATATATATATATATATATATATATATATATATATATATATATATATATATATATATATATATATATATATATATATATATATATATATATATATATATATATATATATATATATATATGTGTGTGTGTGTGTTTGTGTGTGCTGTATATCTATGCTGTATATATATATATATATATATATATGTAATTTGATGTTGTGTGAGGTGTGATGATTGCTGTCCAGGGTGCTGATTCTGGACTGCTCCTCTGTGTTTATTAAAAGTCTTCAGGTCCCCTGTAACAGTAAGTATAGCATCTTGACCAGGTTCCTGAAAATCTTGCAGATGTCATGATACCTTTGCCTAAGATATTTAGCAACTTCCTTTTGCAAATATCATGTTTAAACACCTAAACTCCTCTGTACTTGTCCTTTGCTGTCACCTATAAAACTTTATAACACAATATCAGCACTAGCCTAGCATGAATAATGTAGTGGCAACGTAACTTAAACATAATAGAACCTGTTCTGGCCACTCTTGCAGGACGTGAGGTTTCTGACTCGTGGCAAAAACGAAGCAAACGGATCCAAACATTATCTCCGTTTATTAAACAAACAATAAAAAAGAAAAACTTACGTGTTGCGTCCACAAAACTACTGCAACTACTTTAACAAACAAAAATATAAAAATGATTTTCTTCTATGCTGTCAGAAAAACTGTAGCTCCTCGTCCTGCTCCATTTACAAAAAACACAGAACATGCGCACTCCGCAGCGCACTCTCTCTTCATGGTCATAATGCAGGACGTTAAAAGGAGCCTTAAATAGTCAATTTAACTATAACATATAAATACAAAAATATTATTAAAACTATACAATACCTAGCTAACTTTTCCACAGCAGGATTAATACTACATTACTTATTACAACAAAATATGGTTCCTTTATAATGTTATGTTCAAAAACATACAAAATAAGCATAACTTTTACATGGCTCTAGCAAATAATGACAAGTAGATAAAACTAAATTTGTGTTTTCATTTTTGTCAATAGATCACACTCATACCTAAATTACCAGCTACATGATAGGGTATAACATGTAATGTTGCATGTGTTGCATGTAAGTTAGAGATTCTCCAACTTAGTTCTCTTGCACTGAAAAGCAGTGCATTTTTTCATTGCATTAGTTATTTCAATAACTGTAGATATTATTGAATGTTCATTTAATTAGGTTGAATTAAACTCTTGATGTACTTGATAAACATTGAAGAAATACGTTGTTACTGGCTTTTGCAAAAAATCATTATAAGTTGGTAATTATTCGAATATAGTATACAGATGATAACCTGATATCAAAAATATAAAGCTTCCACAAAATTAACTTTCAATACACACACATGCACACAGGCACTGACATCATCATGGCCATGCAGGCCAGGGGCAAATATATATTTATTTTGTACACAACAGGATGATATCATTATCAGTCATTCTCACAGGTTTCCACACATTTCTGGAAACTGACAATCTCAACTTCCTGGCAGCCGGCAATGATATCATTAGTTAGTAAGTGATGATGTCACAGCTTTAGGTTAACAGTACAGATGTACAGGGAAATCTAGCTCTGGTACTGCCACTGGTATCTTTATCCTCAGAAATGAGACAGCATGACAGTGTCTCTCGCTGTGAGGGCTGTGGGACACGACATTCTGTTCAAAGGTGGGATGTTCTTCCTGTACTTTGTGAGGTTTCTCCACATGCTCCAGTTTCCTCTCACACTCACAGACAAAAGAAATGCATACATGGGTGATTTGATGATTCTTAAATTACAAACATGTCCAGGGAATACCTAGACTTATCACTACAGATGAGCTCAGGCCCCTTCTGTGGCATCCATCTGACTACTCAGACTGATGACAAAACAGATCTCTAACAGCTCATATGAGCCACGCCAAAGAGCGCCAATCACTGGAAGACATGCAGTGCTGATATACAACAGATATAATTCACAAGTATGTTTATATAACAGCTGCAAGGAATAGGCATGTTAGTCTTTTACGTTAGTGGTGCCGCATTTAGGATTTGAACTAAAATAATTTATTTTTGGATCATATGCAACAACTATGGTCAAAATTTAATTTAATTTAATTTAATTTAACTTAATTTAATTTACTTTAATTTAGGGTTAATGAAGTATCATAGTTGAGCCAATTCAATATTAACACTGGTGTCGGTCAAACATACAAGTTTCTTCGCTATGACTTTGATATTTTTCTTTTGCATCTTCATTTTACATCTCAAAAAAAATATAGTTTTCTCTCCTCATCAGGCTGAAACATTTAGGCAAAGCTGTGTATCACTTGTAGTCGACAGTAACCAGAATCTGGACAAAGTGACACTCTTCCATAAATCGCTTGCATTTTTTTCACAACCTCAACATGTGAGTGAAGCGAGAAGATGTACGTTTAATGTGTGACAGAGGAGGAGGAGAGATGAGGGAGGAGGAATAGAAAAAAAAGAGGCAGATGTGAATGTATTCATGGGAAATGGATTACTAGGCAAAGGAGAGAAAGATAATTGTTTGGAGTATTCTGACCAAGTCCCAGCTCAATTTAAAACCCTCCATTTCACTGAGTGGGTTTGCTTGTGTGTGTGTGTGTGTGTGTGTGTGTGTGTGTGTGTGTGTGTGTGTGTGTGTGTGTGTGTGTGTGAGTCACTACATGTTAAAGTGTGTTCTACAAGTGGTTTTAGAGTGGCATCAGTGAAGGGTGTTATCCACTGTACTTAACTTTAGTGGGACTCATTCAAATGCACAGGCCAGCTCTTTGACACATATTTAGCATTTATTGTTCTTTAGCTCTGAATTGCTCCATCACTTGTCTTTTTATACCTTCACCACTTTATGCTATCAGCTTTAAAATGAGTCCAAACTCTATCAACCTTCACCCCTGTTTCTGATACCTTTTCTTCTTTTCTATATTCTCTTCTATGTCTTTTTAATTGAATTTTCTTCTTATCTTGTTAACTTGATGCCTTCCTCCACAGCTGTCACCCTTAAATCACCAAAAGACGCTGTGTGAGAGCACAAAATGCTCTGCAGGCAGAAGCCAAGTCGACTGACACATTCTCATTCTTATGATCCAGTTCAATCAGCTTTTGTACAATACACGCAAGTGTTTTTTCTGACTTTTATCTGTCTGTTTGTCTGTCTGTCTGTTGGCAACTTTACACAAAAACTACTGGACACATTAATATTATTTTCTTTCTGAGAAAGGATCTTGGTATAACTTAGATTCAATTCAATTGTGGAAGTAATCTAGATCATCATCTGGAACCAGGATGTTTTTAAGGAATCTTTATCATTGTGAGATAAGCCTGTTTCCAGTATGTATGCAGAAAATATAACTTCAAATTAAAAGCTCAGGGTGCTTTGCAAAAAAAAAAGTTTCCAATAGGTTTTTCAAGATGTCAAAGACAAATTCTGGATACAATGAAGGGACCCACCCTGCGATGGACTGGCGAGCTGTCCATGGTGAACCCTGCCTTTCGCCCAAAGACTGCTGGGATAGGCTCAGCTTCTCCGGGACCCTTCATTGGATTAAGCGGTTAGGATAATAAATGTACAACAGACACCACAATATAGCCAAGGCACTGTGGATTCATTATCAGTGTATCTGATAATCTAAAATAATCCAGGTGCTTACATATAAAATGAATGTAAGACTAGAACATGGGGCGGAAATCACAGCATAGGTGGAAATGAGCTGCTTATAGGTCTGCATTCTCAAAGTGCTTTTCCAGTTTTAGAGGCATAATTATTCAACCTCAACACACACACACACACACACACACACACACAAACAAACTGCAGCTGCCTTTATATGGACTTTTTGCGCCACATGGCAAGCATGCAGACCCCTGATGTCCTCCAGGTGTTTCCTGCTGATCCGGACAGCTGGATGGCACGCTCAACTCCTGTGGACCACACCTTTGTGACCTTCTTGGTGAAATTGGGATGAGCAAGGGGTATAAGATGGTAGCAAATTATATTAGATTTTAATAATAGGTTTTTACATTTTCTGTTTTCATAATGTAAAATGCCATCTTCCAGACTGTACATAGTATTTGTATATATAGCTTATATTTACTGTCAAAGTAAACAAATCCCCTTTTAACTGATTACTTTGGACCACTTTTCGCTTAGATTCTGGAAGAAAACATCAGGCAGAAAAATATGAGCCGCAGTGGGTCTTTCAACATGGCTGTAATTTGAAGCATACCTCTGAAGGAGTCAAGAAACGTTTAAAAGAAAACTGATTTGATATATTTTGGAGAATGCCAGACATAATTATGGGTTGAAATCTTTCACAAATATTTAGTGAGAATGAAGTGAAGCCCCGAGTCTCATAGATCTTGTACTGTGAAAGTGTGGTCAAACGGGTCCATTGTCTGTATAACACTTTGTTTTTATAATAGTTTATTATCTGTTTATGCTATTTTGGGAAATCACAGGGATACTTTAAAAACTCAGACATGAGATTAGTTGGATTATTTGACCAAATTGATGAACAAGTCCCAACTTGCAATGGAAGCTATATTTGCAGATCAATGGAGCCATTATTAGGTTCAGCAACCCAAGATATGTCCATTTAGTGAATGAATCGCCTACATGTGAATCTGGCCTCATCCACACATGTTAAAGGCAGTGAAAAGATCAACTCCTACATAAAGTTTAATGATTTATTTTTATTACCTACAGCATCTACATCTATTGTAACTCTGATGTACACATCTCGCTGTCCTGTTTGCAACATGAAACAAACATTTTCCTGATTTTAAAACTGTTTTTAGAGCAGAGCCACACCTCAAAGAAGCCTTAATGTCAGCTTGCTTGTAAAGATTCTAAATCCGGATGAATGAGAAGGTGGGAAGAAAAAAAAGGAGCGAAGAGCTTAGTGTGTGCGTGTTGAAATAAGTGTGTGTGTCTTCCTGATGGGGTTAAGTGCACCAGTGATGTGATGTAGTGATGGAGGGAGGATGGGAGGGATAAAAGAAAGAGGAATGGAAAAAAAGAGAAAGGAGAGATCCATTAGCTAATGGATTTCTTCAGTCCTGTTTTGTCAGACTTGGTATCATCATGCAGACACATAGTCAGAAGCAACAAGCCACTCAACTCCTATGTTTTTCTCAATTATGATTGCAAACCACATTCTTCAACCTTTTATAAAAAGCTCACAAATAAATCCAAATTCTACTCACAGCAGCTCATTGAAATAAAAAACACAGATGTGTACTCATCCTCTGAATGCATGATTGTGTGTGTGTCATGAGACAGAAACTAATTGGTGTCAATAAGACATCTGTGGCTCCTCTTTGATTAAGCCTTCAGGCTAGGAATGTGAGTGTAATACCTCACACCCATTTTGCCTTTCCCACACTTACAGCCCGCGGTCATGCTGATGGCAAACTGCAGGCAGAGCCCATCTGTCTCATTACAGAAACGAGTCTCACTAGAGCATTTGTATTGTTTATGGAACCACATACACACAGACTTGCACACATGGGGTGTGTATTTCCACATTGTTGATAGTCCTGATGGCCTTGCTCGACATCGGAGCTGGGAAAAAGCTTGGTGTGACCAAAAGAAGGTGAAGAATAATAGTGAGAATAATAAAAATAGACTGTGAAGAAAGAAATAAATGGCCGTTGTTTTAGCTTTACAAAGTATTCGCGTAACAGCTTGACTCAGGAGGACTTCTCTGGCTGGATCATTTTATTGAAAATAGTTTTGTGTTTTGTCCAGGTCAAAATTGAATTTTCTGTACACTTTAGGCATTTTGGGTTTAGATTTTTTCCCCTGTACAATAAATTTATAACACATTTTGTCCTGTTATTTGACACATGCTTTCACAATCTATGGTTGTAAATGATGTAAATCACATTTCCTCAGGTTGCTGTTTCCTCTAGTGCACCGTTCTAAATGAGTTTACATGAATGTCCAATAAACCTTAAAATTAACTCTTTACATATTTATTCAATCTAGACCTAATAATTTTGCCTACCTTAACCTTTGAACTTGAACCTCTATTTCTAACCATTTGCATGTAACAGTCTGGGAAAAGAAAGGAATGCCAGAATTGTACAAACCATGAAAAACTTGTCATAACAAGTGCTACAAATGTGACATTTTCCATGAAAATCTGGCGATTATTGAGTTCTACCGTCAATTCTTCCTTTTAGCATAGTTATTGATTATTGAAATGCCAAGTTCTGTGCAGTGTTTTTGTAAAGTACATGATATTATTATTTGGGCATCACCACAGAAACATGTTTATCAACTGGCCTTTGACAAGCAAATGGGAGAAATGCTTAGAGGGACAAACCCAAAAAAGGAAATGTGCTTGTTTCATTTCACAACTGTACAATAAATGGTTATATTCAGCTAAATTTCAGTATTAAGTGTGTTCCTTTCCTTCCCTTGTCATTGGTTTCATTGTCACTTTGTAGTTCTATGTGTATGTGATAATCCTGCATTTCATTTCTCTTGACAATGGTTGTTTAGGATAAAAAGTACATGAAGGCCAACATAAAATAGTTCCTACAAGCATACTTAATAGCATATTTAATAGACTTAGCCAAAAGATACCCAAAAGCAAACAAACAAACAAAAATACTCTAAAAATGTTCTCTGTGTGGAAGCATGCTATAAGCAGACAGAATAACTTGGACGTGGTTTTAATGCACTTTGCGGACAAACACCATGACATGCAGCAGAGTGTTATTCCTGACACCACGTTGTGAGTCAAAACCATGTAATGCGTGGCGCCTTATTGTTTAATCCTTACTTTTAAGCATCTGTGGTCAAGTGAACGCCTGCAAGAAGTGGCAATTGTGCAACCTGAAATAAACAGACGCAAAGTGACTCGGAACATTTACGGGCTAAAGAACCAACGTTTGTTAGAGAAAAGTAAGGAAAACAAATGCTCCAAGTTCTGTTGAGCTACCAATATAAAGTAAAAAAAGAAACAGCTGGTTGAACAAAAACATCTAAATTCCCAAGACGAAGCAAGAAATCTAAAACTCAAATGAATATGGAAAGATCACTTTTTCCTGTAAACCCCTTCCCTACATGCCCAACTTTCGATTATTTCATTAGTTTAGATTAATTCTGTTTCTTTTTTCATCCTTACTTCAAACCTCAAACAACATGAAGTTATCTCCCCGTATGATCTAGAACAGGGATATTCAGCTCGGTCCCACACGGGCCGCAGCTCTACAGGTTTTCAACGTAACCCTGCTTGAACACAGCTGACTCAAATTATATGGATCCAACATTCAATAAAGTTTTGCACAATGACTCATTACTTTGAGTCATGTGTGTTGTTGCAGGGTCATGTAAAAAACATGCAGGGTTGTGGCCTTCGTGCATAGCCCTGATCTAGGAACTGGTTTACCATCTCTCTGTATCTGAATTTATCTGACAACTTTAATTGGATCTTACAAATACGGAATTAGACAACTAGGACTCCAAACTCTTCTTTTCCAGACATTTAAAGAAATTCTCGTAAAATTTGCATTTATTTCTCTGTAAGTTTTTTCAACACTGATTCATGCATTTAATTTCCCATAGTGGTAGCCAATGGCAACACACAGTTGTTGTCTCTTGGTTTTCTCTGTTCCTTCAATAAAGCAGATCACCAAACATTTTGAAGATGTCCTCACTTGCCACTTAAGGGCTACACTAAATTTAATAATAAGGTTAAAATGTCCTCATGGATATCCATGGTTGCATCTAATTAATTTCTTTTCTTGTGTGTGACTAAAAATTGTGCCTATATATAAGTTACACAAACCAGTCTTTTCACAGAGATGAAAGAGCTTTAATTAAATATAGCGAGAGTCAAAAAAGTTATTTTACACTTCAAAGTTCAAAATAATACAAAATCAACATCATTATCTTTACAGTAGTTTCCTCTGTACTTTTCTTCACACTGCTGTTAATGTTAATGTGTGTGAATGATGCCCATCACTGTAAGCCTGAACGCAGACAAGCCATGATAAATAAATTTACTCGAGTCAGACAAGTGCTCTGGATCTTTCTTCCTTTTCGCTAAACTTCCTATTTACTCTTTCCTGTAAAAGTATTCATATATGCATCTTACAACAGAAAAAAGATCCTTCAACAACTTTTTTTTTCAGGCAAAAAATGAGAAATTCACGCTCACAGGCACTCTCACATAAATAGATGAGTGGTCTCTATGTCCATGACAGAGATAGCATTAACTGCTCACTCGCTATCTTTTAGAAAAATGTGAAGGAGAGCAAATAGGAAGAAAGCAAAAGAAAGAGAAGTGTTTCCTTCATCTCTTTATGTCTCCATTGAGCAGTTTGGTTCCATCCTAAAACTATTACATTGAGGACAAACACACATGGTCATAATGACATATTTAGAAATCCTACGTCTAAATAATGAAATGAAATGGTGCAAAATTGAACAAATACGATACACCATGAAGAAAAATGAAAAATATCCTCCATGATAAAATAATATTAATAATAATAAAGTCATGGCTTGCTTTAGTTTGATTGGAGTTAGCAGTGGGAATATGGCTTTTAACAGACACTATACAAAAAATAAAAAAAATATCTTGAAAACATTCAAATCTTAACATGACAAGTTTTCTGGGTTTTGATTATGTTTCCTAAAGCAGTTTCTTTTTCAACTATGAAGATATTTTTTCCAAACCAATGAAAAGGCCAATTTTCTTTTATCCCAGTCTTTGATCTCTGCGTAAAGGAGACATGTCCTCCGCCTGTTTCTTATCCAGTAAATGCTTATTATGTTTTCTTTCCAGTTATGAATAAAAGCAACTTTCAAACAGTTTCATTACTCTGAATGACTTAAAAACAGCTGACTTTGTGAACACTGCTGCAGATCTGATGGGGGTGTTTTAATAAAGCGTGGTAGATGCATGAAATGGCAACCATGCTATTTATCAGTAAACCAAAGCAATGTAAAAGACCACAGTGGTAGACAACTCTTGAAGCATGAAGTCTCCCAAATCATGGATTTGGCAAAATTTCCATCATTATAATTCAGTTAAGACTGTTCAGCGACACACACTGCTGGGCCAAGCGACTTTTTTTCTTTTTACCTTTTTTTTTTTTTTTTTTTTTTTTTAAAAGATATGTCACAAGAATTCTTAACTTACATGACAAAAAAATTATACATGTGCTTCTCGAACAAGAAAAAAAAAAGAAAAAACAAACAAAACAAGAACAAAAACAAAACAAAACAAACAAGTCATTCAAAGTGAATGGCAACATCAGAGCAGCAAATCCATCAAGATGATTTGTGATGTATGTACATCATAATGGTAGAGAGTTGGTCAGAAGAGAAAACTGCTTTGAGCTAAACGAAAAAATATTTGCTTATGATTAAATATATAATTAGTTGTCACTGTCAATGATTTCTCTTCATGCTGGTTGGGAGGTGAAAGTGAAAACAAGCCTTGAATCAAAAACTTGAACAGAGAAAATAACAGTTTTTAGGTAAAATCTCTGTTTCGGTTCTAAGACTTAATTAATGGATTTTAATACTCAGTTGTGGATTTTAACTTGAAACTTTTTGCAGTACAGTTTTTAAGACACATCATCAGTTAGTTTTCTCACCGCTGCTGCCAGCCAAACCACATCAGAGGACAGGCATAAAAAGAACGATCTGATTGGCCAACTCATCACAGTAAAAAAAAAAAAACAAACAAAAAAAAAACCACAGCAAACAACATAAAAAAATATCTGTAGAGACATTGAAAAAATAAAAATGTCATGCACAAAAATGGCAGCGGTCTTTTAAGACATGTTTATATTCTTACATTTGTGGCTGTATGTGACTTTAAACCTGATGTGGTGACAGAAATGGTTGTTGGGTCTAATAGCACTGCTGTTGGCACCCAGTAATCCCGCTCCTAATAAAAGGAGCTGCATTTGTTTCTGGCAATTTTTGCCTCGTTATCATCTCACAGTCTGTCTTGAATTAGCACTAGAAGAAGCCTAGTTCTGGAAATTTATTTTCTCTCATCAACGAACATGAAGTGAAAAGATTAATTCACATGTTCTAGAAAGTACAGCAACGAGAGCAGCAAGCTCAAAGTAAACAGAAATCATGAATGGATAAAACTGCAGCATCAGGTGCAGGCGGCAAGCGTCTGAGTCCTTCAGCTGAATGATTAAAAGCAGAGGAGGAACTCTCAGTCTGACAGCTGTTGAAGAAAGAGTAATGAGGGTGTGCATTTGGCAAAGAGAGGTGAATGTGTGTGTTTGGTTTGGCTTGTCTGTGTTGGCTGCATCTGACCCTGTGTGAAGCCTTCCTTTATCATTGTTTTGACTCTTCATCACCAGGTCTTCTTCACATTATATTCCTTCATTAAAGACAAAACTTCATAAATAGAAAACCCGTCATGTAGGTTACAGTTAAAAGATGTTTGTCACACATTAACTTTTACCCAAAAAAAGAGAAAAACTAAAAACAAACTGATCACGCAAGGGAGGAAGTAAATTCTCTCCAAAATAAATACACTTTCTGTGTCCATGGAGAGTCATGATGTAGGCGTGGCCGTTCTCCTATAAAAGCATTATGGTGTACAAAGTCTTAACAACTTATGTTCTTGCAAACAGTCTTTTATGTTCTTCTTGTGTTTTACTTGAAGCTGTTTTGTGTTAGAAAGGGCCTGAGTTGGGTTGTTCCTTCAGATCGGGATGACTGCTTTCATCCCCGACCGGAGTCGGACTCGCACAAATCCTCCAACAGGATGGGCGAGAGTGTGCTTGGTTCATCTCCCTCCCCCCCCCCCCCCCCCCCCCCCCCCCCTCTCTCTCTCTCTCTCACACACACACACACACACACACACACAGTCATGCATTCACACCTTTACATGGGTGGGATGATCATTCCCGGGATTGCTAGTTGGAAAGAGAGAGAGAGAGAGGGAGAGAGAGAGAGGGAAAGAGAGAGAGAGAGAGAGAGAGGGAGAAAGAGAGAGAGAGAGAGAGAGAGAAGGGGAGACAAAAAAAAAACTTTTATAACTCAGCCAAAAATGTTCAGCATCATAAAAAAATTCCCTCATACATCAATGTGTTTTCCCATCTGTGCAGCTGTGCAACTGAAGCAACTTTTTAAAAACATCAATCAACAAATAAATCAATAAAACCAAGCTGGGACATCATATAAGATGGTAATGTGACACACACACACTAACACATACACACATTCAGTACAGCGACAGTCGGTGTTACTTTACAGTATGTTTGTATGTGTGCTTTGCAGATTGCATCATGGCATGTGTTCTCTTTAGCGTCAGGAGATGAGTGTTGACGTGAGAAAAGTAGAGCCCATCCCAAACTAACCCACACAGTCATGTTTCCATGACTACAAAGGTCATAATAAAGACTTATATTAATATTCTGGACACTCAGCTGCAACCTCAGGTCCTGCCTTGACATTAAACTAATGCATAGTGTGACTTAAAAACAGAATGAATGTCTACATAAAGCTAGTAGAAAAGAATGATCAGTGTAAGTGTTGATGTGGATCTTCCTCTTCTGTCTCTGTTTGGCTCTTAAGAGCACACACAAGTGAAGTAAGCCAGGTATACTGACAGTGCAAACTGGAGAGACAGTCAATATCTGTCATTGTTGATCGCTCCCCATAAAGCTTCTGTGTGATCAGACAGTGGAAAGCGTGGGGGGGGTGGGGGGGGAGACGTGGGGTGTTCTCATTTCAGCTGAGCTTTGAGGTTATGCTTTTGAGTTCCCACACCCCCACATGTGCTCACTCCGCGTGCACAGCCAAACAAAGTCAGGGATGTTGAGAAATACGTTCTCCGTGCCAAATGTCTGTTTTTGTCATCGTAAATATCTAACTTCCTGCCTCTCTTCTCAGCAAATAGGAGGAGAGGGAGGAGTTACCAGGCAACCGAGTGGCTAGATCTGTAACATGAGATGAGAAGTAGGGTGGAATAAGAGGGAGAGGTGATGTGAGATAGACAGTGGATGGAGGAAAAAAAAAGACAACAGGCTAAGACAGTGAAATAAGACAAAGTTGAGAATTAAAAGTATATAAATCATTATTGAGAAATGAAGGCAACCATATGAAACATAATGGGGGACTCAGTTAGTCAAAAGTTGCAAATGCATTTAGTCAACAGAGATGAAAGAAGAAAGAGCTGAGGGACATACTTCAGGTGAAGGCCAGGCCTTGTAGAGAGCTGGCTGTTGAGTACTTGCTAGAGTCCACAAATGTTTGATCTGGTAGAGAAAGGAAGGGAAGAAATGGTAAGGGAAGGGTGACAGGTCAGAGGAATAAAAAGATGAAATTTAGAAAAGGGGAAGGAAAGATAAATGAAAAAAATCAAATACAATAATTCAACTTTTGGAGAGGCACAAAAACATTTTTATGCACAAAATGAATGAAACCAGTTTCTTCCAAAATAACCGTAGGACAGAGTTAAAATGACCAATGATTACTACTGACTTTGATTGTTGTCACAAACTTTTCAAACGTTTCTAAAAAACATACAAAAAAACAAACAAACAACATAATCATCTTCTTGTCATTTTTTTCTGGTTGTTGCGGTAACAACCAGATATTCAGCAACAGTTTCTTTCCTGAAAACATACCTTTAGGCACCATCAGACAAACGATTTCAGTGTATATCTGTTGACTCTTTCTCCATGCTTGAGTCCAGAGCCGTGCTTAGTGCTGATAACACTTAACATTAATATTGATCTCCTTTTGAACTTGTCTGTTGAGTTGCAGCTGATGAGACTGTTTGCTGTTCAAACTTACTTAACTCATTATGGATATAATCTTATATGGCAAACAAAGACAAGAAAATTGAGTTGATGAAAACAGTATGGTTATGCCACACTAGTTTTCTTTTGTACACTAAAATCCCAAAATGATGCATCACCACAGAGGCATTCTTGGTGATTTCGGAGGCACTGAGCCTGATGTGCATAAAGCAGACAAGAACTTTATGCAGATGAGGACCAAATACTTCAGTGGCCATAATCCTGAATACAGCAAGACAAGACTAACAGAGAATAATGAGGAGTCTCAAATGATCAAGATGCATGAATCAGATATACACCGAAGCCTTCAGTAATAAGCATTTGAAAAACTTATTACATATTTTAATTGTGAAATCATGTTCACAGCTAATGCTAACAAGAATGAGTGCTTAAAGTTTTAGTTAAACATTTTTAATATCTTACATTAAGTAATTATTGTGCCGACATGTTACATTTGCATTTTATCATCAACAAAATAGCTGAATTTAAATTTTTACTATACTGTATGGTGATCTTAAAGGTAGCGTATGTAAGATTTTCAATATTTTCAAAATAAATTAACTAAAAAAATAACTACAATCATAATTAGATAGTTTTTTAAACATGTAGGTTCCAGTCTGTCCATATTTGATGCGTTATTAGATTACAAGTTAATTAATGACAAAGACCCTTCTTGAATGTTTTCTGACCAGTAAAAAAAAAGTACTTTTTTTCCACCAGCAGGGGGAGTATAAGCCCATTTATTGCAAAGCGGCTCTGAGCTACAGCTCACAAGCGATTCCTGCCCTCATTGGAGCTGGCAAGGAGGAGGGGTGAGGGGTGAGTTTTGCTTATTACTGCCAACCTGTGGTTGTTTGTGGAGGTCGCAGTTTTGTGGTTTTGCTCATGATCTGGTGTTTGCCACCTGGTGGTGCCTTGAAATCTTACATACTCTGTCTTTAAATAAACCTAAAGTCATCATCAAAGTTACTGTGGTCCATCTAGAGGGGGACATTAAGTAATATAATAATTGTATTTATGTTTTCAAGAATATACAAGACAAGAAAGAAGTCTACAGGATCATCAAGGAGTTATGAGTCTCTGTACAAAACCACCACTAAAACCATTTCAGGGGAAAACCTCCCTCTGAGCAACCAGTTCTGAAAGAGTAAACAGCAAATTACCTTGCAGTCCATTGCCGTTTGCACTGGTGCAAGAAGGTGGAGGGGAGGATGAGGGTCTGACTACTGGAGCAAAGGCAGACTTCTGCTTAACAGCCGCTGACACCATGTTCGCCGGGGAGAAGGAAAATACACCAGAAGAGGAAGAGCAGTTGGACGGTAGAGATGTTGAAGAGGCCATAGTGGGACTGGATGGAACAACTGGGAGGAGAGGGAAGTAGATTTTTACAAGGAAAAGCATTGGGACAAAGAGAGAAGAGAGACGGAACAAGAAGGGAAAAGAAAGAAACCGGAGATGTAATGTAATGCTTCAAAGGCAACAAAGCAAAATGATCTGTTGTCTCTTGAATTAAATAAGAACATCTTCTACATTTAGTAAAAACTACAATGTTGACAAAACTGTGACAATAATGAGCTTTTGATGCACAATAAGTTAGGCTTCATCATGCTGTCAACTGTCCTCCTGGGAGGCAGATGAAGCCTCAGCTTGTCAGCGCTACTTTTCAGGACTTAAATGTTTCACAAAACATGCAGCTGTAATGTTTATATGTCCCCATGATTTTGTATATCAGATGGTCAGTTATTGAGCCACCTTCATCATCACTATTGAGAATATCTCCAGCAAACACTTTACATCTCAAATCCACGTTTCCCATCTCCCTTCTTGTTTCCACTCAGTGGAAATAAAGTGCAATTTACTGATGAACAGTGGAGGTTTGACTGTCAGAGAAAAGGCAGCAAGGGAACATGACGGAGGACAACATGGACCTCTGAGCTGCGTTGATAACTGCTACTAAAGACTGCTGTGGAAAGCACTGTTGGGAACCTCAAGCAGTAGATCTGAGACACTAACATTCCCTTTGTGGACTTTTATATTCATCTAGTTGAATATGTGCACAACACTGTTTTTGTCTGAATGTGTAGGCAGAGAAAGACTGCATGATCTGGTGATCTGTACCTAAACTGCCAGCTCTATTGACATTATAACACACATCAACTTACTAGCATAAGGCGAGTTGGCTGCAGAGCCATTGAGGAAAGTGGGCGAGCCTCCGAGGTTGGTCATGCCGGTGTTGTTTGTATAGCCATTCATGGTGCTTGTGACTGAGGTGTAACTGGTCTGCTGAGGCGTGGTACTGGGCACGTAACCATGAGGTGACACACTACTGCTGCTGCGCACAAATCCTGCAAGGATTGAAATTAAGAAGAAAGAGGAGAGGACAGTTGGTTATAGTGACAGATGCACACTTTGGAAAAGTTGGAAAAGCAACAAATAAAAGAAAAGAAATTGAGGAAAAGAAGGAGGGATGAAGTTCTACTAAGATTTCATAATAGCTGCAAAAGTATTCAGTATAAAACACAATTGCTGTTTTATTAAAAAAAAAACAAAAAAACAAACACATGCAGCCTCTACAGGAAGGTCTCAGTTTGATCATATTTATAATGTCAGATGCTAATATCGCAAGATTAAGATGTTACTCTGCAAATAAAACAAAATGTTGTCCCAGAATTACAATGAAATTCTTTCTACCTCAATATAATTGTCAATAAAATTCACATTGAAAGAGTTTGTGATTCTTTTCAATAGCTTTTTTTAAGTCTTCTTCAAGATGGGGGACTGAAGATTGCATTGGAGTTTGCCCAACCAGCCTACATGTGCAATAAGGACATGGAGAAGGCGTTCAACAATGCCCCTCAGGGAGTCTCATGAAGGCCGTGTCACAAGGGTCTTGGACCACTGTAAAGGCTGTGTGGGTCCTGTACAGTCTGTGTTAAAGTTTGGTCCTTTTTGTTGGTAGTGCAACGTATCCATTTCCAGTAAAGGTTGTATTTAAAACTGGGTCTCTGTTTTTGCAGATGATGAAGTTGTGTTTGTTTCATTGGGCTGTGATCTTTAGCTTTCACTGGAGCGGTTTGCTCTGAGTGTGAAATGACATATCTAAATCTGAGATGCCGTCTCTGGTTTGGGAATGAGATTCTACACCAAGTGGAAGAGTTTAAGTATCCTGGGGTCTCATTCATGAGTGTGGGACAAATATAGTGGGTGATCAACAGCTGAATAGAGTGTTCACTGATGTGGGCTCTGAATCTGTCATGGTGAAGAGGAGCTGAGCCCAAATAAAAAGCTCCCAATATACCAGTCAATCCATGTTCCCATCCTTACCAATGATAATGAGCTATGTAGTGACTGTAATGATGAAATCAGAGTTACCAGCTGCCAAAATTGGTTTTGTCTGCAAGGTGTCTGGGCTCTATCTAAAACAGGCTGGGGAAGTCGGTCATCTGGAGGGGCTCAGAGTAGAAACACTGCTTGTTTGTATTGAGAGAAACCAGATGAGGAAGAGTCCTGCATGCCTCCCTGTGGAGGTATTCAATGCATGTCCCACGGGGAAGAGGCCCCAGGGAAGACCCAGGACACACTGGAGGGACAACATCTCTCAGCTGACCAGGGAACTCCGTGGAATTCCCCCAGATGAGCTGAAAGAAGAGATTGAGGAAGGCTGCTACCTCCGAAACTCAACCTCGGCTAAGTGGCTGAAGATGGATGAATGGATGGAAATTTCTGCTTCAAGTTTTTGATCCTTCATCACAGCTCTTTGCTATATCAGCATATATTTCATCATAAAACTTACTATACTACAGCTATGTTATATCAAATGTTGTAAACCGGTTGTGAGTATTCTGTTTAATGGGAAGGTATGAAATGTTAAGAAACTGTACAAAGACATACAGTATATTGTTTAATGTCAAGGAAAGAAATAGTATTTTATTGTTTTTCTTGGTCAGATAAGGGCAGATCACTCCTGCAAAAGCAATTTCTCATCTCATTGAGGCATTTACCTGGTTTAATAAGAGCAAAATGAATTTATGTATTTGATGATAGTTACAACTGTATACATTATGAGACTAAACCTTTACCCTGATTGGCTTGGGAAGGCTCAGAGACGTTGACAGACAGCTGCCCGGTGAAGGAATTGACTCCCATCATGCCGGTGTGAGATGAGCCCGAGAGCTGGCTGTGTCCTCTTGGAACGCTGTAGAGAGCTTCTGCAATATCTGCTGCACGTTTCAGGATGATTTCCTTCAGGAAGATAAAAAAAATGTTTGCAATGACGACATTACTTTTACTTTCTCTCTTCTTTCAATCTCGATGCTGGTGATAAATGTGTACCTGATTATTATGAGGCAATCCATAGAGGGCTTCCACTAGGTCTGCTGCTCTCTTCAGAATAACCTCCTGAGATTAAAAAAATGGAGAAAGATTTAATACAGACATTTAAAGAGAGTTTATTACAGTTTTTTCACAGTTCTTAGTATTTTTCTTGCTATCCTCAAGTCTAAAATACCCTTTAATTGTCACTACACTCTTCAGTGCAGACTTATCATTCCATTTGTAAAAAAACAAACATTAAAGGTATCTATTAAAAGTGATTTCTCTTTTCTTCTTCCTCTTTCCTTCAACACATCATCAACCAAGTTCCATTTCCCTTGTCTTCACGATAAACAAATTGCTCTTCACTTCTTCTAAAGACATATTATCTGCTGTCAAGTCAAGTGCTTTCAAGCTTCTTAATGACATCTTCAAGTGACAGGTATTTAAAATGCATTTCAGTGTCAACCCAAAGAGCTTTGCAAGCTCTGTGCATTGCAATTCAAATGAACTCACAGCTTCAGTATGATTGAGGCTGGTCCTGCAGCTGCAGCGTAGTAGATATATTCTACTGGTTTACTTTTCCACAGGCAGGATGAGAACATCCTTCTCTCATTCTTATTCACCACCCCTGTGTTGTTCTTTCTCTGCTTTATAATAAGCAAACGAGGCATGAAGACAGGTCTTCTGGCCAGTATCTTTAGCTTACATCTTGCCAATTTGTCCACCTGGATCGCCACTACCAGAAGAACCCCCAGCACCCCTTTACTGTGGCATGCTGGGTAATATAGTTTGTATCTAACAATACTCATAACATCCCAACCCCCTCATGTCATACTTGTCCTTGAAACGTTTCACCTTCTTGTTGAACTTATCACCTTTTGGACTGTTAACTTCTGCTTTCCATTCCACACCACCACCACCACCGTTATCCTCTAAATTACAGGAGTCAAAGTCTAGTCCTCGTGGGTCATGTCATGCAGGTTTTTGTTATTTCCCTGCTCCAACACACCTGACTGAAATTAGGTGTTCGTTGTTTAGAAGCTGACAAGAAGTTGTTAGAGCCATATGATTTGGATCAGATGTGTTGGAGAAGGGAAGCAGCAAAAGCCTGTAGATATAGCAGCTGTTAAGGACCAGACTTTGACACCTCTGCTCTAAATCCTCTGCTGTTCTCTTTCTCTGTGGTGTCTTTATTGTTTTTCTTCCCTTGTCCTCCAGTCTGGCTGTTCACCCCGGGGTCTAAGGTGTCTTGTTTAACAGTTAATGTGTTGTCGTTTTCACAGTGCAGGGCAGCAGAGAAAAGATTACTCTGAGCTTCACAGTGTTAACCTGCAGTGTGTTACGTACCCACACACATACTTATGCTTCCCTGCATGTGTGCTCTCCTATGAGTTTGTGGCTGGGGGAACATATTGCTTCTCAGTCAGTGTGTGAATGTTCGAGGATATGAAAGGTCACAGAGCCAGTCAGCAGTTTTAGTGTGCCTGTCAGCCAAGCTAAATTCAATCTTTTACACATTATTATGGTCATGCTGGCTCTCTCCTAACCTCTCATTATTAGTCTAGTGAGCTGAGCAACTCTCTCTCACACACACACACACACACACACACACACACACACACACACACACACACACACACACACACACACACACACACACACACACACACTTTCATACACGGAAACCTGATCTGAAGTGTTGAAGTGGTTCCAGTAAGGCAAGTAGCTGATAAACGGGAAAGAAAGATGATCCTCTGGTAACATCATCATTATCAGCTCTGTAGGTTTGTACTGTGACATCACTCAAAGTCTCTGACTGCTACAATCAATGCACTTTGCCTTTGTCTGTTTTCGTCTTTCATTTCACATATACATTACCCAATTAATATCTCACATGTAGATCTGTTTCTAAATGCAAAAGCCCAGTCAGATTACCTGCTTTATGCAAACTGATAAAGGCTTGAATTCTTCTACGATGTTTCTGTCTTGATGCTTCCATAACAATTGTATAATCCTTGACATGTTATAGCTTCTTGCTGCCACTTGGAGGCAGTCTCAGAGATATGTAAAAAAAAGGGAAAAAAAAGTTTTCTTGATGTTGTTCTTTTAGCTTTGTTTTGCTGTGGACAAGATATAAATTGTAGTGGGCAATATTCTGCTTTGTGATGGAGTTGTAAACATGAATATTACAGCTATTATATTTTCTTTCCACCAATTATCTACCCCACTTCTGGTGCTTTATCTACTTTGTGAAGAAACCACTTTTTCCCGCTGCATTTTTACCAACTTTATCCTATCAGTATTCGACCAATGTGTAATATCATTTATGATCGCATGCTTTTCTTTCTGCATTAATTAAATAACCCAAATTCCTCACTTAGTGTGAAATGAGACTGACTGAACTGATTAAATGCTAAAAATATTTCAGTGTACAGTTTCCGTTTTCTGAAAGGGCTTGGATGTTGCTGTGTTCTTTTTTTGTTGATGCTTTCATAACAATCACCAACATGAATTTAGCTCAGTCTTATAAGTAGTTAAAAAATAAATTAATACAAATCTGAGCGGAAGGCTAATTTTGGTTTTATTGATTCCATACGCATTGCTCTGCTGTGGACAATTCATGAGTCATAGCGGAGACAGAAAATATGTATTGTCCAGTGAAGCTGTTGTATCTGCTTTTGTTCACTTTTGGCTTCATCCTCTGCAATAAAATGAGTTGTTTTCTGCTTCTACATGCTTGAGCTAACTTTCGCCAAATTAGCTTTTAGCCAGCGTGTAGCATCATCTTTGAAGGGAGTTTTTGGAGGACTACATGCATATCTGTCTGCATTGGTGAACTACCAACAATTCCTCACTCTGTGAGACTTTGTAAATACTGAACATGTTTCAGGTAACAGTTTAAAGTTTAAACTGTAAACATTAATTGGACATTTAGGTAATTTAGTATTTTATGCCATTTATTGAACCAGCAAAGTCTAATTGAGATCAAATGTAGTTTTTGTAAGATGATTTGACAATTTATACATCCATAGATGTGACCCCTTCTTCTCTTTTAATGTGAGACATTTAATTAACTTCAGGTCAGTTTTTATTTATGTAGCATCAACTTATGATAAAAGTCATCTCAAGGTACCTCATCTGTAGAAATTCAGAGCCTCTGAAAAACTCAGCCCAGTAATTTGTTGGATATTTTAATTTCCCACAGTCTGTAACTATACTTTACCAAGGCAGTGAAGAAGACAAACTGTAGAAATGCCAGGAAGTTCTCTGAATGAACTGTGATCTGTCATCAGCAATGACTCATATCACTTAGCCAGAAAATGTTTGACTCATCCGTTGATGTCTCCAGTCTCAGATGTAGCTGATTAACTTGTTCATTGCCTGCATATATGTAACTAGGATACCCATTTCACCAATGGAGGATGCATTTATGTTTACAGAAATGACTGTAATGAAACAGTAGTAACAGGAAAGACAATCTGGATGTCACCACCAATAAAACTTTGAATTAATTGTATTTTATATTACACAAAGTTTTACAGTTTGTTACAGATCACACCAGAGCCACTGGTAAAAATAAACCCTTTAACACAAAACCAAAGACAGAAATTAATTTTTTTATTTGTTCAAAAAAAGTAAGTCTTTGTTTGGCCACAATGCAAAAGATATCCACCAGGTGTTTTATAACTAGTATCAGATTGTTTACAACAGCATTCTGAGCAAAGTTTTAATCATGCGGTGATGCAATAGGTCTCAAAAATTGTATCAAATATGATAGACACAGCGTGAAAAGGTTAAGGCTGATTTGTTGGAGGGACTAAGAGATTCATGGCTTGATGTGAGAAAAAAATCTTTCAAATACTTAAAAAAATGTCGCATTTAACCAAGACATGAAAAAAATCCTTTTATTGTTGCATTTTCAGCCAAGCAAATCAGTGGATGATTTAAGATTTAAGACCATTTTTTATTGACCAGTGCTTGCTCTCTTCTTTTTTCTTTCTATCGATCGATCGATCGATCTATGTATCTATCTATGCTATCTGGGTATATCACATATGAGGATATAAATTGGCAAAGAATGATGAAAATCAGTTATGAGAAGTTAACCATAAATCTAGTTTTCCTTTCATACCTGTTCAGTTTATTAAAAAGCTTTCACTAATTCATTCATTCATTAACTGAATATTGTTTAGCATGGGCTTGTCTGTCCTTTCTTGTCTAAAAAAATACAAAAATGTTTAATGAAAACTAACAAATTTAAGTCTTCCATAAAGCTTAAAAAAGCTTTATTCATGACTCAACCTTTGCTACAATCCATTCCTGTTTCAGGTGAGTATGTAGGATAACAGGTCAACTTAGAGTCTCGCTGAAAAGCACGAGGCGAGTGAAAGTCAAGACACATCTGCTGGCAGGGAAAAAGAATAACAGGAGTTGTCTAGGTGCTTTTACAGGCTGAATTATGACTATTACTAATATGATAACCATACATCATGCACACACACAGACACACATGTTGCATGCATTAGGACCAGGAAATGCTGAGCTGAGTATCTGTATTGGTCACATGTGTGCGTAACGTGCATGAGCCAAGTCAGTGCAGACATGACACACACATGACTTATTCCTCCCTAATGCTAACACATTACCCGCTTGATCTGCTTCTAATGTGCCATCAGGGATGCCGTACATGCAGGGTCGCACCTCGCCCAGAAATGATGTCATGCTTTACATGTGGGCTCACAAGGAGATCAGCCACAATCACACATGTATAAAGCAGCACTGACATGTGTGCACACACATCCTTTGAGGAATCGCTTGCTAACATATTTTGAGACTGAGATTTCAGCTTTTATCTCGTCTTATCTCGAATTTCTATGAATCTTCGACATATGCACATAGAATATATATTTGATGGCTTCATGTATAGCGTGTTCATGCACCACCAGGATTACTCATACCAGTGATGTTGATGACATGACCTCAGAAATGTATGATATCATCAGTATGAGTTGCATAGCGATGTCAGTTGAATGAGTTAAGTGAGTCATAAGAGGAAGTCACCAGTCGGCACACAATACTCGACCCTTTCAACCCAAATGGCCAGTTGGATTGTCCATTATTCACAATAATGTGTAAATCTAAGTGACAGGCAAATCAGCAACACCTATAATCATGTGAAAGGAGCGGAAACTGCTTTAGTTTTAAAGTTTAATGTATGAAGATAACTAAAAAGTCATCTGGTTCTTACACAATCTTAAGAAATAAGGTAAGAGATTCTCATTATAGTAAGATAGATTTAAAGTATTAGCCTAAAGTTTAGACACACTTTTCTAATAAACCTAATTGTATTGCTGTAAATGTAAATAAGAACAAGATGAAACCATTACTAAATAAAAAAAATTACACCAAATGCTGGCATGCTGTGCAGAAAAACTCTGATTTTGGAACTTTTGTTACTGGTCTCTTTAGGTCCTCCACACCATTTCAATCAGACCAAAGGGCTAAAAATAATCTACTGCATGTTGTCAGTTGGTTATTTGCAAACGTATGTACACACATTTGAGCATTTTGCTGCCACTAGAGGACCGTCTCAGTGTGTAGGTAATGCAATTGTAAGATGCTTTTAATTATGTTAGTGCCTATGCTGGTCCTTAAAATTTGCCTTCCAAAGTGGACAAAGATCTACTTTGTGGTGTTAAGATAAGGAAAATTGTCCATAGCAGCTATTGGTTGCTGGTTGTTGGTGGTTTCTGCTGGCTCTAGCCAGCTCGAGCTAACCTTTAAACAATCAACATTCATCTTACAAAGAAGAGTCATCTCCCTGATTTGTTTGCTTTTTGTGGAATTACACATCTACAAAAGTAAATCTCACTGCATTTGGTAACTAGCATGAAGGTATGAAATGGTCTTAAAGTCTAAATTTGACTATGTCGATGAAACACCTTGACCCCTTTCTTTGTCAGCCATTTTGATGTATTTTTACTGCTGTGCTTGGATCAGTGTCCTGTTGCCTGGACCTATTTTGCCCAGGCGTTGGCTGTGAGAGAGATGTATTCTCATAACAGACTTTACAACATGTTGGCATCAGAAAAATGTGTGTTTCATTCATGTCTACAAGGTGCCTATAAGGCTACAAAACAAGTCTGATTCATCAAATCTGCACCACTGTGCTCAACAGTTGATCTGAGGTTTTTCTGCTGATACTTTGTGTTTGGCTTTTGTCAAACGCATTTTGATACTGGCATTATGACTATAGACAGACTGTCCAAAAGGACATTGTTTGAGGATTTGATGACAAAAATCAAACTAATAAAACAATGTTATTTTACAGAGAAAATGCCTTCAGCTACTTTCACATTTCCAAAACAACCATAAACAATGACACTTTTTCTCTTCGTCATAAACTTTAATATTTAACATGTTAAATAGGCCTGTAAAGTCTGAGATGTAGATTTTTGCAAACCTCCTGTCATCATGACTATGGAGTTAAATTGCTGGAATATTAATGTCTTCTAAGCGACAATTATCTTGAAAGTTTTTCACGTTACAATAACTGCGTAAAAACCTCTGATCACTGCTGATGTCTTTCCTCCTTAACTAGCACTGTGTTAACACACAATGCCAATATTTTAAGAGTGTACTTAGTTTTTCATTCACTGCCTATGTATTTTCTCTGTTTGTTGTTCAGTCAGGCGAATGATAAAGGTGTAACATGCCATACGCTGTAACTCCTTTCCTGGTATTTGCCTAGTTTAAAGTACTGGTAAGGACCAGAAGATTTTACTATTTTCTGGTATATAAAACTGTACCTAGATGGAGAGTGTGTTCTCTTTTTCAGATAACAGTATAGAAACGCAGTACAGAAAAAGCAAGTAATGGAAATAACATTGACTGAATACAAATTGGTGAATGTAAGCAATATCTCTATGTGAATGTCTCATTTTGTAGTTATTTACTGTTTTAGTGTATCTACAGTCCTAAAGGAGCATCACTGTCTTTTAGTGGAGTTCCTATTCCTGCAGCAGTGAGGAGGGCACTGCAGGGCAAAGAGCAGTGATTCATTTCTCCGTGCATCCAATGAGGCACTTCTGCTTCTACAACCCTGATGGCCTATCGCCCACTCATGGTGATTAGCTCTACATCAGTTTTATGGCAAATTCCATCCTTGGTTGTTAAAACATTTTTTAGTTGAGGAACATTTTCTTCCATCGTCAATTTTTAAAACACAATTAACCAATAAAACTAAAATATTACGTGCATACAAACTTGACGTTCCTCAGTAAAACACACAGTAACAGTGAAGTCTTCTAGTGGTGTGTTTAACTTCGGTGTGAAAATAGAAGTTATAGGCTCCACTGTGCGTATCTGTCACAGTAACTGTATATGTGCTCACATGGATGGATGCTGTGGAGAATTTTGAAATACAACCTGGCAGCTGAAACATGTGTGTGTGTGTGTGTGTGTGTGTGCGCGTGTGTGTGTTTGTGTGTGTGTGTGTGGCCAGGAAAATCCCCTGAATGTTCACTGAACAATTATAGAATCGGCTGTCCACTGGTAATCCTCTCACACACTCCACTGCCCCGTCTGTCTGTCCTTTGCCTGGTGCTGCCAACAAACTCATATAACTTTAATACATCGACTGATCAATACATGTCAGGCAGCCAAAAGTGTGTGTGTTTGGTGCCAGCATACACGTATTACAAGCTTCCCACACATTACAAAAACAGAAGTATATTTTGAGATTGCCATTACATAGAATCTACAAAAGGTTAAAGATATTATATCTTATTTTTGTGCAGTCTTTCTCCATCTCTCCATCATGTTTTTTTTTTTTTTTTTTTTTACTTAGCCGAACCATCCTTTATCCATTTGTTCAGTCTGATACTTCATAAATATATCAAGCTATTATGGTTGCATTTAAAAGCTAAAGCTAAGAGAAGACAAGATTTAATTTTGCATTATTGTTGCAGTAAATCTAACTCTTCTCATAAAGGGCACCTGGGATTAATGAATGCTTCTTATTCACTACATTGACAATTTCACAATGTTTTATGGAAACAAGCACTCAAACTTTGGTAAAATCAAATGATCTGTGTGAACACAAATCCAAAGATTTATGTGACAACCACATCTTATTTGAAGAAAAAAATACAAAAAATAAGAGTTGGAGGGTTATGTACTCTGTTAACTTGGGGACTATCACAGTAACAAACAATGCAGTGAGTGTTTCACCAAGAATGACTAGGTCAGGGTTTGTATTGATTCAGCCTTTCTCAGAAGCTGGAATAAGCATTAGTGATGGTATCACATGCATCAGGTTGTAAAAATTCTTATTTTTTTTCTGTTGCACTCTCCCGTATTCATTATAAGTTAAAACCCAAAGGAACTGCTCACACAGGTTTATAGAGTCAAAACCTAATGTTAGAAAGCTGTAACAACACAAACAACACATTTTAATAAGAAAAATGCGCAGCAACAATGCACACTGGGCACCACACATAATAAAATATCTCACAATTATTTCAGCATTGATATAAATTTGCTTGTATGTCAACACCATGCTGATATTAAAGGTGCCTTTTCTTTCCATTGTAAGCATCATATATCCTGAAAGAAATTCTGCTCATCCAATTTTTGTAGTAGCTGCAGCACATTGGCACTGACATCTCTTGCTGCAAAGAAGATACTGACAGTGATGCTCTCCACAGTATGACAGTGCACAAGCCATTCTCAGCTTTAACAACCATACAATTTAAAAAAAATTTTTTTTTTACTAGCTATAGCAAGCTGATACAAAAACTACCTTGCTAAATTTAGCTAAATTTGTCAGGGGGGCACAAAAAAACATGCAAATCCATTACACTTCTAAGCAAATTCAGATTACTACAATTAAAACTCCAGGTTAGCACAATGACCTTGGTGAAACACAACACCTCCAAAGTTGCCCTTTGATCTAACACGTCTTTCTTTGTGTAACAGAAAATGTTGCCAGACCCTTTCAGATTGCATAGACCTGCTGAGAATATAATGCTGTACAACTTTTGAACTGTGTCCTTATATTTTGCAGCATGACCACTTTGAATGTTTCCTTGAAAAGCAAAAGAAAACTGGTTGAGAAGCAGTTGCCAAGAAACTACATGCATGCAAAAGATCCTTTATTAAACTGTCCCTCTGAGACCAAAAGACGAGGCATATGCTACCTTGATCAGACATAACTGTTACCTTCACTGTATCAATTCTGTCTCCAAAGGCAAATGTAAGGTTCAATCTTGTTTAGTAGAACAGAGTAAAATAAGCCTTTAATTGCTTGATTGTTTTAAAAGGAGTATATAATACAAGAAAAGTATGAAATAAACCAACTAAAGCAGTTCATCTATTGATTTAATTAAGATCTTAGATGTGAGGTTTGTATGATCCGCTCCACACATTCCCACAGTGATGCACGTTATGTACAATTGGTAACATATGTGCAGGACTGAGGCCATATTGACATCACAACATCACTGCATCATGACATCATGACCAGCGCCCTTATTTAATGATGTCACACATAAAACAGCCAATCCTGGATCAGCTCCAGTGTGAACAGAGCCAATCAATGGCAGCTGTTTTCAAGGTCGTGACCCCCACCCTCACATAAAAAAAAAACAAACATATTTCCAACAGGTTAGAAAGTACGCAGAAAACACATGCACTGTGAAGAAAGTCACCCCACATGTAAGATCATGATGACAGGGTTTGCTATCAAAGCATGGCTCATCATTTGGTGCTAATTGTTTACATCTGCTGATCTTTTAAGCATTCTGCTTCATCTTCAGCTGATAAACAAATAATCAGATACGACTGATCTGGAAAAGATTCAAACGCTCACCCTGCAAACGCGTATTCTGCAAAACTCTCACACTCAGAGTTCATAAGGAGGTAAAAGCGCAACCCACAGGAGATTTAAAAACACATATTCTGCTCAGAAAAATAAAAATAAACACGTTATGATGTTCTTGGTGTTCTGGCCTTACGTGTGTATCTCTGCAGGCTTATTCTTTGATAACACAGCAAGTCAGTGTGCTTCACTGTGATTGAGAAATTAAATCTTTGTAGCTCGACAGTATCCTTCTGAAGAGGCTTTAACCAAAGACAAACCTTGTTTATCCGCCATTTCTTTTCTAGCGCAGCCAGTTGATGAAATCTGGAAAAGGAGAAATTGTCGTGGTACCTTTGGCAGCCTCTCGGGGTCCCCAGGATGTCGAGGGATGACCTTCTGAAGCCTCTGGAAGCCATAGTCGATGGTTGGTTCGTTCAATGCTGCAGAAGACACAGCCACAGAAAGTGTGGGGAGGGTGGGAGGGGAGGAGGGGTGAGTGAAGAGAAAACTTAATGGAGTTAAGTAAACACTTAACTGCAGCTGCAAAGCTTCCTGCCATTGCTCCATCAGTTCATAACTGGCAGTCTATTGATTTGGTGCTTACCCACATTACACCTGCAGTAACTGACTGCTCAGCTTTTTAGGGAGAGAAAAAAACTGCTGCAAAAAACATTGTAGGTTACTTGCAGAAGGATAGTGTCTGCCATTCAAAAGATGCAGTGTAGGACATATTACTACCCGATTTTTAGATATAAAGCAATTTTTATGTCCAACTCAGTTTAATTTTTACTCTCTTTCTTGCCCTGACTAGGCTTCTACCAACATTAAGCTCCTTCGCTGCTAAATGCTCTATTGTTCGTAAGGTAGTTGCTAAATTTGTCCTTCTGCCGTGTGATGTGAAGTGAAAGTCTCTACAGACCACTCACACTGCATCCTGCAGACTTTTTTGGGATGATCATGTGACTTGGATATTTGTTTATTTTTTATTCTTTTTAAAAAACCAAAAGCTGCACTTGTAAACAACAGCAATGATACATCAAAACAAACAATGAAATATAGAATATCTGGAACTGCAGAGTCAGGTGGTGAATCAGCAAGCAGATCCATCCAAGGACATATAATCACATAATTAATCCTCTTTGTAAAAAATACTGGTTGTAACAACTTGAAGACCCGAAACATTATCCTAGCTACTTCCTGGCATAAAAAGTGTTGTACCTTATTCACCTCAGTCCTTTTCTATGCAGAATAAGAAAGGGATTTTCCATTTTCACCGTTACCGGTGTCTAGAAGCTTTTACTTTGAGCAATCTCATTGATTTTTATCAAAATCCTTGTGCTTCTAAAAATCTGTGTTTAGGAATATCCGCAGAATTTCAGTTTAATAGAAAAAATAAAGAAATGTGTCTTTCATGGAAGATCTACCCAAGCTGCATCTTTGAGACACTGAATAAACTAAAGACTGTGAGGCATTCGCACCTTGTATACGCTGTCTTAAACTTCTGTTAGTTTACTTGTTAAGAAATCTTGGCTGCATTTTAATCTGTGTTGGACTGAAAAATTTAAATTTGTCTAAATGAGCTTCCATCAGTTTTCTTGTAAGATAACAGAGAGCAAACATGCTTGCATAATCATGAACATGCTCTGGTGAAATACTTAAAGCACTCCAAATGAGAATATAAAGAAAAAACTGGGATAAATCTGGAAATGATAATGAGTTCCACGTTGTACTGTAACAAACCACAGCATCTGCAAGGATTAAATAACCCTGATTAATAAACTAGTTAACAATAGACAGTGATGTTTACACCTCGCAGAAGGAATTTTGTGTGTTTCATACTTTGTGCTGCAGTTGCTGAGAGATTTGTGTGCTCAGGTTTTACCAATAACATCAGAAAAGCTTCAAGGATTCATAGAGTTTTATGCCATGAATTCATTTTCATTTTTTGCATTTTTAAAAGAAATGGAAAAAGTCATTTAAAATAATTAAACAGTTCAAATAACCTGCATTTTATTTGCAGAATCTTTAGCAGCCAGAGTTCACATAGCTCAGCAAAAGTTAGAGGGAGCAATTTTAAAAGCTGAACGTCCAAAAAAAAAATTATTCTCTTTGAAAGATTGTTTGCAAAAAAAAGAGAACATTCCAGAGAGATAATAATTTTAACATTACTAAACTCTGGCGCTGGATACGATGAAGTTCATGCAGCTAAATGCAACATGCAAATTTGCAGAGTTGAAAAGACTTAGCTGAATGCATAATGGTGTCAAAAGCATTTGTATGATAATAACACTGCAGGTATAATCTAAAAGGTTTTAAAGAAAGCTTAGTGTTCACATTTAATGTTCACATGATGCTCCTCTACCATCTTTATCTCATCAATACATCAATCAAGTTGAGCTCTGAAAGCACTGTCAGTTAGAATGACACTTTAAAGGATTTTGTGTGTAAGTGTGTCTACTTTTGTGTTCCTGACTTTACTGATACGTGCTGAACATGTGTCGTCACCACAGTGTTGGACGCCGGTAAATTACTGCGTGTGTGTAAGAGAGAGACAGAGGCAGAAAGCTACGCTTGACAAATAGATGAAGGTGTGGGGAGCAGAGGGTGTGTAAGTCTGTATGATGTCCAAGAGTGCAGCTGCAGTGGTGATGTCTGGTACTTTCCACATCCAGCCCTAATAAATTACTTGCAGCTGAACATCTTGTGTTGTTTCATAAGTCCTTTTAGTGTGTGTGAATGTGTGTGTGTGTGTGTTTTAGATATACGTATGCTTTATTATCACATCACACCCAAGTTTCTGGTTTGTGTTATGTCCTAAACCACTTAATTTGTTAGCAACATAGCTTCACAAATTATGAAAAATCTACAAAGTTAAACTGTCATGGACAATACTTTCCTCTGCTCCAAGGAAAGTTTTTGGACTTATTGTGATTTTATGATTTATATTTGGTAATAATGTTAAATAAGATGCAGAGGAGCAGATGGAAAAAAAATTACACAAAGCACAACTTACAGCAAACTGTAGATCTAACAGTGTATAATAATCAAGTATATTGACTTAGAGTGCAACTGATTTTTTAAAAATTCATTTTAGATTTATTTTTATCCATTTTTTAAAGGTAAATTAAATATTTAGTGATCCTGAGTTGTCATTTCCCTCTATATAAGTAAGAAAAAAATAGTACTTCTTGAGATGTGCTTCTTTTGTGACACTATATTTGTCTAGATTTTTTTCCTCAAATTTAATTTGTTACATACAAAACAATAACAACAAAAACAACTGAAATGTTGAGTTATCTATTTTCTTGTTTTTTTCTGAAATGACATGTTTGCTAAGATGTTAAGTCTTCAGGAATGTCCTGTTTTGCATCATTTAGCTGTCTTTTCTGTGTTTTAGTTTCATCAGTCAAGCAGCCTAACTAATTCTGACACCTCATTTCATCTTATCTTGACTTTGTAAAGGCATCTTATCAAATAAAATGTGCTTACTCAACTGACAGCCAAAGTGTGAGGATTAGTAAAAAATATATTGGCCTTAATTTGGACAGTTGATTTTTTTTGTTTGTTTGTTTTGTACAAACCAAACCAGAGCACTTGATGTTGGAAGAAGAGGGTGAAGTTAGGAGTAGAGGGGAACACAATGTGTGTTCAACAGTCCAAAAAAAGAAAGAATAAAAAAAAAACCACTCTCAGTCATGGTTGAGAAAAACAAAAATGACAAAAACAGCTGCCTAACACTCAGCGGGATATCAACTGTCAGAATCAACTGCCAGTGTCAGATCCACGCATCTCTGGAGACGTCTAACTGATGCCAACACTAATACAGCACACACATGCACATACATCACAAGATGATTTAGGGTGGTTTTAAAACCTTAGGCCTAAAGTATCTCAGCATGTTTCCTTATTAAAGGAACAACATTCCTCCACAAACTGCATGCCGTGTGAATGTTTGTCGATTTGTTTTCGGTTTGTGGGCCTGAGTCTTTGAAGGTCAGATTCCCCCGAACAATCTCTCTGCACAGAAAAAGCTGGATCAGACCAGCAGAAGACTTCCAGTTGATCACAGATCCGCTTTAAGAGGAGTCAGCAAGACCAGGTGCGACGCCCCCACCACTGAAGCATACCTGCATCCACCATCATGACTACGCTGTGGGCTGTTGATGGAGGCCGCTTGTTTTGCAAGTTGGGACATAAAGAAAACAAGATGTTGTTGGCAACTAAAATAATTTTATAATGATATTTATTTATTTTTTGTTTGGCAGATTTTCCTGTTACACAATGCAGAATATTGTCCATGAACAGGACAGAAGTCTCAACTGGATCCACAGATCTCTCACGACAAGATGAATAGTTCAGCTGAGGGGGTGACACTGAGGCCTGAACCTGTTTCATCTCGACAAATTCTGCCACCCTGCAGCCCCTGAAACTAACTCAGCATGAATCCCTCCGGCTCTGCTTTACCCCCTCACTTCCTCCTTTTCTTCTGCTTCATCTCCCTCCTCCTCCTCCTTAACTACACCTTCTGCCACTTTCAGCCATCCATCCGTTCTTCCATCACTCCTCCTCCAGCCTCATTCTTCCCCTCAGAGTCCAGAGCTGCCATCAGATCAATACTCATTGAAGTTTCATGAGGACAGACCATCCACTCCCATTTCACAATAAAAATGTGAACAGAGGACGGAGACAGAGGAAAAGAAGAGGGGGAAGTGGCAAAGAAGGAAAACGAGTGAAAGACATATATCTAGGATTTTTTTTGTGCGTGTGCATTTATTGTACAATAATGTTTTTATCGCGATCTTTTAACAGTGTAAAAACAAAGGAATGCAAAAAAAAAGGAAGGGAAAAGAAGATAAAGACTGAAGCTGGGTGGGTGAAAGGGCAGAGAGGGCTGATGTAAAAGGAGAAGAAGGAGGAGGAGGAGGAGAGAAGGAGGTGTGGTGGTATTGATTCTCTGGCCGGCCAGCAGTTCAATACCACTGAATTATTGCTTCATTCTTCCCCTTATGAGATGAGATCTCTTTCTCTCAAGTTCGGCTTCGCTGTGACTTTCAGTATGGTTGTATATGTGCACATGTACATGTGTGTGTCAGTATACTGTATGTGGGATCCACTTATGACTGAATCAATACTTCACAATCTGGTTTTAAAAGCTGAGTGTTCTTTCTCTCAGTGCCTCTCCGTTTCCTGCTTTTCTCTTCCTCTGTTCTTTAGATTTTTATTATCACTTTTTATGTCTGAAAACTGAAGTTAAAACAGTCAGAAGAGGGAAAAATCTGCAATTCTCATCCTTCTTCAACTTTTACTAAAAGTTCATTGTCCACAGCTGAGCTATGGATTTTCTAATGCAGCTGCGCTGATGATAAATAGTCTCTATGTACAGTGTGGGGATGCAAGTACGAGTGTTTATAATGTTGGTGTGTGTGTGTGTGTGTGTGTGTATAAGCAGTTATTGATTGTCACTTTGTACCATAGTGTGTTTATAGGAGTGTGTGATGTCGAGAATGTTAATTTTTCCCATCAGGCAGATGAAGCAGCCATACGGCACCACGTGTATGTGTCTATATGGAGTGTGTGTGTGTGTGTGTGTGTATGTGTGTGTGTGGTAGACCATCTGTTTACCAGACTACTCACCATCTTTCCCTCATATTACTCTGATTTACAATTACTTTCAACTCCTGCCCCTGTTTGAAAGTCTGTGTGGTAAGTTGTGTAAGACATGACCCCATGCAGGAGTAGCTTTGTGTGTGTTTATGTGTGTTTGCATTATTTTTTTTTTCTTTTTTGCATGTGTGTGCTCGTGAGCATGTTTAATTGCTCAGCCCTCACGCCCAAAGGCAACCTCAGCAAAAGCACTGAAAAACCACACTGGCCAATCAGCTTTCACCACTAGGACCTTTCACCAGTGACTTCCAGAAACAAGTCAACCTTGAGGCGGGGTCAGGCAACCGCAGTAACGGATCGCGTTTCCCGGGTCACATGTTGAAGCGATCAGCCAATCGCCAGGTCACCAAGGGTCAACTCCGCCCAATAGGAGAAGTAGTTAGACGCCAGACGGACCAATTACTAGCTGGCTAGCCTCAGGGTGAGATCCAAAATGTTTTGACTGAAGAACAGCGAAGCAGGCCCACAGGCTGCACCATGAAAGTACCATTTAAAGAAATGCAGCGCATACTACTAACAGCTTAATCATAAAAATAATCTAACAAAAACAATATTCTAGATTTGGATTTTTGTATCCTTGTAAGTATTTGCTGTCTGAATCTGACAGTCAGCCTATGTGATAGTTGTAATGTTTGGATTTGGCCAGAGGTAGAACTGGGTCAATTTTTGCAAATTACCAGAAAGGCTGAAAATGATATCCGGATTTTATGAAGTGATTTCTGCAGCCAGCAAAAAATGCCATTATCACATATCTAAACATTTTCCGACTGTACAAAAACCATCAATATGCAATAATTTCATATTTTGTAGTCAACAACATCAACAAGTATCATTATTTATGTATTTTCAAGTAAATATCAATATTTTATTTTCTGATATTATTGTTATTAATACTGTGACATAATGACACCCATGTCTCAAAGTTTTCCACTAAAGTGTCCACAAAGAAGAATTTTCTTTGGGGATTTTGTATTAAATAACATTGCTAGGTAGATAATACAACTTAAAATCTTTTTGTACTGTGAACGGTTCAAGTCTAAAGTATGAACGTAAGACAAATCTTTAGTTTTTAAATTCACAACAGGAATCCAGGTCATGTGACTTGAGTTGACATCTACAGGATATAAATTTCAACAATTTTGTCTTATGTGCTCTTATTAAAAACAAACTGAGTTTTTTTTCTTTTATTTCGAACAAGCAAATATGGCTGAATCTAAATGAAGATAAATACATCACTCTTAACTATAGTGAATCGGTTAAAAGTGAATGTGAAATACCTCTGATCGTCAATATAAATTATAGGTGGAAATGGTCACTTTTGCAAAATATATAACTTTTAAAATCCTTCGAAGCTTAAATCAAAGATGTCTTTTTGATATTATTTGGTTATTAACAGTGAATTAAAGCAAAAAGACGTGTAACTTAAACTGGTCTCCTGAGTGAAAGTCCTCAAAACAACTATTCTGGCCTTTCATAACTTTTTCTATTAAAGATAAAAAACAAAAAAAAATTCTTTAGAAGAAAGAAAAACTTAATAATCATACGTGTTACATAACAAACTAAATAAAAAGAAGAACATGTAAAATAAATGTATTCTGGATCAGTGTAGCTGTCAGCATTTGACGTGAGACTGTTTTAAAACTGACCTTTTATTCATGGCTAGTTTCTTCGTCCTCACTGACCAGGTTTAAATCTTCATCTTTATCATCCGTTGATTACCAGCATCATTAACTGTCCCCCACCCCAAAGAATTAAAGCAGCAGCTAATTCTTTCCCTGCCTCTCGAATCATGATGTCATCATTATGGTGTGATGGAGCCATGTTGAGCTGCAGATCAATACCAGACATCACATCACCTCCATCCATTCCCACATAAATGTGCAAAATAACTTTCTTCATCTCTCCTCTCCTTTTCCTCCTCACCTCAAGTTAGCAGGAAAACACTCATTCTCAGTCAACAATCTGGTCAGCAGTCACACACTCTTTTTGTGTTTGTGTGTGTGTTTAATGTGTGTGTGTGTGTTAGTAAACTGGGTGTTCTGGATGATTTCACTAATAGTTTCAGCATGGAGGGCTATAAAGAGCAGACTGTTTAATTGTAGCCGGCTTTAACGAGCCTCTGATTATGGCAACATTCTAACGAGTGTGGGTCGTTAATGTTGACTAATCTGCAGTCATTAGTTCAACACTGTCTGGCCTGAAAGTGAACTGCAACTCATAGGCGCTATTCACACACACACACGCAGACACAGTCTCTCCTCCTCATCCGTTCATACACACACATGCAAAGGCAAACACACGTTTCCAAAATCAACCACTTTCAACATGTTTGGTTAGCATTGCTTTCTAAATACAAGATGGAAATTCAAACATTACTTTGGTAATATGTAAAAAAAAGTGGGCTTGGACCACATGTTGATTATCTGTGTGATGTTTGGACATACCTGTGTATATGAACCGTCCTGGTGTGCCTTTGCAGAACTGTTTGGACTTGTAAGAAAGAGTGACCTCTACGACCCCAGGGATGTGTCTGGGAGGCGTCTGCACCCGGATGGCGTGTGGCGTAATCAGCTAAGTGAACAATGAAAACAACATCAAGAGTCACTACACGAAAAACATAACAGGATCATAATAATGTAGTTTACTGACCATATCAATACACTTTTTGTGTGTATTCTGTATTATTTTAACTCCATGCATTTAAATCTGCAGCAAACAAAACAACAACTTCATCCTTGAAATATAACGGTTAATACTGTGTATGGCTTTGTGTGTGTCAAATTAAGTTTAAATAAAATGTCTGTGCTTGTGTGTGACAACACCTGTTGCAATCGCCATCATTTAATAGAAAAAATGCACGTAAGGTGGTGCTGTTTCCTTAATTTATGTTAATTATCTTTTAAAAAGAGGAACTTCAGTGTTCAATGTGCAATACATTTGTCCGAGAGCTGCTGAGAAACATCTTACAAACTGCAAATTACACACAACTAAGCAGCCAGATATTTCTTCTCACACTAATGGAAATAACGGTGGAGGATAAATCAAAGTCAAGATGTGTTTGGAAAGACATCTTCTTTGCAAATACTGCTGTTCTTTAAACATCGGATATATTGCTTTCTACTAGACTGCAACAAATAAAGTATTAATAATCTTATTGTAATAGCATACTATCCCATTGTGTTGTATTAGTTTTTTGCGTCAGTTTTGCTTCCTTTTCTTATTATTTTTATAATTATTGTGTCATGTTTACAACTTATTGCAATATAAGTTATAGCTTTGATGGAGCCATTTTCACTGTATGCATTTCTAAGTGGTTAACCTCTCAGTGTTTGATAGATGTTTTAAATGTGGATCCAAGATGACCGGCTATACCTGTGAGCAATAGCTAATGTGGATCAAAGACATACACACTTTTTATAGACATGAAGATAGGTAACAAACAAAAGGGGAAGCTATGAGACAGGGTCTTAAAGGGGACCACATGTGCTGACAGAAGATGGTCATTGATTATGCAAGTTATTGGAAGATTACTGGGGGGATAAAACTCCAACCTTTCACAATATGTTCCCTACTTCGTTGTTCTAATATGACTGACTAAGAGTGCATTTTAAAGTTTAATAGATACGTTTTACAGAAGAGACCTTACACTTTAAACTTTAGAAATGATCTAAGCTAATCTGATTGTTTTATCATGTCTTACATCATGGAATTACTAGTTTCTGTCTCACTGTGTTTAATTTCAAACAAGTATCCCTGATTTGATGTTGTTGAGTTTGCCCTGATGCTCTTTTCTCGTTCCCTAACCAGCTGAAGCAGATAACTACTGTTTCTGAATCTGGTTTGTTGGAAATCACTTCTTGTTGCGAGAGTTTATCCTCTCCGCTGTTGCCTGGCGACCTGTGCATGCTCAGAACAGAGGATTCAACTGAATGAAAGATTCAGTTCAATCATGTTTGTTTAATTCTCATAATATTAATCCAATCACATTGAACTGGAGGGTTTATCGGCTAGTGTAATACAGTAAGCCTTTTAAAACAGCAAGTTAGCAACTCTGAAGATTTTTCTTTTAGTTAAAAAGACCTTAAAAAGTAACTGTGGTCAGTAGTGTAAAAAGATACAGAGCATAATTTATCACTTTCTAATAGTTATTTGTAGAAGTCAATCACATGTTTAAGCCCATACAGCTAGTTCACCCGGATTTGCTGTCAGACTTTGCACAGGTAGGTTTTGACATTTAATAGCAGCACTGGTACACTCTATTTTAGTTTGCCAGAACCGATTGAGGACAGTGGGCATGACAATGCACATTTCTGTCTTTGAAGAAGTCAAAGATGTTACTTGGTACATGCCAGACCACAAACCACAATACAGAGCAAAGTCAGACCATAGCATTTCAAGTGCTGCACATGATTTCATCATTTTGATTTTCAAAGACGGCAGCGACCCTTGTAAGCAAATAATAGACGATGGCATTGTCTTCCTGGAAAAGATCTCTCCCATGTTTCATTACTGGACAACAGTAATCATCCTTACAATGACTCATAGTTTGTTATGCTTCTTAATATGTTGTGTCATTCTGACTTCTTTTTTGAAAAGTACATTGGCAAACTGGAGATGTGCAGAAAAGCAGAATTTAGCAAATGTGCAATCGCTCTCCACTTCTTGTAAGCCTTTTTAAATCTGTGTTTTCCTGCTTGGGAATCAATATTCAAGTTGACTGCAAATGAAACATTTGATTGGCAAAAATCCACTGGAAGTCAGAGGAATGCCAGGAGAGCTGACTCAGTTTGAACTGAACTGAACTGAGTCTCTGTACATGTTAGTGTGTGTAAGTGCAGCTCTCAACACTGTAAACAAACCCCTCAGCTCTTAACACACACACACACACACACACACACATCCATGTATGCCAGTATGTACACACACATACACTGACGCTGTTGTTGTTGGAAGGGAGCCACGGTCGCTCGGCACACACGGTGAGTGGAGTCAGAAGACAAATAAACATTCTGTAGAGGAGTGGGACTGCATGGGGAAAAGTATGATAGTGAACTCTGTGTGTGCAAGTGTGTGTGTGTGTGAGCATTTAGCCGATGGCTATCAAAATGTGCTGATTTGATCAGTATTCAGAGAGAACGCGGCAGAGGGAGTGCGGCCGAGGAAGGTAGAGAGAGAGGCGGCAGTCGCTTGTTGGTGGGGACTCATTAGGGAGGTAAACATCATTAAGACAAACATTAACACAAACACACACATGAAAATGCTCCGTATCACACACAGTTAGGAACCTGACCTTGAAGAAAAGTATGTTTTGTTTTTATTTATTTTTTTTTTTACATTGAATTACTTTCAATGGGCTGCAGCCCAGTTAAGGGGTTGAAACAACATGACAGAATGTTAACTGCTGGTGAACTGACCTCACTCCAAACCAGCATGGTACCGAAGATAACTTGGAGACCATCAAAGAAGTTGTCTCCTATGATTATGACTGTAGCGCCTCCTGTAGTCCAGCCCTCGCTGGGGCTGATGGCTTTAATACAGGGAGCAGCTCCTGCAGGGAACCCAAGGGTGGGGGGGTAACAGCCACAAAAGAAGAAAATCAAGTGAAACGATTTTCAACACATTGTTGGCACATGACCTGCATTTAGAAAAATGGTTGTTGAATAAAAATCTGTTTACTGAATGTAAAATTTTCACTTGACAAGTTGTAGTCGGAAGAAAACATTTCTTTCATTTTTAAAAAATCAATCGGTGTCAGAGCGGGAGAGGAAGAAAATCTCTCTTGAGGCACTTTTATCAGCGTTGCATATACCTCATAATTCTGGGAGCGACACCTTTGGACTCCAGATCATCACATCACAACTACAGCATGTGATAATTGCACATCCGATTCAAATAGTGAGTTGTTTTGTGAGTGGCGTTTGTTTTTTTCATTCATCTCCTGAAAATAATGAAATGATTCAAACGGGAAACAAGTGTTTATGATTCCTATTAAATGTTTGGCCACTTTCCTCTCAAATTCCAGCAATTATTGTGTGTGAAAATAATTTAAAGAACAAAGATGTAAACCTTAAAATGTACCCTGTATGATGCATCTGCTTATCAAACTCAGTGCACAAATAATTTTCACTTGCGTTTATTTCCAAGCTGGACTGATATGAGATTAGGGCTGATGTGACAGTGATTAAAAACACACACATGCATCACATTACTTCAAACAGAATGGATGCAGTCAGCTTATGTCAATTCAGGACTGAACACTGTGACTTTAAGCTCATGAGAGCCAATCCCTTACAATAACAACAAAAGTCTGTCTGTCAAAGAGCAGCTCTCACTGTAATGCAAGTGTGTGATTATCAGCATTCAGCTGAATTACAACAACACCCCTCAGTCTGGCTTTCTCCATGAGAAAAAGCATAACGATATTAGGCCTAGCAACAGACACACACACCCACTGAGCACCACACCATGTATTGTGTGTGTAGTGAGTTGGATTAGCCAGATGGAGAGGCAGGAATCACCTGATAGGATTAAACCATCAACCATCTGGTGGCCATGCTGCTTCACACACATTTATGCACACACACACCAATGCACACACCCACACACACACTCCGGTATTACCGTGCTCTAGGTAAGACGGCGTTCCCTCAACAGGGTCGAGCCTGCGGGCCCGTCGGCCATGTTTGGAGTTGTTATGGACGAACATGTTATCAGATACTGACAGGACATGTCCCTCTACGCTCACCGTAGTTGATACGACAACCTGGAGAGAAGCAGGGGATGGGGAATGGACAGGGAGGTTGGTAAAATGAGGAGATTAAAAAGGAGGGAATGGAGAGAGACAGAAGAAAGAGGGATGGAAATAAGTTGAAGCGGATAAACCAAAAGGAAAAGATGAGAAAAAGTCAAAGAAAAGTGAGGAAAGAAAGAAAGAAGCTCTTTCAGTGTAACAAGTAATCACTGCTATGATATTCTCCTCAACACACACTAAGTTTCTATGACTGCATGATTTGTGTGTGTGTGTGTATATGTTCTCCTCTGTTCAACAGTTCCTGATGGGTCCAGCCCTTAATTATCTCCCAGGGAAACAGAGCTGTCTTTTTCTGGTTCCACTACAATAGAGCTGCACAATTAGAGGTACAGACATGGTCACACACTCGCTACTGTATGACTGTCTGTTCTGTTGCTCGCGCACACACAAAACATGTCTGTACAGCAGGAATACACACATATCACATCCACACTCTCACACGCACGCGTCACGGTAATAAATCTATCAGTATCTTCTTGGCGTCCAGTATCTCCACTCAGCCTCAAGTGGTGTCTTCCTGATTGTGTTGCAGGCATGAAGATAAGGAAATAATAATGACTGCACCGCCTTAAATCTCACACACACAACTCTTTCTTTTTGTCTTTCTTTCTCTGCATGAGTATATTTATGTTCTGAGTCTTTGGGGTCAGGATCTCATGTTTCCTGTGAAGGCACTGATAGCTTATTTACTTACACAGAAACAGACACTCATACACATACAGACACATTCCTGTGTTTATGCATTGTGGTAACTGTAAATTGATGTGTTTCATTATGTGTTATGTTCACGGAAACAAAAGGGAAGGAGAAACAATGGCAGCGAGACACAGAGTCAGACCAAGCTGAAAGGAAGACGGCTATGCAAACACACACATGCACACACAAAATAATAGAAATAAATAAATAGGCTGAAAAGACAAAAGGCATGATAGTTTGTACCTGGAACCTCCTCATGTCTCGTGGGTTTCCTGCATTCTTTAAACAGTTCTGGTTGCACTTAAGGAAAAACTTGAGGAAAAATCTGAAGAGACAGAAGAAAAAGGCCATATTTATGGTTAATAGTTATATCATATAAAAATGACACTGTCTTCCTCCTTTTCTCAATTTTCTGGTATTAGTTTAAAATAAAATTGATCTAATTAGTTATCAAAATGCAGCCTGCTAAAGAACATGTTCAGAATCAGAAACAACTTGATAATTGACACGACTGCCACAGCAGTAATAAAGATGATATCCTCCTATACTAACCTCCTTGTGCAGTCATAAAAACAGTGATAGTGTTGACGTTGAATGTATAAAACTGGACCATATGCCATGGATCTATATTAAAAACTAAATCAAACTTGCAGATGGTCATGAATGGCAAACAAACACATCCAGGTTTATTCTGGTGAGAGCCAGCTGGCCAGCCTGGCAGAAGCAACAAGACACACTCAAACAAAAACACAAACACACACATGTTCCTGTGTGTATTTTTGTTTGTTCCTGCTCAACAAAAGCAAGTGCAAACACAAATGCCAAGAAATCTTACACTGACATTGAATTCAGTAAGATTCACTAAAGCTTTATTTATAAAGCACTTTTCAGCAAAACAGCAGCATAAAGTGCTTTACATAAGAAAACAATGGTTTTACTTCTTAAAAACACAAGGAATTTTTACGCCAGAATTGATAACAAAACAAATGGAAGCGCACACACAGGCCTAATTGTACTCTCTCACATACACACAAAATAAGCGGACATAGAGCCTCACCCCCACCCTAAAACAAACTCAGTACAAAAGGACATATGTCTGCACCGATAAACCAGGTGAACCAGGAGATGAAACAATTACCTTGGGGTCTATCCACATCAAAACCCACCCCAACCCCAAAAAGAGGCTGTCACCATGGATACTACCCAGATCGGGGCAGACCAGGTTCACATCACACCAATAGGGCTGCAGTTCAAGGCCCCAACTACCCAGACAAGGACAATCACCATGGCAACGACCACACAGCCAGAACAGACATTGCTTCCGATGTGGAGGACCCCCATGAGGAAATCACAAGAGTGGAAAAAATAAATAAAAACAAAGATCAAATCAATCTTAAAACCCAGTGTATCCATGCTCTACTTTTAATGACATTTCAACACATCAACAAACAGCAACTTGTGACCGCTCTTCTATTTTAACACATTCTGTAGAGTGTTTTCATCACATTATACATATAAAAAAAGCTTGCCAAAACTTAAAAAAAATGACTGTAGCAATATTAATTGAATATTATGGACTTCATTATATTAGCAAGTTTGCACAGTGACTATATTATTGGGGATTCCATAAAATTTCATCTTTAGGCATTTGTGATACCTCTATTCCCATGTGACTTAAGCCAAATGACAGCTTTTGTATTGGACCACCAGAACAAAGCAGAGGTATGTGCTAATGTGTGTGTCTGAGTGTGCAAAACATGCACTGTGCCTGTGTGTGTGTGATGGTGCAGCACAGAGCAGTGGCAGGTCTGAGTGTAAAACTCTGCATTAACGAGCTCAAGCTTCGTTAGAACACCGGCGCTGGGATTCTGCATGTCTAATTATCTTGACCCCTCACCCCTGGGTGACAGCCTATCACAGTGGAGGACAGCCACGGTGACCTTTGTTGACCTCTCACTGTCTAGTCCTTCTCACAACACTAGCATAGCGTTAACACAACCACCCCAAGTGACCCACACCTCCCTCCCCATTGTAGATCTATGCCTAAAGGAGGCAACTGGGAGGATCACACACTTGCTCACACATCTGCTTAATTTATGACAAGGAAAAAAAAAGGTTTCAGATCTATTATCAGTCCTTTAATCAAAGTGAAAATCCTGCATTTCAAATGGTTAAAAAAAAAATCACAGATGGAACAAATGTGTGGAGAAAAAAATTATCAAAGTTGTTAGTTTAAAATTTCTCTGCATAGTTTTGGAAGATGAATGTTTACTGTGTGAAACATAAAAGTGAAATAGTGACATACAAGTGCCTCCAATTACTTAATAAAAGGTTAATCAAAACGAAAAGAAACAAAAAAAAAGTAGAAAACTTAAATATTGAATTTATGATTTATGATTTAAAAAAACCTGGGAATTACCTAGCTATCTATATTTTTCATTTCTGGAGGCAGTTTCAGCTTGTGGGACCTTCTAATTGAATAAGCCACGGTTACTCATTCTGGTCCTTCAAAAGCCACTCACACAGAAATTATGATTGGTCATTATTACTTATACCACAAAACAAAATTAAAATCATACCATCCCTTAGCAAAATCGCTTCTAGTCTCTTTTGTGTAGCCTATTGACTATACACATAAGCACTACATGTATGAAGAGGCCCAACATGCATGTTTACAGCAGGAGGTAAGGTAGGCCAGAACATGTTTTGTTGTTTTTAAGGGACAAAATCAAATATGCTGCAAATAAGAAACAGAAAAACAAAGAAACTTCAGCTGATCCAGAGAACAAAACTGAAGTTCCATGAGACAAAACAACTGGCAACTGAGAAAACTAGATAGTTTAGATAGCCCCAGACAGCACTCAGATAGGTGATGGGTAATATAACACAGGCACATACACAAGTGTGCGGTGATCAGTAACTGAAAGCAGGTGTGGAATAAGAAAGCAAACCACAAAGTGTTTAATAAAAAGTTGAGTAACCTGAGGGAGAAGCAGTAAAAATGACACTAAAAAATGAAGTTCTGACCACTCTGGGAAGGGCTTTATAGGTCATTTCAGTTTCAGTTCTTAGGTAAGGGAAGAGCATATGAAAGTGTTTGTGGGGAATAACTCTGTACTGATCTGATCAGGTTAGATGGTATTAATGTCGATGCACAACTTTACAGTCAAAGTGTGTGAGGGAACTTATATCACTGAAGATTAACAGTTTTATGGTCATTGTCTGCTGCATACCATCCCTTATGGTATGCAGAGGTTGCTTACTGTAACCTCTGCAATTGGTTTAGCTCATATAAAAACAATCTGACTGAATTTCACACTGGAAGAAACACAAATTTGGTGAAGGACTTGTTGAATTCATGTTCAGCAGTTTCAGGTATTATCAGCTGTTTCTTATTGCATGAGATGTGCTCTGTACTTTTCTTTGGTTTACAGCAACTTCAAACAGCCATAAATCTCACTTTTCAAATGCAAGCTCGTGTTTGATTTGAGAGCCTATCATGACCCAAATTTGACACATTATTGCATGGGCCTCTGTTTATATTTGTTTATATCTCTGTATTATTGTATGCAGTTGTGAAGAAGATATCCAGAATGACTTAAAAAGCAAGACAAAACAAAATCTAAATTCCCATCTTAATAATCACAACGACTGACATATCTACTCCTCCCTTTCAGTGAGCCCTTGAGCCAAATAATTAAAGTTTATCATCAGTTTTCTTTCTTTTTTTTTTTTTTTTTTATAATTCCACAGACCACTTCACTCCATTTATTCCCTGTGAGTGTTTTTTCTCATTGATATTTTGGTGTATGTTCTACATTTTAATTGTCTAAGCTTTCCTCTTTCCCTTTCACTTGACCCAATCTGGCCTAATCAACTCTGCTATAAAAAGGCCTTCCACTGACACACTTGCAGGCACACACACACATTATGTGAATTGATTAGTCGTTAAGAGGCCTCCAATTAAACCAGGCAATTATAAGTGTGTGAATGATGGGGGGGGGGGGGGGGGGGGGGCTCCCTGCTTCTGTAGCGTCTACCTCACGCCCCCACCTTGAGTCTCGGTCATGTTCAAGTGATAACAGCACTGTTGACCTTTGCTATGCTGTGAGTAACACACTCAGAAAGCTGACCCAACACCAGTCCTGCTGGAGGAAAACACACACACACACACAATCTGCTCAATGAAGGGTGGTTAGCAGATTTAAATACATAATTAATGCTGTCTTTTAGAGTCCACACGCACACACACACACACACACACACACATTTGTATATGTATATATATATATATATATATATATATATATATATATATATATATATATATATATATATATATATATATATATATATATATATATATATATATATATATGCTGGTTTGGAGTGAGGTCAGTTCATCAGTAGTTATCATTCTGTCATGTTGTTTCAACCCCTTAACTGGGCTGCAGCCCATTGAAAGTAATGGTTATTGGTCGTATCAGCCAGGGGACAGGTGACAACTCTGATGTTAAAATGAGTGTTAAATACCTAAAAATCTGAACTTTAAGGAAGTAGTGAGACAGTAAACCCATCATATTGTGCTGAGAGTCCTTCCCGCATGACTCATGACTCATGAACGGGATTTTTCAGTACATTTTTAGCCTTTTGTAAAATTTGACCAGTGTTGCCTTTAAGGTAAAGAAACACAAGCAATATTGTTAGCTCTTGTCTTATATAGCCATAGTTATGGTGAGACTGTTGTAAACCATGGTTGAATTAGACTTTTGGGCTTACTAGCCATTGATAAATTGGCTGCAGCCAGTTAGCCAGGTAATGTAATCACCTGTGCTCTTGGTACAGAGTCTGTTAGTCATAGAAATGTAGTAAATAACAGTCGGATGCTGCTTTTTTCATCCTGTTAGCCCTGGTGTATTGGTGAACAGCACAGTTACATCCATTATTCAGGAGGCTGAGATGGCAATTATGGCTCAGAGAACAACTGACATTAATATTTAATATATAGGGCTAACACAGACCTGAGAGTGAGACAGGAAGTGACAGAGAGAGGGGATGGAGAGGGCGATGCAGAGGGAGAGGAGGGGAGTACAGTGAAGGAGAAACAAGTAGAGGAGAGAATAGGGAAAGAAGATTATGGGAGTTTGTTTCGGCCACTCTCCTGTCGTTTTAACAGTTACAATGCCAACAGGGCAGGGGTGACATCCGGGGGAATTCCAGCTGTTTGTGTGTGTGTGTGCATGTGTGTGCCAAAAAGAGTGTGTCTCTAAGCCTGAATGTGCGTGTCCGTTTTATTCCCTAAAGACTTACTACTTTACTGAGCCAAGAATAACGATGCTGTCTTGGAAGAGAAAAAAACATCTCTCAAGAACACCACCCCCCCCCCCCCCCCCCCCCCCAACACACATACACACACAGAGAGCATTATTGTGAGTTGTTGTTGACAGGTGGAGAAATTGCAGAGAATCAGTTTGTGAAGACAAACTGAACAACAGATCAGTGCTTTTGCTGCTCCAGCCTCCTCTGTCTCTGCACTGTCTCACTGCTTCCTTTAAACGTCTTGTTTCACCTGCCTGCCAAGTTTCTTGGCAATACTTTCTGACAGAATGATGATATTCTATTCCATCCTCCTCCATGTGCCAGTGTGTGAAACAACTTGCTAATGTCTGTGTGCCTATCGTAACTGCCAGTAATTGATCAGGTACTGGCTCCAGACACCAGGAAAAGTGCTGAGAGCTGTTTGCAAACAATGTGCATCTCAAATATTTCAAATGTTAAAATGATGATAAATTAGTTCCAGTTGTGCTCATTTGTATTCATTCCCTTTAATTAAAGAAAAGGATGAATTTACAACAGTCACTCAAACAACTGGAGACTTAAAAAAAAGGAACAATAACTAAAAATCTGCAAAAATATAATTTAGTAATATAAGACACAGTTTTTTCATTTAATTGAGTTGAAGAAAGAAAAAAAACAAACAAACAAATTGGTCCTGGACAAATTAGAGCACTTTTCTGTTGAACAGTGGGACAAAATACCTGTCAACAGGTGCAGAAGTCTGACTGAGAGGAACAGAAAACACCTGATTGTAGCGGAAACATTAAAGGATTGTTCAACAAAATATTAGTTTATGAGTGATGTAATATGTAATAAATTATCTTATTTGTTTGCTTTTTAAAAATATATATTTCTATTGAAGCAGAATCAGAAAATAATGTCATGATTTTCATCAAATTTCTATTTATTATTACTTTAGTCAATTTTAGCTTATTTTGCAGGCAGCTGTTTTTTTCCATCTTTAACGAAAGGGTCTGAATAAATATGAGCACAACTGTATATGCTCTAATAGGTGTAGGAGTCTGTCCTGTACTTGGAACTTGAGTTGTGACCTTTAAACCTAACACGCTTCTCCAGCTCATCTATCCTTTCAAATAGCTAAACTCAACCAAATGCATTTAGTCTGAGTTTTTTTTTCTTAGTTTGTTGATGTATCAGAGATCAACTTCCCATTTCCTGTTTACTCTGAGAGTTTGTTATCATCTAATGTGATGATATCAGATAGCATTGCTTGGCTCTGTTTTAGCCATTCAAGTATGCAGCAGAAAAAAAAAACCAAGGTTATGAAATACTATAATGCTTTTTGTACAAGCTGTTAGCACAATAATAATGCCATGATGCTTCTTCCTGTACGGAGATGCTTGTATTTTCTCCACTTTACATGTGTTGTTCAAGATTGCTTAATGAAAAAGGAACTTCCGTCAATGAAGCTAATATACAGGGAAAGTCTCCATAATCTATAAACTACATCTTAATCTGTCTGATTGATCAGATCCGTTGAATCAAATTAATCAGAAGAAATGGTGTGTTATGATTTTTAGGCCTATGGTTATATAACTGCTTATACAACTAGTTATGTAGTAGCTGGAAACAGCAAAAGAGGAAGGTATGCATTTCTGCAACTGTTCCTCATATGAAGTTGAGAAACTTAAAGTTGCAGTAAAACTTTGATAAAAGTTGACAGTGACAGTCCAACGGTGTTCTACAGTATTGAGTTATGATCATAAAGTCAATGTATTCTCAGAAGATCAGAATCATGTAGCCGGCTGGGGCCTTTCTGAGACTCACTGCTCCTGTGTGTGTTTTCTCCAGATGCCTGCCACAGACCAAAGGCATGCATGTTAAGTTCATTTGGTATTCTAAGGAGACCAAATGTGAGACTATGCATATGCATGGATGTGTTTCTCTCTGTATGAGCCCTAAGATGGACTGGTGACCTATCCAAGGTGTACACAGTACCACTACAACTTGTACAACCACACTAAACAAATAACCTAGCAAATTACATTCTGTTCCCAAAATGACTGGAAGAGTATTTATTAAATTAATTTAATTGAAAATCCACCAGATTATTTGTATATTTTTTTCTACCTGGCTTCCTTTCTTGTTCATCAGCTTCGTGCAGCTTCACATGGCTCACAGATTGGGTCTATATTTTCAAAGGAACATCCTGCACTTTGTTGGACTCTCCTGATGCTCTATTTGTGGATTACAAGCGGTTGTTATGTCACAGGTACAGCAACCCAGCCATTTCTGGTGGAAGCCAAGAGTAGAAATAAATACAGTAATTTGTTGGCAAATTTCTAAAGTATGTAAAATGAAAAGCTGCAAGTATTTGATTGATGATTTATCCAATAGTGATAAAAAATGCCAGAGATAAGAAAAGTCCAAAACAGAGAAAATATGCAGTTTCTAAAGACAGTGGCCTGATTCGGGCCCTGACCGTTACATTTTCATGTAACATTAAAGGGAATTGGAAAACACAAAACTCACAGTTACATATCAATTAAACATCCTTAACAATACATATCAAGAAAATTACCATCAAATACAGACAATATGCGAAAACTTGTTTATGGAAACAACCCAGGGGTCACACACACACAAAGCAAACGATGAGAAATGTTGATTGACAAGCCAAAATACAGTAGCTCTTCGTACTATAATGCAAGGACTGTACCGCCTCACAGCAGAGATCATCTAACCTTCGTCCGTCAACAAAACTGGACCTATGCTTCCATTTGAATTCCCAGACTGCTCTGAATAAGCTCCGTCCTGAGTGTGTTTTCTCTCTCTCTTTTTTCTGTCTGGCGTAACTTTGGTGGTGAAGATGTCCACAAGCACACTCAGTCATGGTTAAGCCATTCTAAAAGTAAGTTCAGTGTTCGAGGAGAAAAAGTCAAGAGAATAAGAATTCAAGGCAAGGAGAAACTGGCAGTAAAAGGGGGAGGGAGGGGTGTTGGTCGGGAGTGAAATGGAGTGCGGAAGAAAGAAAAAAGGCTGTGGAGGAAGAAGGGGGGAGGGAAGGAAAGTTATGTGAGGGAACAAGACTTAAGAGAACTGAGCAGAGCCGAGCGAAGCAGAGTTATTTTACATAATGATGGTTGATATGCACAGAGGTAATTGATAGCTGAGCTGCAGCCCCAAAAAACACCCTGCTAGCTGTCAATCACAGCTCATCTCCCTGGAGATATGATAATGGTGATGATGATGAGGGCTTAGCTTCATATTGCTATCATTACTATTAATGCTGTCATTGTTGTCATCTCTGCATATTTAAATGACAGCATAGGCCAGAGTGGTGTTAGCCAGTGTGTATCGTGCCTGAGATACAACAGGGACTATTAATACCTTGAACTGGTCGACTTGTTCAGCACTGGTAATCTGCACAGGATGTGTTGTTTTGATGACTAACTGATCTGAAGTTGCTGAATGGCTACATCGGCTGAATATAAAAAGATCTCAACAATTCCTCTCCTGCTTGCTTTAAATCATGCTAATAGACTTATCGAGTTAAAAAAAAAAAAAAAAGTAAGGGTATTTTTGATTCTTAATATTTTCATCTGCATGACATTATCACCCACTAAGTCCTCGGACTAATTATTTGTGTTATTTGTGTGCACTTGCAGATCACCCACTTTTACTATAATTAACTTTACTAAATGCTAACTGATGTAGCTAATTCAGTGATCATTTATATAAAATTAACCTACATTGCGATGCTGCTTTACAGTTAGGGTCCATGATGCAGTTACATCATCATCATTACCTTCAAAACAGAGATCTTACTGACAGGAAGAAGAAAAAAAGGAGGAGGAAAAGGGGAGAACAGTGAGGAGAGGAAGGCATGGATGAGACATTAGACAGAGGGAGGAGGTTACTGTGGTGTATATTTTAAAGGCTGAAGGCAAACTGTTGAATTATAGATGAGTGAGATTGATTTGGAAGGAGGAGCAGGAAAAATAAGGAGAGAAAAGGTGGACGGAGGGACAGAGGAGAGAGGGTTGAGGCACTGTGGGGGTGGGTGACCAGCTACAGGACCACTTGCTCTTGGCCAAACATGTAAAGCAAGCGTACACACACACACACACACACACACACACACACACACACACACACACAAATACTGTATTTAGGCGCACACAGACAGCTTACCTCAAATCGATCTAAAAAGCTTAGGGTCTCTGTGGTTTCTTTCCCTCTCTTCATTTTTATTTTTGCTCTCACACAAACATAAACATATCAGCATCGCTAAACAAACACACAAAAAGTACACTCTTCCATAAACCGGTGGTCTCAGTCTTGGGGATTAAGATGTACCAAGACAGCGATACCAGTGACCTGCAGGGCTTAAAGCAGATAAGCTAAAGCTGCATGGCTGTTTTGGGGTTGTGTGTGTATATGTGTGTTCCTTTGTCACTGGTCATAAAAATAATTCATGGAGGGTGGAGGTAAGTAGAGGAAGAAAGTGATGAAGGAAGAGATATTGACAGAAACCTCTTCCTCCTCTCTCCTCCTGTCTCTTTCTCTCTTCATCAGTCACTCGCTCAAAGCGCACGCAACTACCCTGCCTGTAAGACTGCATCTGTTGTAAACACAAACGCATGCAAACTACCTGGGGAATTTCTCAGCTTCAGTGTTGCTGATTGAGAAAAGTGTTTATAAGGCTCTCCCCCCACTGAGACATTCCACATGTGTTACTAAACCTTCACCTTTCATTCAACCCTTCCTGTTTCCACTAAATCCCTTCTTACTAAAATAACTTTTTTTTTTTTTTTTTTTTACCTGTAGCAATGGCTGCTCACAAGCAACAGTTTGATGAAAGAAATAAATCTTTCCTCATTTATGTTTTCTGACTTTTTCATGCTTGTGTAAATTCTTACTGTTGCTTCTCAGACGACCAAAACATCGTTAGATGGTCTCAATGCTGCAAAACTTGCTACGAGCAAAGTTATACTATTGAAATGTCATTCAGACTGTGATGGTGCCACACTCAGCACGTTTGTCCAGGTTCAAGTACTTTTCTCCAGTTTTACTCTGACAAAGTTGGAGGTATTAGCTGATGGTTCAACAATTAATTAATTTTTTATAAATAAAATTGCAGCTGGGCTTAAACTTTTTTTTTTTTTTTTCAAATAGTAGCTTTTCTTTAAACATGCAAGGTTTAATGATAACAACTTTAATTCAAACTAGAGAGCTTTAGTGAGACCAAAATAAAGCGATATAGTCATTTTTGCAAGCCGGTTTACAGTTACTTTGAAAACATATTTCAGTGTTTGATACTATTAACTTATTGTTTATTTAGGGAGGCACCACATTCATTTTGACAGATTTGTCTGTATTTTTTATTTTCCTTTTTTAACCTATTTAGGCTTTGCTCAGAAAAGTCTTTTGAAATGTCCTGATTTTTCTGGAAAATTTCACAAAGAAGACTGAAAAATAAAAAAATACAAAATGAAAACCACCTGTAGAGTTAAATCTTCAGCTTCCTTTGTGAGTTGCTGGATTTAGCAAATGTTCAATGGTATTAAAAGAAAATTTTATATCTAGAATATGCATTTTCTATGTCACATGGGGCTTGAAAAGTAAAAACATATAACTGTTGCATCCAAATGGGTAAAGTGACAGGTATTTTCATTAAAATGTCTAAGTCTAAGTAAATTGCCTCCTGTGGACTTTGTGATACATTTGCATCTCATGGTATCCTGTCTTTCATTTTTTATACATGAGTGACCTCACTTTAAAATACATTTATGAATTTATCTTCATGTATATATATCAGTCGTTTAGTTTATTTACTTTTTTTCTGAATATTGGATATGACCTCCTCCGACTCCACACCTCGTTCTGTTCACCGTTGTTCTGTTTGTCCTATATATGACAAAAACTTCAATAAAAATTAAAGTAACAAAAAAAAAAACAACGTCTAAGTCCAATGTGATTATCTTTCCTCTTCCTTCAGGAGAGCAGGGAACTGAGCTGCTGTTTACAGCAGTCTAGCATTTTAACATGGTTAGTAGGTGTTTCTGATGTCTGGAGGGAAAACTATCTTAGGTAGGTTCATCTATACTCGTATCCCCTTTTGATAGAAATATCTCACTACTTGTTTCTGCTTTTTATCTGATTTGTCTTCATCTTCCGAAAGTAATTTTTGTTCAATTACCTGCAAACTTTTCTGAGAAAAAGAGTGTTAGAGTTTGTTATGGGGCGCATTGCCACATAGGAACCTACAGTCCAGTGACACAGAATCTGATGTAATTATTATAATTGTTACCAACTTTGGACCAGACCTGGTTAGATCTGAAGCTGGAAAAACAAACTGTTTTCAATTTATAATTATTACATGTCCAGGGCTTCGCTGTTACATTTCACAGAGCTGCTTTTCCTGCACAGTGATGCTCAGGAAGCTGTATCATCTGTGGGAGCTGTCAAAAAAGTTGCATACACATTGTGCAACTGAGCTTCAGTTATATCTGTACAATTTCATACAGATGCTTGGTGGACTTCTCTTTTTTTTTCTTCTCTTTTTTCTTGTTCACGTACACAGATTTGCAGAGAACATCAAACATTAAAAGGCTCAAATATGGATTTTTTAAAAATACTATTTGAAATTGAAAGCATTTCTGAACTTTAAGTGATGGAAGATAACATCCTTAATGCTTATTTGTAGCATCAATGGAAAGAAGTGATGGAGCAGGAAGAAAAGAGGAAGAAAACAGGAAGAAGTGAGGAAGATGATAAAACGAAGAGAGGGAGATGTTTAGGGGAGGTTGGAGCATTTGACTCCTGCTACGTTTGTCAAACAAATTAAATGCTGTCAAGGTTCCTCACCTGTATGTGCAGCGCACATGGACACACACACATAAACTGTCCGTGTGGCATGCATATGGCTCACCCGGCCCAAATAAGGAAAGATGCATACATTACCATAACTAATGTAGGAACCACTCCATTTAATATGCTAATTCACTGAAATATTACTGAGCGCCGTCTGTTGTGAGTGAATAAATTTGAATTGCAATTAGAATAATCCTTTATAATTAATGAAAACTGTCAATTTTGGTTCAGAAGTAATTTGATTAACGGGTTGATGGGGCACCAATTAAGTAGAGGATGAGGAGGAGCAGAGAGGAGGATGAAGAGAAGAAAGATGATAAGCTCTTCAGATAATCAGTTCCTTTTCATGTGTAACGAGAGATTAGGCCAAAATGATGTAATGCTCCTTTAAAGAAACAAACTGTGAGGCTGACGACACACTTCTCTTACCTTGAAAGCAGCGTGGCAGTGACAGGAAAGATGGTGAGGGGGCATTAAAATGAGAAAGAAAAGAGAGGATTTAGGACCAGAAAATGGACTTAACTGAGATAAAGCCACAATGGTGGAAATATTCTGTCAAATATTCTGACAGACATCAACGACTAAACAGCGACGTCCCTCTTTTAAAAATGCGTTTGTTTATTAGTTAACTGGTTTTAGTTCGGTTATTTCAGCAGCGTGCACAGTAATGGTGTTGTCAGCTACCTAATTCACAAGCACCTCCTACTACTAATTAACCACATCCATGTTGCTGTTATTAGCTAATTACAAGACTGGACACACGCCCAGCTAATTAAGGCTATTAGGTGTGTGTGCCTGCGTGTGAGTGTGTGAGAGTATGTATGTATATCAAGGTGCACGAGGAGTTAATGCTTTAATGACAGAATTTAACAGAGGCCTGCATTGCAACAAACCACGTGATCCCCCCCCCCCCCCCCCCCCAGCATCACGCTGCAAACACTATGAAAACACTGCTGTTCCCTCAATTCCCAAATCAATAGCCAAGGTCATTATGTGCAGCTGAATCATATGTTTCACTAATCTTGCTGTGTGTTAATAATATTTCAACAGAGTTGCAGGAAAAAAGCTTCTAATTTAGCTCGTTTAGTCAACACTGCCATCCATCATGGTGAAAACACAAAAGACCCCCCTGACTCTGCGATGTTTTCCTCTTTGGCTTTTCTTTCCTCATCTAATTTTCTCTCTTCCCCAACACCTCCTCCACTCCTCATTCACTTTCACTCACTTTCCCCTTCCCTCTCTCCTCTTTTACTCTTCTCCCTTTTTGCTTCCCCTTTCATTAGAAAAGCAAGCTTTCCCCAATTTCAGTTATCTAATCCTCTCTTCAGACATCCTGAATATTCATGGATTGTTGTGTTTTGAATATTCAAGAACCAATTAACATGCTGTCTATGAATAATTAATGCTTATTATTTTCTCCCTTATAAATTTTTAATAATTAAAATCTATAAATCTGAAAACAAAGCGGCTCGTTTTCACTCTCTATGTGCTTCATGTGTGTGTGTGTGTGTGTGTGTGTGTGTGTGTGTGTGTGTGTGTGTGTGTGTGTGTGTGTCACTCTGACAGACTATTGAACAACAGCTCAGGAACTCAGTCTTTCATCTGCCAGCAGTGTCTATCCTCCTGCCACCAAAACAAGGTGTTTAAGTGTGTGTGTGTGTGTGTGTGTGTGTGTGTGTGTGTGTGTGTGTGTGTGTGTGTGTGTGTGTGCGTGTGTGTGTTCACTCTCATGAATAAATTAACTTGTTAAAGAGAGATGAAGGGGAAGAAGGAGACAGGTTCTGCTGTCCTGTTTAAAACTACCTGATCTGGCACAGCATTTAGGATGCAGAAACACACTCGCACACACACCTACATGCAGACACACATACACACATGAAGACGGTCACAGTTAAATCTGAATAAGTCAGCTGCATCACCAACTGCAGACACAAACAAGACAATAAGATGAGTATTTAATGCAGAAACAAGTCAGAATATGGACTAAAAAGAGTGCAAAGAAGAGGTGGGGATAAATGAGACCTCCTTTAGTCTTATAAATACAGCTGCTGTCACGACAGGCATCATTCCTTTTAATCAGTGTCGCTGCTGTGATCAAAGAAATACTACCTCCACATAAAGAGACAGCAAGAGATGAAGTACAACGGGAGACTCCTCACTGTGTGAGCATGTGTGTGTGTGTGTGTGTGTGTGTGTGTGTGTGTGTGTGTGTGTGTGTGTGTGTGTGTGTAAGAGAGTGTGAAAAAGCGACAGCAACACTGCATACTGCCTGAACAACAGCAAAGCCATCATGTCTACATGCTGTCACATAAGTGGGGTCTTGCAGTACAGTCAGGCTCACTCCTCCTTCCTTGCGCTTCCTCATTGTCTCTAGCATACATGCGCATGGATACACACTCGTAAAGCGCTGACAACTGTCAAAATTTACCCTCCCAACTGGGGTGCGGGTAATTAACCAGACAAAACAACTCACAACACCTCAAGGATCAAGAACACAGGCGAAGAAGCAAAAGGAAGACACACGACAAAAACAAAAAAGAGACAAGAAGGGAAAGATGCTCTGACAACAAAACAAGTTTGTACTCCTGAACAAGGAGCTCCAGTCAGGAGCTGGTACCCAGGACTGGGTGATGATGAAAATAGAAGCGAATCTGCTCTCCTCCACTTATCTATGTCGTTTCTCTCCCGACTGAGTTTTAAGTTGACAGTATAGGACCTGATTTTGAGCAAATTATTTGCCCCCTAATTTCCACCTTATGTTACAAATAAAGCTCAGTGTCTGAAATGAAGTAATTTCAAATAAGTCAAACATGTTGGCCACCAGTTGGATCTATTCATATTTACATATAACTTCTAACATGGTACAAGTCTGAATTAAATGAAGTCCCATCTTTTTTTTCTATAGCAGAAAAAAAAAGTCCCATCTTGATGGATTCTGGTAAAGCAGTCGCCATCCCTGCACAGCTCTTTACGTTTTGACCACAATAGAACATTGTTTTCATTATAACTGCCATCGCTAACAGTGAAGCTAATCAGATAAGGCGTTGTCTAAGAAATATGCCTTCCTCACTCAAAACCATGTAAATTAGGCGAATTGGAGATTCTAATTTGACTATATTTTGATATGCAGCCAACCTTTCTTGTTGCACTCAATAGGGAAAAAAAGCTGTAGACTATTTATTTCCTTATGTTATCAGACACTTAGTTGTAACATAGGCCTCCCTGGCAGGACTCAACAGTATGCTTATGTCTTCATCAGAGGTGTCACTGGGTGGTGTGTGACATTTATAAACCAGTTGATGTTCATTGAGGCGGTGTCGACCTGCCAATCCAATTTACAGTCCTACACTGCCTCCAGCCAATCTATACATCAACCGATGTTCGCTGATCAGAAGAAACTATGCTCAAATAATTATAGACACAGTGAACTTTACTGGAGGAAAAAAACTGGTATGGAAAAATGGCTGGACTAAAAGTCACAGCAGTTACACAGAGATATGCTGCTGTATTATAAAGGTAAGCAACACATCATGTGTAAAACTGTCTGTGTAAAAAGGAATCAGTCAATTGAAAAGAAAATGAAGAAACAACACAAAGGAACACAGAAGAAAAAGTAAATGTTGATTCAGGCCAAAATGGGCAGTAAGTAGCTGAGAAAGTTTCAACATGGCTCTGGATCCAGAAAGCGGATCCATGGGGAACGATGCATGCCACCTGAACACAAACCATGATCAGATCAGCCATCTCTTTCAGAGGAGGTGTCTAGTTAGGAAAAAGATGCAGAACCAATGGTTACATCCCTGACGATATATTCAGGTTCATCAGAACATGCCGTCTCGTCTCGTCTTCGTGCCGCTTATCCGGGGTTCGTCTCCCCAGCCACATTTGCCAACTCTGTGGGGGGGATCCCGAGGCGTTCCCAGGCCAGCCGAGAGATAATCCCTCCAGTGTGTCCTGGGTCTTCCCCGGGGTCTCCTCCCAGAGGGACGTGCCTGGAACACCTCACCAGGGAGGCGTCCAGGAGGCATCCTGACCAGATGCCCGAGCCACCTCAACTGGTTCCTCTCGATGCGAAGGAGCAGCGGCTCTACTCTGAGCCCCTCCCGGATGACCGAGCTCCACCCTATCTCTAAGGGAGAGCCCGGCCACCCTGCAGAGGAAACTCATTTCAGCCGCCTGTATACGAGATCTCGTTCTTTCGGTCACGACCCACAGCTCATGACCATAGGTGAGGGTAGGAACGTAGATCGACTGGTAAATCGAGAGCTTCACCTTCTGGCTCAGCTCCTTCTTCACCACGACAGACCGGCGCAGAGCCCGCATTACTGCAGACGCCGCACCGATCCGTCTGTCGATCTCGCGCTCCATCCTTCCCTCACTCGTGAACAAGACCCCGACATATTTAAACTCCTCCACTTGAGGCAGGACCTGACTCCCGACCCGGAGAGGGCAATCCACCCTATTCCGGCTGAGGACCATGGTCTCAGATTTGGAGGTGCTGATTCCCATCCCGGCCGCTTCACACTCGGCAGCGAATCGCTCAAGCGAGAGCTGGAGATCACGACCAGATGAAGCCAACAGGACCATGTCATCAGAACATGCATTTAAAACTAATTACATAAAGGCTCGTATCAGGAAATATAAATACTTAAGAATCATATAAACAGTAACAATTTTCAGTTTTGACCACCTACAAAGGATTCCAGGTAAGGCCAAAAATGTAAGAAAAATAGGGACGATCTTTGTTTTTGTTATTTTATTTCATCATCAGCTGAGAAGTGCTTGTTTGCAAAAGGTGCACCCTTTATGTGTATTAACGCTTCTTCAAAGTAGTTATTCATTTTTTTAAAAAAATGTACCATCAATTTTTTTCCCCAACGTATAACTTCAAAGATATGAATGGTCTTTCCTTCTGTACGAAAATAATTAATAATTCAACAAACACACAGACATATGAACCAATTTCATTTGAGGCTTTGTTCATTTAAAAGCTCCCTTTTATCTCGTTCATGGGTGAATCTTATCATGATGACAAATATAAATTTCCTGTAAATGTATGTGCACTCATGTTTGTGAGTGTTTGCTTTAAGTGTCTGTAACACGTCTGGGTCCCTGATTCTGCCAATGCTGCTTCCTGTTATGCCAAGTCTTCCAGTGTACAAGGATGGCAGAGCATAAACCTCTAATTAGCTCCCACTCAGACAAACCAAGATTGTACAAGCAGTGTGCATAGTTTTTTAAAAAAAAAATCCTTCTCTATTTAATCTTCCTGTTGTTTCCTATTTGTTCGGCTCATTATGTGATCAAAGCCATTAACGTGTTTATGGAGCGGCTCTTTCATGTTGCAATAAACCACACTGAAGCAACTCATAGAGAATCTTTAGGCGATGAAATATGAATGTAGGGGCCCTAAAGACGAGGAAAAATGTGTTTCTGTTTGTGCACACATTTGTGTGTGTGTTTGAGAAGGGGAATAGAATTTCAACCCGATGAAACTGCTAGCTAAAGGAGAGGATGAGGAGGACAGGGGGCATTTGAGTTTTTGAGCTTTTTCTCCACACATGTACACACAAGTACACATATGGAAATACATACACACGGGCAGTAACTGTTAAATAATTCAGCATACACAAACACACACTGGAGGCAAGGTGAAGATGAAAGCACAGCAAAGGTAACAGGCATGCCGAGTGGCCGATGGTGTCAACAACCAATCAGGATGGAGCATGGTGGCCAGAGAGAGAGACGTGACCCACAGTGACCCCAGACTCTAATGATTTATAAACAGGACTCAGAAGTGTGTGCATTTGTGTGTGAGTGTGTGTCCCGCAAACCCTGGAGCTATTTAAATGTGAAGATTAATTCTTATTTATTCACACAGAGAAAGAGTGAATGTGAAGACCCCTAGGGTAAGGTTCAAAACAATACGGAGAAAGGGTGGGAGGGAGAGAGACAGAGAGCGAGAGAGAAAGAGAGAGAGAGAAAGAGATGAATATAGATATAAGAGAGAGGGAAGGAGCAAAAAATAAAGCGTAGGGTAGACAGAATGGGACAGGAAAATGGGAAAAAAAGGAGAAAGTGGAGGAAAAGCAATGGGAATGTAAGGCGGAAGTTTAAAGAGGTAAAACTGCACTCAGATCACGTAGGGAGAGGAGGTTAGAGGGGTGTAAACGACCATCTTTTACAATCCTGAGGGGTGCGCGCGCTCATACACGTTTCACACATACACTCCTTCCCCCTACCCCCAACTCTGTATGTGTGTGTCCTCATGCAATATTAAATAGTCAGTATGTGTGGGTAAGGAGTGGCGGGGCTGGGATGCAGTGAATTATATATCACTATTGATTTGCACACACACAGAAACACACGTCTTCACAAACCCACACTTTATAAGATTAAAGCTCAAACCTACAACACAGACAACAGCAGAATCTGATGTGGAAGAAGGAATCTGTTCACAGAGATGTTTACTGTAAGAAGTAAACAGCTGCGCTCAAACTTTTGGTGTCCATGTGGACCAGCAGTTCCTGACATCGTCGGCTCGAGACGTTTCATGTTGGTGTGAATTCTTCAGTGGACAATTGTAAACTCATACATAACTGCAAGGACACAAAGACTGTCTTTTTGGCTTCTTTTTTCACTTATCTTTATTTCTATACTTTGGAAAATCCTACATTCTGATAACGAGTCTTTCTCTTGATATGACAAGATCAAATAATTAGATTTGCACCTGCGGTGTCCTTTTAAACCCGGAGGAGATGATCATTCATGTCTATAAAAAGGCTTGCAGCCTGTCTTAGCTCATTGTTTGGTTTTACAACTTGCATTTAAGGCTGTATCAATACCCTCATTTCAAGCCCAGTAGGCAGCTTTTTATCAAGAAAAGCATATATAAATCTTTGCCAATGAGTTGCAGCTTAAATCAAGAGCCTGAAATTGTGTCCAGCATCCTGATTCCCTGAAGAGGGAAAATAGTTTTAAAAGAAAATAATTTCTTTGAAAATAAATGTGATGGTTTAATTTTCTCAGATGGGATCTATTGATTTGCACGCCTCACCGATGTGCTGTGGAACTACAGTTTGTATGTCTTAATCAGTGTGTCAAACTCTAGTCCTTGAGGAGCACTACCCAGCAGGTTTTTGTTGTTTCCCCACTCCAACACGCCTGACTCAACAAGTCTGATGACATGATGACTACAAAGATTAAAGAACTCACAGCATTTTATCTTCATCGTTGCAAATTCAAATGTGTTGTGAGTTCGCACTTATTTATTTATTTATTTATTTTTATTCCTTTCTATTCCTTCTTATTTGACTCACACTAGGGATCAGCACCTCTTTGCAGCCTCTGCTGTTTTGTTGTTCTTACTGCTGTCTGTACTTGTGCAATGACCATAAAAACTTTTTAATCTAATTTTAAATGTGAGTAGGGTCTGAAAGACACCTATTAATGCAATGCATTTTAAAATAATAATATTATGGGATTGGGTGGCTGTGAAGGGGGAGTGTTGAGGTGTCATGAGGAAAGGCAGAATATACACCAATAAGTCTTTGAATTGAATGAACCATTCCCAAACTATCAGAGGATTTGTGAAATTATTGCTCTTGTGTTACATTGACATGACCTACAGTTCTGCTTCTTATTTATCTAAGCGTAATAAATTGTAGGCTGCGATAGATCTTGTGTTGCTTTGTTGAAGCAGCTAAACATCAGCCTGACCAGGTTTTGTGAAGAATAGCTTGTTGCCGTATGAAATACCAAGGCGGTTTGAAATAACTTTGGTACCTGTTAATAATAGCGAAATAGATTTATTGTTGGAGCACAACATGTAAGTTGTTTTTTCCCTTTCGGCTTGTCCCTATGAAGGGGTCGCCACAGCAAATCATTGCTTGGGTGAATTGACACGTTTCACACCGGATGAGGAGACCATGTAAGTCTTGTCAGAAAATCCAAGTTTGCTTCAGCAAAAGGTTAAAACAATCAGGACCAAGTTATGTTATCGATGGAGACAGGTTCACAAGCTGCAGTTATGCTAGCTGCACAATCCGACTGCAGTCAGGCGGCTTTCGCAATGTTTTATGGTCAAGTGGTGACAGTTTCCGGTCCGGTGCAGGTGAGATCTAAAGTCAGACACAGCCTCTAACTGGTATGCAGTACTGCAGGACCACAATCCTTTGCTTCCAGATGAGTTGCTCTGCATATTGCCAAAGCTGAATGAAACCTAAAAATCTGTTAGATTCATCGCATTTGAATCCGGTGTGTTAGAGCAGGGAAACAACAAAAATCCGCAGGACCTCGAGGTCTGGAGTTTGACTCACCTGGTAAATATATGTGTACCTATAGATATATAGTAAATTATTTTTAAAAAAACTGCTAAAGTTGTTGTTTTTGTTTTTTCCTCTTTATTTTGATTTTATGCTGAAGAAAAACCTTTAAAACACACTCTCCCATTCCATCTGGAAACTTCCAGATTTTACAGAACCTGTAATGGGAAACTTCAACCATTTGACTGAAGTTTTACTGAAACAAAGTCTCATAGTTTCATAGTGAAACAGGGAAATAAACTGAGAAGCCATTCAAAGATGGAGTCAAGCCACTATGACACTATAACATGTAAATCATGATCCTCTTCCCAACTCTCACCTGCCTCCCCTCTCCGCTTCTGCTATCTAGCATTTTAATGTATCTATAGTCATGCTAATGTTCTTTTGAATTCATAATAATTTCTCCTTTGTCCTCGCATGCCACTCAGCACACACAGAGGAGCGGTATCTCTCCTTCCCTCCTTCTCTCTCTTCATGCTGACAGAATATAATTCTGACAGAGACCTGTCAGTCTTTCAGTCTGTCTTTCTATCACACTTATTCTGAGTGTCAGATTAATGGAGCTAAGAAGTCCGGTGTGCTGACAGAGCATGTAAAGAGGAGAGGAGAGAAGAGGAGAGAGAAGGAGGGAGGAAAAGAAAGGAGAAGGGCGTGCATTTTACATTATGAGTGCTTCCAACCTTTCTATTCATGCTGGTTGACCTTTCCATCAGCAGGTAATCGAGAGGAGAATGTCCTTTACTATAAAGGGTGGATGTTAAGTCACGCTCCTCTTTGCCCCAAGTACAGAGGGGAGCACCTGATGTCACCACTGATGTCAACACTGACCAACGTGTGAGTGGGGAGGTGCTGGAGGGGAATGGATGCCTGGTAAATGGGGTGAGGGGCATATATTGCTCGGCTATTACACAGAGGAGGTAGTCATGGAAGTGGCAATGTATGTACGTGCGTGTGTGTCCGCGTGTGTGAGGGGTGGGATGGAAAGGGAACAATATTGCTCTGCCAGTGCAGGTCATTGTAGAGAAAACATAAAACATAATCATCCATTAAAATGCAGCTTCACACCCTCCATCACTTCCACGATGGGGCCGCTGCCATAAATGTTGTGTGTGACTGTACGTGTATGCACATACACATTCACACGTGCAACACTCAGCCGTGATAGATATAGGTTCAAAAAGGCAGAGTAGAGCCAGATAAGAGTGGGCTTCTGTGTTTGTGGCGGGTCACTTTATTTCCATACATATTTGTGTGCGCGCATAAAGGACAAAAGCAGTTTCAGTATGTCTGACATGGATTATGTCATATTGTTGATCGGATATGTATTTGATCACTAGAAGTTGGTGTATGACAAAGAAAACTAGAATGTGATGTGAATAATACATGTTTACTTTGAACTGTGAGTGAAACTGAAACAAAACATTTTATGATTTGAATTCCTCAATTCAACGTCTTCGTAACACAGCTTTTCGCGTTGTTCAGGGTTTCAGTGCTGCAGCCAACATGCTTTCAATTTTTAAATTTATTTAAATAATAAGAAATGGCAAAAAGACCCAATATTGGTTTTTATTTGAACGTTGAAGATTGTTAATTTTAGACCATGACAATTTCATGTGGGAAGGTTTTTTGTTTTTTCTATTAAAAATAGCGCCCAATAAAATTTTCAAACACAACCATACATCTAAATGAAGGGATGTATTGATTTGTATTAACACTAATAAAATAATACATTTACATTGTGACACTTTTGTGCTTGAAGCATGTTGCGTTGACATGTCACCTGTTAACATTTCTTGAGATTGGTTTGCACTTGAATACATGGATTTGTACTTTTTTTCACAAGGCTGAAGAGTTATTTGTTAAAAATTTGGCATATCTTGAGATGGTGTGCAGTCTATTTTAACAAATCATTTATTCCAAATCAGTGAAAAGAACTTTTTGTGTTTGCATTTCTTCATTTTTATCATAACATTCTTTTAAGTATAATCCTTTTGAAATAAAACACAACATATTTTCTATCAAGCACGGCAATAGTGGTTGTTTAACATTGCCTGTTTAGCTTAGCTTCTGAAATACAAAGGATTTTCATCAGCTTTTTATAAAATGATTTTTAATGTAAAGGAGATTACAGTATGGGAAGAGGTTAATCAATTAAGCAAATAGAGGCTGCAAATAGCAAAAAAAATCCTGATAAAACAACAGTTAAATATATGCATAATAATGATTTTATAAAGCTGATTGGACCTATTTCTGCCTCAAACAGACTCTGAGGTGTATGTGAACCTGGTTAATAACATAGCTGATAATTTGACTTGCTATGATTAAACATCAGGGATTTATGTAACTTTTGAAGAGTTAAGTACGCTGAATCAAACTGACTTATGCTGTTTATTGTTGTTACACACAGAAGTGATGAGTTATAGTCATCTATTAACTCAGACTTCAAAAACACATCAGCTTTAAATGACAATCATTTAAGTCAAGTCAGTTTTTCACACATGTGGGCTTAATGGTGTCACACAAAAAAGAAAGAGAAAAAACTAACATAAAAGCACATAAAGACTTCCCCACACACACTTGCACACACACAAGTCTTACTGTGACACAGTTGCACATTGTAAATCTCCACTGATTTAGAGTAAGCGAGCTTCAGACGGCTTTGTGTATAACTAGCTCCAGCCCGACAGATCAGAATGGCTGGCAGGGAGCTTACATGTTTGTCATCTAAAAACTATTCGCCCTCCACTTAGCCAAGAACACAACACAAACAATAGACAGCCCGTTAACAATGTACCATTATCTAGAGCATGATGGGAGGAGTGGTGCATGTGGTGGTGTTGGGGTGGGATGGAGGAAAAGAAGGAGAAGGAGCAAGAAGAAGAGCGACGGAGCGAGCAACGAAGAAGAAAGAATAAAGGCAGGGAGATGAGAGGGAATGCAGAGAGACCAAACTGTTATTTAAAACAGGCGGCCACGAAAACATCACAATAAATAACTCAGCTGTTTAGTCTCCACCTCAGACGCTGGGGGAGAGACAGAGCGCAACACGCGCGGAACAGGGAGGGAGATGATGGGGGTACAGTAGAAGGGACTGGGGAGGGATGGAGTGGCAGAAGAAGAGAGGGAGGGATGGAAAATAAAGATAAAAACACATTACAAGATCCCTCTATGTTGTCAGACTCAAAGGAATATCCAGTATCTTTTCTCCTCTTTACTAATGAAAGGAGCTGCTTCCCAGTTAAGTACCAGGATGCTGCTTGCAGACACACACACACACACACACACACACACACCCAGAAATATGTACTCTTATCTTACACTCTTAGCCCTTAGAAAACAAGCATAAACAGTTTTAGCTCATTTCAAATGACTAAGAGGGTGTAATATAAGGGTTTAATACAATATGGCCCAAGCCATTCCTGTATACTGACACACAGACACACACACACACACACACAAGCGCTACACATCTGCACAGAAACCCTTTCCTCGTCCTCAGCAGAAAGAATGCCACAGCGAGGGCACCTTTGACTGAACAGAGTGCTGCCTTGCCAGCCAAGGCCGTTGATGAGAGGAAAATAGTGCTAATGCAGCAAGGAAGCTGTTCTTTCCCAATTAAGCTAATAAAACACATGCTCCCCTCCTTGCTGCAACTGCCTAATAAGCCATAAACACAGCTGAACATTTATAATTCTGGCTAGTCCATAAAAAAAAAAGCACTTCCCCATGTGTGCAGGGGTGAGGTGCTTGAAGAGGGTGAAAGTGCTGGCGAGTGCAGCGGCAGCCCGAGCAAGTCATGCGGGCGGGGGGGGGGGGGGAGTAGCTTTTTCTACTAAAAGAAATATTTAGTACCTCGCTGAATTAATGTAAAGCATGGGAAGATGGTGAGTGAGAGGGGAAAATGGTAGAAGATGGAGGAGGAAGAGGAGGAGGAAGAGGAGGGTTCAGAGCTGTCTTGCAAGACTGAAGAACGTGGCTCTTTCCCTCCTTGTCTTCCTGCTTCTTCGTCCTTCTGTGTGGATGATCAACTCCCTGCAGACATGAAACGAGCATGTGCACACACACACATCCACATATACTGTTTCCTGTATACTGTATGTGCTTTGTATGGATGTTTACATGCATCCTCATTACATTGGATGAAATGCAGTAAAATGGAGGTGTGATGGGGGGAGGAAGAGGAAGAGGAGAGAAGAAGGACAAAAGAGAGTTTACACTGGCAGAGTGAAATATCAGTGAGGAAGGAAGGGATGAATTTGAATTAAAAAAGTGATCATTAAAAATGGAAACTAGTAGGTGAAATATTGTCACATGACACAAGTTAGAATGTCTGAGCGACAAATGGAGAAACATCTTTACTTCAGCAGGTTTCGTGCGAATCCTCCTGCTTCTTGAATCGTGTGTTTGTAGCCTCCTCACTGGGTTGGCTTTGCTTTCTTCCCCCTGGGTAACAGGACTTGTAAACACAGCGTGAGATTGCTGTAAAGCAGTTACTAAAAAACACACTTGCAGTTTACTGACTAAGTGGGGGAAGGAGGCTCTGGTCTGGTGGACAGAGATGCAAACTCCTAGATTGTGTGTGTGTTCTGTATTGTCACCCTGAGTGAAACAAAGACTGCTGAGGTGAGCAGGGTTTTACATCTCTTATTTCTCAGTCTTACTACCTATGCTGCTCTTGTAACGAAGACATGAGGCATTTTATGAATGAACTTTGGCAACTAGAGTTGTTTAATGTCTGAGTAAGCATCCACGTATGAACCTTTAATTATGTCACCTACTGTTTGCAGTAAAACACATCGGGCCTCCGAAGTGATCGCTTGTGATGGGATTTTTTCCACCACTCGTTATGCAAATAGACACATTCAGGAAGATGTACCACACAGTCAGCTGGGCAAGAAAAAGGACATCCGTAGGTTGATTAAAATAATATTTGCAAAAGCAGAGTTGTTATTATCATTAGAGATAAATATGTTATAGATCCATCTTAATCCCGTGAATATGTCTTGTGACGTCCTGTAACACACTCCCATCGCCCTCTGATATTTATGTTACAATGCAATTTACAAGATCCAAAATATGTGGGGAGGTTGTGTTTCCTGATATGGAAATAACAAACAAAACACAAGAATTTTTCAGTGAATTTCCACAGAAAAGATGGAGTGATTCTCTTTTACAAACACCTGATCACAAGATAAAATCCTCTGCTTAGCTAGGGATCTTTCGTAGCCTCACAGAAATGTTTCTGAACTAAATTTACACCTGGATGTTAACTTGTTAAGTAGTAACTACTGAAGCCAATAAGGCCAGGTGTAAATATGTCCCATAGTCAGTCAAGCATAGCTTGGAAAAGATACTTCTCTTCTGAACCATAAAGTACTTGTTTACTTTTGCCCATTTCCTGCCTGGGAAAATACAATTATGTCATTTGATCCCACAGACAAGTGAGCCTACGTAGCTATAAATTCATGTGAACTGACACTGATTAACAAAACGTATTTCCTGAGGCATTCAAAAATTCAAAAGTAAAATTTGTAAGTAAATAAAATACACTGAAGTATTATTGAAGGTTCTTCCACATAGCCTAAATTCAATTAAACACTCAGCATCATGGAGTGTTATATTTCTAAATGTTTGTGTCCTGCTAACATTAGCAGCAATAGTTATTTTCCCTCTCAGTTTCATTAACAAAATGAGGGAAAGCTAAGTTGGACATAACGTACAGACACAACTGCTTCCAAACAGCAAAAAAGACATACAGACATATGATCCTTTGCACTACTGAAACATCAGAAAATTAGCACAAGTTTGTTCCATAACTATTTGGCTAAGTGTGTATTTTTAATGTCGTCAACAGTTAAGTCTAATTTAAGAAAGATATTACATCTTTTGCCGTCCTATATTCCGAATATTTTATTTAAGTGCTATAAATACTTGGAACTGTCCTGTACATGAAATGTGCTCTACAAATAAACTTGCCTGGCCTGAAAAAGATGTATTAATGCTAAAGCAAGTCTCCTCAATGTGAATACACTTTAGATATACCAAGAATATGCTCTTCTGAACAGGGCTTGCAGGCATGCCAATACACACCAGTGAAATGTAGCACTCTGTGTGTGTAAGTGTGAGAGCGTGTATGTTTGTCTTTCCTGCGATTGTCAGACAGAGATTGATACCGCCTCTTGTTACTGACGGACGATTGTCGAAGTTTCCTGAACTAATTATAAAAAGCAACAACAGCATCTTACACACCCTGTCTGCCTGTCTGTGTTCAAGTCTGTCTGTCTGTCTGTCAATACTGAATTTGTCTCTTCATAAATATACACTAACATGTGTTATATGCTGATTCACATGTAAATATAAAAGTTTTCTGGACACAAACTCACAAACCAAGCTGTTATTTCAAATGAATAAATAAATAGATAAAAACCCAGGATTTATTATGCTTGAATTTCTTTGCACAAACAGAGGAAGAGACATGAAATGGAGAGAGGGATGAAAAGGCAAAAGGCCAGACAGTGAAAAGCTACAAACACCAGTCTGAACTCACCTCCTATTGTGTGAGTGTCTGGAAATAGGAAATGTCATGTTGCATTTACACATGCAGAATATACACAGACATAAAAGCTGCCAGTGTTATAAATCAATGTGGTAAGAATAAGCCCGTCCGGCATTTGGTCTTTGCAGATGTGTGTATGTATGTGTGTGTATATGTGTGCATTGTGTCCTTGTTCTTCCATACATTTTGCTCCAGTGTGTGTGTGTGTGTGTGTGTGTGTGTGTGTGTGCATTTGCTTGTGGTAACACCCTGGCCTCGTGAAACAGATGAGATTTCCATCCGAACAGGAAGTGGATCATTGCCACTTCCTGCATAGAACATTCAGTCCACGAATTCTGTTTCATCGCTCGCAAACACACAAACACGCACACACACACACACACACACAGACCACCACCCAGTGTATTTTCGTCTGTAATGTATTGTCACCTGAGTCTTGGGTAAATACAAACGCTTTGTTCTCAGGTTATGGGGCTTTTTCTTTGCATGTGTGCACTTTTTTTTGCACGCCAACAACAATAATCAGAGAACTGAACGCTACTTTTTCTCACATGTATCAAGAGAAAAAGTCTCTTTTCGACATATGATGCATATTTTCTTGTGAACGATGTGAGCACCACTAAGCAGCCACATCATCCATTCATAATTATTAAGAATGACTTATGGCTGATAAGTTTTTGCTTTTGCTGAGTTTAGTTCTTGTAAGATTTCTGTTCCAAGTCTTAAAGTATTTTCTAAGTTTGCACAAAGGTTTTCAGTTTAGATTCTGTTTGAGTTCAGATCGGGTTTCCTGTTTGTTTAAATTGTTTCTGATTTCACTTTGCAGTTTGTCTCCTGGTGTATTCTGTTGAATTTACCTCCTGCTACCTGCTTTCCTCTGGTTCTTAGATGCTGATTACCACAACTGCTTCTCATTTGTCATGAGCCCATCACTGCATCTTCTGCCCGGTTTTCTTTGTTCCTTGCCAGATCAGAGTTTGTTACGGCTGTCAGCGAGCTTTCATTCATCAGCTTGTCCAAGTTTTATCTTTGGTGGTTTCAGATTTTCTTTCTTGTACATTCTGACTTAGCAGATGTCTTTTTTTTTTTAAAGTTCAGTTACTCTGCCTGCCCCTCACCTTGTTGTTCAGCTGTTGCATCTTACTCCCCTTGACCATGGATTATGAGTGAGTTGATTGCAAAAAGCAAATCTCAGCTGCAGTGTTGTGCAGCGTCGTGGAACAAAGAGATGTGAAGGTCGGTTTCTTAGCCTCATTATGCTTCTGGCTAGAAACGTCCCCAGATATGTGCATAATAAATGTAACTGTACCATCAAACGAGTCACAAACATGGAGTATTAAGGTCTGAAAATTACGTAGTGTGTCTTTAAGATAGCATTTCATGAATCGCAATTAGTAGCAAATCATAGATTTGAGAAGTTGTCTATTCTTTGTCAGGAATTAAATGAACCACAAAAAAATCTGAATTTTTTTTACAACATTTTTGCAGAGTACACCGTTCACACACAAAACCAGCCACAATTCAAAAGCATCTTTAAAAGTGTTTAAAGATGGGAATTACAAGAAAAGAAAAAAACCCAAAAGAAATTGAATTCCTTTCTCTCTGAATGTGCTGCGGCTGGTTTGCTGAGGCAAACAAACAGATTCGACTAGTAAATAGAGTTGCACTCTGCTTGCATCTCTTGAGATTTAACCTTAACCCTGGAGTGTTGCATAACAGCAACAAAGTTGACAGATAAAACCCAGGCTGTTAACCCCCCCCCTTCCCCAGTGTTCGACTAGACAGCAGCACCCAAACACAGGGACTCCTCACTACACTGACTTTACAGAGACTAATTACCGGCTGGCACTGAGTGTAGACAGATGGTCGAAAGAGAGGTGGAGACGAAGCACATGGGGAGGTAGTGAAACGATGTATATTGTTTCCCAAGTGTATGTGAGTGATTGTGTTAGTGTACATAACCTATTTTACATCAAGACATGCTATCCACCCATGACAAAGGAACTGCCTAAACACTACAATCTGATGTCAGATAGTTGTTTTATTTACATCAGTAAATCCAACTGTTGAAAATTTCTATCAGTTTATATATATACATATACATATATATATATATATATATATATATATATATATATATATATATATATATATATAATGTAAAAGCTATGGCTAAACACTAATTTAATGTCAAAACAAACTGCATTTCACGGCAGCTCCTCTGAGCTTGTTAGGTTCTTTAGGCTCATCGGTTTGTTCTAAGCGTTTACCAAAAATAGCATTTTGTGTTGAAGTTACTTAGACCAGAGAGTCAACATTAGTTCTTATAGATATAAAACATTTATTTTCTGCATCAAATTAAAAAGCTGTTTATTACAAAAGGGACTGAATTAAAACAGGTTACAGCCATTTTTTGTTAGTCTGTTCATAAAAGCAGATAAGTTATCATTCTTAATTCATGATACTTCAGTTTCAGGATCCGGGTTGATCCTGTTACCTGGTACCGTCTAACACAATCTGCATTGTGAATGATGTGTGCACATCGTTATGTCATCTGATCTATCAGATCAGGCGGTTTATTAACAAACTAGAACCATAGACTGTATGTAAAAAGGTGGATGGAACCTCTGTAACATCACTGTAGGGACTGACTCCCTTTTGGAGCTCCTAGTAGATGAGGAGCAACTTTTGCCACTTCAGCAGAGAATTCACTTTTTACCGCCAGAGGTTGCCGCTTGGTCAGAACCCACCACGTCCCATTCAGTTCATCAGAGAGACCAACAGCTATATTAAGGAAGCATGTTGGTTCGTTAAGAAGTAAGAAATTTGTCCCTTTTCCCCAGACTCCACGCAAACTCCAATTTCCTCATACCTTATGAACTCTGTATGAGGTATGATGAGAGATGATGGTGAAATGAACTGTGGAAGTTTGTTCCAGACCAAGGTGTGACTCCTGAGAATGTTTTAATCATGTTTTATTAGTGTTTTGTATGAACAAAACAGGTTTGCAGCAGTTTAATTTTGAACTAAATGAAAATATATTGCAATAATTAAAACACACAATGTTGTCAAACCCTAAATTTCTGAGAAGTAAAGTTAACCCTGAACCAAGAGTCCAGAGGCCAAAGGTATCTGACCAAGAGGTGGTTTATAAGAAGTTTGGACTGAAACCAGACTTGTTCACCCCTCTGACAGCTGATGAAAGATGACCTTGTACTCGGGAATGAATGTGGAGACATTTCAGTGAATCCTGGAACATTACCAGCTAGTTAGTATGCATCAGATCCACAGCTAAAAGTACAGGTAGGAGGGTCCAGACCAAAGCATGTGTTAGAGGTGATATTGACTGTTTTGACATGTTGCATAAGTTAGCAATCACTAAAATAGACTCTGCTTCCAAGTAATGAATAGTACAGCTATACTCATATTAAGAGTAAAACACACTTTTCAAATAACGAGTCAATAACAAGTCAGTTTCGTGGTTAAACGTCTGAACCTGCGGATGAAAGAATTCACATGACTGCTCGAGTATCAATTGAACAAAATGCCTGTCTTCAAAAATAAAGTCCTGAGCTCATTACTCCTCCTGTCCTCCCACCGGAGCTTTCTTTGTCAACCTTCTCCTGCTTTTCCAACCTCAGTCCCCTACACCACCTCCTCAGTTATTCCTCCCCCACCTCCCCCACCTCTCTCCCCGTGCACCTCTCTCGTTAGCTGGGCATAAATCTCCAGAACTAACCTGGTAATTTAACCAATTAGCATCTCATATATGAAGGTGACGCCTAAATAATGACAGAACAGAATAGTGATGCATGTAGCCTCGGATAGTGAATTTACAACCTCTCGTTACATATTCAGCCGGCATAAATCAAGTGTTCCCCCACTTGCACTCGGCCTCATGGGCAGGCACGGGCTGAGGTGAAGGGAGCGGTCTCCTGGACGCGACTTAGTTAATCATGTGAAAATAAGACACACAACCTAGATTCATTTAGACGTGCAACTCACACACAGCAGCCAAACACATACTTGTTCATGTAGATTCATTTACAGTAAACACAGAAGCTAATTCACAATATTCAATAGGCACTTTCCTAAGTGTACATATACCAACACACACACACACACACACACACACACACACACACACACACACACACACACACGGTTGCATAAGCAAAACAGTGACATAAACAAACAAAAAACAAAATAATCACTAAACAATGCAACAGTAAATCTAGGCATAGTTATTTTGTTTCATGCTCCCCCCCCGTCTCTTCCTCTAACTCCTCCAAACACACACACTTCTGCTTAAATAAGCGTTTCCGTGTGTTGATGGGGAAGACAAAGAGCCCAGGCAGCACCCGCTGTGTGTGTGAAGGCTTGTGTGCCTCTGGTGTTATCTCGGCGCGTGGTTCCTGCAGCGGCACAGGGCGTCTGGTCGTCACAGCGTCAGTAGTGACAGCAAGTGAGTGATAACTGTAGTAAAAGTGGAGTAAACAGTCTGAGTGATGGCGGCTGTCGGCGGGGCCAATTGAGCGTGTGACATCAGCCGTGGCACATCAGTGGAGAAGCACAACGGTAATGACAGCATCACCACACATCGTGCTCAGGCTATCTGTTACTGCTTAACAGCCGACACACACACACACACACAGAGAACATGAGCATATTTCCACTGATGGGGATAAATCTGACTTTTAGCTGCAGTTAAAACCTGCAATTTCTCTACAATCACTTCTGAGCCATGAAAGAGAATTAGTCCCTTCTGTGTGTGTGTGTGTGTGTTTGTTGTGTGTGTGTGGGGGGGGGGGGGGGGGGGGGGGGGGGGGGGGGGGGGGGCATCTCCAAATGGGGGGAATCTCAGGAACTAGGGTTTGGGTGTAGTTAGGAAGGTGAAAGGTCATGAGCTCAAGTCTCTGGAGAAAGACTACAAACATTGCTGCTCCCAAAAGAGGAGACTCTGAAAATCATTATAACCCCCCCCCCCCCCCCCCCCAATACACCACACACACACACACACCACACACAGTCTCACACTCACAGACTCTCCATACCACAAATCATTATAACATGTAGACATATAATGAGGTGGTCACCTTCTAAACCTTCTAAAAACTAATCCCCTGATGCCTCCTGCTCCTCACCTACCAGCCTCCCATGAGACCTACCGACTGTGAGGGACTTATAATTAGCCGCAGGGACACAGATATGGGAGACAGATTCACACAACAGTGGACAGAGAATATGGTCCAGAGTTAGACCATGATTTTAAATGCAAAGGTCCAAGTAGAAAGAACTATTTCTAATGAAAAGGGTGAAATAAACATGAAATAAACTGATGTCAGTGTCCAGACATTGCAGTGTTTGGACAAAACATAAGGTCCTGCTGCAAAATGAAAACTATAGTCACATATAGTATATTATAAGGATAAAAATGACAATGATCTTCATCCAAATTATAGTCTCCTTTCTTGACAATGGAAAAAAAGTAGTTTTTACTCGTATTGTAGGATGTTGTAGCAAAAGTGGCTATTTTTATCACAAAATGACAACAAAATTAGTCAAACCACATGGCCAGTGGTGTTGCATAATATTTAACTAACCATTATTACAATTAAATTACAATTTCATGTGTTACATGCAGTGCATACAATTTGAAACACTACTGTTCAGACTTCATGCTTTAATTTCCATCCATCCATCTATCCATCCATCCATCCATTTTCTTAACCGCTTATTCCAATTAAGGGTTGTGGGGAAGCTGGAGCCTATCGTTGCAATCATTGGGCAAAAGGGAGGGTACACCCTTGACAGCTCGCCAGTCTATCACAGGGGGAACACAGAGAGACAAACAACCATTCACACTCACTCTTAGGGACAATTTAAAGTAACCAATTAACCCAACATGCATGTCTGTGGACATTGGGAGGAAGCAGGAATACCAGGAGGGAACCCACGCATACATAAGGAGAACATGCAAACTCCACACTCTTGCTGTGAGCCCACAGTGCTAACCACTACGCCACCAAACAGCCCCGGCTTTAATTTTCTCTTCATAAATGTGAGCAGTCTTGGCAGGTACTAACCCCTTGAAACCAGTTGGAGAGATCAGGGTATGTAATTCCACATTCTGATCAAGCACTAGAATCACACAGAACTTTCCAAAACAAATAACACTGGCACGGCGACACCGACATATTATCACCTGCTGCCTACTGCTATTAACAGCTGCGACATGCCAGCCTGCTTCGGGATCACCACAAGCATTCTCTAACTTTAGTTTCCTGATGTTAGCTGCATCAGCACTGTTCCCCATGAAGTGTTTTACAGTAAAACTGCAGCAATTATTTTAAGTTTACTGAACATAATTCAGAACTACATCACTTTTCTGTTTTACTTAGTTTATCCAGTGTCCTGGTGTGAGCATAATACGATAATACTGTGATTCAAAACTGGCTGTTTGTATTGGTGATACACGAGTGCTTAGCTTCTTCTTTTCTAATGCTGCTTTTCGTATTTAGTATTAATACAGTGATGATAGTTTTAACTTTGCTTACCTGTCTTATGGTATGTATGGGATGCTACACAAAACAGAGACTCTGATTCTGTTTTTCAACCAAAGCAGATGCAGGAAGCATGCATACCACAAACATCATATGAGTGTGTTCTTCCTCTATAAAATGGTTAAATAAAACTGTAGCTGCAGGAAGCAAATAAATCATTCTGTGACCTTTGGGGACTGTGTTTCTCCTCTTCCACGCAATACAATCCATAGTCAGAGTACCTACAAGTGCATCTAAGAAGCACTAAGTTCAAGTGTAATTTTTCTATCTTTTTTTGACAACACAAACACCACCTGCACCGAGCTGCTGTCATCGTGTAGCTTCCAGGGCAGTTTTCTGATCAAAGCAAGCATTATATTATAAATATCCTAGGAAGACCAGCAGTGCTCATGCCAAAGCCACAGGGCATGGAGAAAAAAAATGCAGATTTACAGAAGCTGTCTTTCATTTTAAATAAACAACAAGATGATAAGAGCAAGTTTAACATTTAAGCTTGCTGACACCTACGCAGCCTGACCTGAGTTCAAGTGTTCCTATCTCGCTTTCACAGCTTGGAGAAAGATACAGCAAGAGACAGCGAATGAGAGGCAGGGGGTGGCATTTAACCTCAGCGGGTCAGACCAAAAGAATTAGCTAGAATTCTTTCTGATCAATAAGCCCAAGATGCACACGCACCCACACACTGGTACATGAGCACAGGCACACAAATACACATAGGCTGCTCTTAATAGGCACCCATGAGGTTAAAAATCTAAACACTTAAGTGTAAAAGACACACGCTGTAGAGCGCAGGCCACAGCTGCGCTCTCCTCTCCACTACCGCAGTAACTGACGGCTAATCGATTAGAGCTCGATGACCTCTGACCCCGCTAGCTTCCTGTCTGACAGATTACACCTCCGCAGCTCCATAAGACCCCACTCTGCAGCCTCTCTGTACATATTTGTGCGTGTGTTTGTGTGTACTTGGTAAGCCTGATGAAAATAAAAGAAAGACGTCGCAAAGCCACAACGGTCCATCTCGGCACAGTTATGACAGTATCTGGATGTTTTTTGTTCTGTTTTCTTGTCTGGGAGTGCAATACGTTTTGTTTGTTGTTGTTTGGGCGTGTGCTGCATGTTGCCATAGCGACACAGGCAGTGTGCAGATCAGGCAGCTCTGTCTGGGAGGGGTGATGCATTTGTGTGTGTTCGGAGGTAGATAACAATGCCCCTCTCTGCGGGACACTGGTGCTCTCTTCCTGCTGTGCTCTACACGGGAAACACTGCCCAAACACACACACACACACACACACACAGATATTTATACCTGTGTGGGTTACGATGACTTCACCAGCTTGCCCTGCAGAACCTGAACAAAGGGAAACAAGACCTCATTGTGGACTAGTGTCTCTCCAACACACACAGAGGAGAGTGTAACGTTTGCAGACTCAGCCGTCTGTTAGATCGGACAAGGTTAGCATTTTTATTCCGACATGGCTATTAATAATGAAATGATGCATGGCTGGCACATTTGTACTCTCCTCCCCTCTCCGCTCCTCTCCTCGCCTCTACAAATTCCTTTTTACAGTTGTACAAACTCTCATACAGTAAGTAAACACACTCTTTGCTTGGCCTCCTGAAACCCATCAACCACCAGCACACTTTGTGGTAAAAGGAAAATTCTTGTTCTCATCAGTATGTCTGTTAATGTGTGTGTGTGTGTGTGTGTGTGTGGAGGGGGGGGGGGGGGGGGGGGGGGGGGGGGGGGTGTAGGTGTGTATGTCTGCAGGGAGTTTCCAGATAAACTAAATGTGTTTGCCTTTTAATGACAGAGCTTAAGATATTCACGCATACACACACACACCATCAGCAACCACCTATGGTGAATGAGCCACTGTACTCTTCCCCTTAATTCCATGTGTGTGTGTGTGTGTGTGTGTGTGTATGTGAGACAGAGAGAGAGAGAGAGAGAAGGTGAAAGGATAACGGCTGTCCGGCAATGGGAGCATGGTAAGAGAGATCTCTGTGCAGGAACCCAGAGGCCTTTAACCACAGTTACACTGCCCACCAGGAGGTTATCCACGTATCACATAAAAATACACACATCAGTCAGTCAGGGTTAAACATGCATACAACTAATTTGTGAGAAAACTGAATGGAAAAAAAAAAGCTTCAATAGATTTAACAAAAAGAGATTTCTCAGCTTTTTCTCCATTATGATATCATGTATACTTCATAGTGGAAGTCGGCCTGAAATTATTTGTGGTAAGTTTAAATATGTAGCCTTAATCCGATCCACATTTCTGATTTAAAAAGGATACTGACCTGAATTTTATGGCAGTAAAGTAGAAACCTTTAATGGGTTGCTGGTGGAATGTATCTGATTTCACTCTTCAACCCTGCATCTCTGCATTTTTACTTTAACTTGAATTTGAACTAAAGAAATATATTAAAAACTAAACAAATACATAGGTAAAACATACAATAAGTCACTGATACCCTAAAAAATAACATTATAGCAAGGTCCTCTGAAGTATAAGCACACAAATGGCGAGAGGGAAGTACAGCAAACCTGAGCTCAGCCGCTTTGGAGAAAACATTATTATAATGTTTCCTTTAACAAGCTGCATAGTTCTCAAATCAAAGAAGAAAAATGTGTTGTTATCACTGATATTTCAGACATTTTCTTCCAGGTGTGTGCTTTTAACTACCTGGTTCGCTGATAACATCATATGAGGGTGGTTACAAAACCATTTAGGTTACAGTTTAATACATTATTTTTTATCACGGCCATCCCTTTTCAGAGGGCAAGTCTCAAAGGATCAGGAGGTGGTCCCAACTGAGTTCATCTCATTGTTGGATCTATGTACTACATTTTAAGGAGCTATTGTGTGTCTATCTATCTATCTATCTATCTATCTGTCTATCTGTCTATCTATCTATCTATAGATCTTCTTAGTATGTTTTTTTTTTGTTATTATAGGTTTTTTCTTGTCATTTTTTGTCTCTTTCTGTCATGGATGTGTTAACACACAGACACTCTGCATAATGAATGTATCTGTGTATGTTATCTTTCACATTGTTCACATTTAAAAATTTCTTTTTTTTTTCAGGGAAACACATTTTGGATTGTGAACCAATGCATGCCCTTAATGGACGTGTTTTCTGTAGTGTAGTAGTCGTAAATTTCTACTTTCACTTATTCCGAGGACAAATACACTGAAAATTGTACCCAATTCATTAAGCCCCTTGTAGTTTTTGACAACATGAGGCCTATTAAAGTGCAGTCACTGAGGCATCATAACGGCCTCAACAAGACCAGATGGGAAAGCGTTAGTGTTTCAGGCCATCGTGCCAGTGTTTGTAGCTTTTAGGGTAACGTGATCCCTGCCTGAGGGTGTGTATGTCTGTCAGGGGTGTATGGTGGGAGACAGGAGCAGGAAGGCAGGAAAGCGAGGATGAGAGAGGTGAAAGAGGGGAACATAGTGAACAGAATAATGGAAGAGTGTGTGCGTGTGTGTGTGTGTGTGTCTGTGAGATGGTTGCGCACATCTGTGTAGACCCTCTCCAGCTATTCCCTGTGGCAGTTTTCCAGCTAATCTCTCCCGCCTCATTCCTAAAACATGCAGACAGAAGCGCTGATAGAAAAACAGAAAGCAAATATAAATTTTTTAGGAAAACTTTATATCATCAGCTCTGTATGTCCTTCTCTAACAAAAGCGAAAAAACACAACAAAACAAACAGAATAACCCTCATCTCAGGATTTTTCATCCGCTTTCAACCTTGGCCTTTAGATATTTGCTGGGAGATGGAAAGGAAGAGAGGATTAAAGACAAATACTTCCTCTACTACAGGCAGATAAACAATCAGAAAGAGAAAACAGTGAGATAATGAAAAATAGATAAATTAGAAGAAAAAGGGAGAAGAAAGAAAAAACAAAACAAAACAAAAAAAAAACAATCCACAACTGCTCCCGGAACTAACAAGACAACACAATCTTCAGTTCTAACCATGAATAAGTTGGTTTAGACACTTAACTAACAAAAAAAAACTACATATGTGTGTGTCTTTCCATTAAAAGCAGGCAGTTAAACTAAATAAGTGAGTGCTGAGCTTCTAAATGGTAGGACAGGTGCACAGTGAGAGACTAAATGAGATAGATGAATAAAACATTCTCCTCTCTCCTTCTTCCTCCTTTTCTTTTCTGCACAATTTCACACACCAAAACAAAATGTGAAGTGAATGCTGGAATTATGGCAGTAGTACAAATAATTTCCAATAAGGCTCATCTCCATGCATCTCATGGCCATATATATATATATATATATATATATATATATATATATATATATATATATATATATATATATATATATATATATATATATATATATATATAGATAGATAGATAGATAGATAGATAGATAGATAGATAGATATACACATATATATGGAGCTTTACTTTATAGATAGCTGCAGCCTGACATTGAGGTGTTGTGGGGTTGTTAGGGGGCTTAGTAGCTGATGCTGATAACTAATGGCAGCGTTTTTGCTTTGGGAAGGAAGCAGGAAGAGGGAAAATCGCATGGGATTTTATACTAAACAACTAAATACAGTGAATTTTGGGAAATGCAGTGTGCATTTCTAAACTTGCTAAATGTGGAACAACAGGCAACATTTATTATGCTAGTTAATGCTAATGGACGAAGTGACAGGGAGCTGTGATATTTTTGAGTAAATATTTAAGAAATACTGCGAGACGTAAAATTATTTGCTGTTTTTAGGGCAATGTTGTGAGCAGAACATCAAAAACATTCAGTCAGTAACACCAAAAGATCATGCACACAGTTTTCTGTAGCCTAAATTAATAATAAGAAAACTATGTCATGGATGTGACAAAACAGTCTGAAACTACGTCTTTACCAACTTTTGATCTCATATTGTAACGGGAATTGTGTTTTATGGTTTACCGATCATCAAAAGCAGTTTCTGACAGATAAACAATATAATTTTGCACCAATGTCTGTTTAATATGAAAAACAGAATAACTTTCTGATCTCTGGATAAGATGGACTTATACATAATGAGGACTTGCCACCTATAATGGCGGTACTGCAAGATGGTGCAACACACACAACAGATGCCGTATTAATGTGAGATTTATATATGTTAGATAATTCCTCATTTCCATGAAACAGTATGACAGAACTGACATCACTGCGACTAACTCTGGCCACGCGAAGCTAATTTAGAAATATAGAGGATGAAGATCTGGAAGAAAGGAGGGCAACAGAGAAAAGGAGCAATGAGGACAGGTCAAGACAGAAGTAGGCAAATTAACTCATCATCTGTTTTGGACGTGTGTGTGTGTGTTTGTGTGTGTGTGTGTGTGCATATGTCAGATGGTGACAGCTGAGCGAACAGTGACATACCAGGTTGGTAGAGATATTTTGGTAACTAGGGCAAGTGAGAGAGATAGTGAGGAAGACAAAGGCGGAGAAGATGAAGAGATCGTTTAGATGATCCCTCTCACTCCCTCTGCCGCCTTTCTTCACCTTCTCCTCCCTCCACCTTCCCTTTCTCCTCTTACAGCTGATTGACAGCGCCCCCGCCTCCCCGACTCAGCGATCTTTGATTGACAGGACTCCCCAGACTGAAGCTCTTATCCCCTGAAACAAACCATGCTCTGCTCCTCCTCCTCCTCTTTCTCCTCCTCCTCCTCTCCCCTCTGTCTGCCTCAGCCTCCTCACTTCTCTTTACTCCCACTAAATGCTGTCTCATCGTCATCACCTCCTCGTCCTATCGTTCCTCCATCCCTCCTTTCCCATCATCTCTTCCTCAAGCTGTGACCCCTCTTAACCCTATAGATTACACACACACACACACACACACCCTCAGACAAGAGCGCGCACACACATACAGGGAACCCCTTAAACCCTCAGGCTTATGTGGGCCCCTTTAGACTCTGAGACGACACACACTGGTTCACATAACACCCCCTACACACACACACAGACACACACATGCAAACTGCCCCACTCAAGTCTTGACACTGATCTAAGCCTTGAACACACACCGCCTGAGACTATAACCCCCCTAAACTACACACACAGACTCTAACACACACAGCCTGAGCTTATTAAGCCAATTGTAGAAGTCTAAACATGCAGCAAGCTGAGCAGTGAGGTAGGTAACCCCTGAGGGCCACAGAGAGACTGAAACAAAGAAGGAAAAAAGAGAAAAGGGGGATGCAGAAAGAATGGGGGAGCTGGAGGAAGGGTAAGGAAGAGGGAGAAATGATCAAGTCAGGTGGGGGGACGTGGATGTATGTCGCGGAGGAGAAATGGAATAAGACGTGATGAAGATGTTGATTGTGGAGACAGAGAAATTTACAAGGCAAAACTGAATGAAAACCACACACACACACACACAGAAGTACTCACACACACACAGAGGAGAGTGGATGTGGCTCTTTAGGAGTCAAGCAGGCGTATGATAGGATATCGTTGCATGTCGTTAACCCTATATTAACCCTGAGAAACAGTGACACACTCACTGTGCCACAACAAGGATTAACTGGGCCACACACACTCTCACACAAATATACACACGCACACACACATACACTGCAGTGATGAGCAAGCTGTCAGTCACACAAGCACACAAATGCACACCCGGACTGACATCTTTACTGACACCAAGCAATGAGCTGTCAGTCACATGCAGCAAGTCTTTCTTCGCACTACTTTATCGCTTTGGATCCACAAATAAGTGCTCAGTAGTTTGTCTGTTACACTGTGATGCTTCTTATTTATTGCATTTTTTTTGGACAGGATATTAAAATTGTAAAGTTTTTCTTTTTAAAGTCAGTTCACTCTGCATCTGATTCCTTAATAGTGGGTTTAAACATATATGTTCTTCACCAGGCAGACATTTTGAAGCATTCTAATGTAAATATCTTGCATGCAGCGATTAGGCAGGATCCTTTGGTGTCACAAATCAGTGTAGTCTTTAGCATCCATTTTCATTTGAATTTAGTCAGAAAAGCAGTGTGTCTGCATGTCAATGTTAAAGGCTATTTGTTAAGTTAAGAAGCAAATTATTGAGAACACACCAAAGTCACCTCAGACTTCTTCAATATCTAAAATACACCCGGGACAATGGATGTAGTTTGAGTAAAAATTAGGTTTACTTCACTGAAGTAAAAACTGGTAGCAATGATTGTAAAAGTAGAGGGAAATTTAAAGAAAAAACTTCAAATGCAGCATCTGACTTGTCCTTTGTGTACCACCAAAAAGCACTCCATCAAACAGACACAGCAAGGCTTTAGCATTTAAATACATATGAAAGTCTTCATTGAAAAAACATGAAAAGAGATCAATGTTACATGTTATGTGTTATTAATAGATTATGCATTTACTAAAAAATAAAATTTCACGAAACTATGAAAACAGCAATAAAAAAATTAAAGAAAGTCCCTTTTAGATGCTGGTATGGTTTTGCATTCCACTGCTGATAAGCTTTTGTTTGCCTGATGTATGTAGAATCTGGCAGGTTTGTTTACTTTGTATTTCCTTCCAGTCGTTCCAGTCTGGGCCCAGTTTTCTAGCAGCTGTCAATCTAATTCAGACACCACTAAGAAGGGTGGTGCTGAGAGCGACCAAATGTTGTGAGAGAACTTAACCAACAGAAATGTTCACTAAAAAGTGATGACCACCGCTTGTTATTATCATGTTGATTTGTGAGGTCATTCTGGTGAACTAAAAGGGGGGGTATGTTTTTTTGGGTTTTTTTATGTTCTCTTCTTTGCATGTTGTGATTTAGATGACACTGCTGTAAACCAGCAGGGCTTCAGCAGCATTTTCTGTTAGCTTGTTGTTTCTCACTTTGTTTTCCTACATTTCTTTTCAAATTTCTGCATAGCTATTGTTAGATTGGTGGAAATAGTTTGCTTATCTTGCCTATTTATATAGTTCTTTTTAAGCTACAGTGTATTTCCATTTACAAGCCCTTCCAGTGCTGTTTTAAATCTGTCATATTTTCCCCAAAATTCATGACTTTCCTCTAATTGCAAAGAAAAATAAGAAAATCTTCATTTTTGACTGCAAGGTTATGACTAACTGGCCTTTTTGCTCGACTTCGTTGGTGTTTACAATCAGTGAAACACTTAAAGCTATTACTATTCTGTGTCCATTTCCTTCCACATGTTTGTGTCGGACAGCAGAGTTCCAGATGTTACACTAAGAGGCTGTGAACCACTGCAAAGTGGAGGGGGGATACAGGAAGTATCCCACGGTATCCAGGGTAACCTTGACATTCCATCCTGACCAAGTTCCCTGACATCTCCCAGAATTCACTTAAGCTTCTCACTTTAGCCATAGAAAAAGGCACATACACACAGACACACACCACACACACATTCGAAAGCTTATGCATATATCAGTCACTGAAAATCTATGCTCCATATAGTCCAGGGCCTCACATATTATTTCTCTCTATTATTTTGTTGGTTCCTGTCTATTATATCAGCTATTCTTTTCGCAGCCCAACCCACAGCACAATTATATACACACATGCACACATCTCCACACATTCACTTACACACCTTCCAGGCAAATATATAATGGAGCGTAAGCTGAGATGTCTGAGATAGCCGACAAAAAAATAGAAGAACAGGGCTGCAGTGTGCAGATAATGTAACATGCTTCATAAACACACACACACAATGTACATATGAACATATTTAACCCTCATTTTTTAAGGTCACCATAAAGCATTTTATTTACGTGTGTCTGTACGTTTGTTTTGCCAGTTTGCTTAGTTTAAGTTCTAACGGGACAAATACATTTAGCTGTTTTATTTCCTAAAAAAAAAAAACAAAACAGAAGAAAAAAAAAAAAAGTTAACTAATCAGTGTGTATGCAGGGGTGTATACTTATTTAGCACCCAATGAAATGCTTTTAAAAATCTGTATGGCGCTTTTTTATCCTTAAAAGTAACTTTTTAGTTTGTGTGTTCAGTCAAACACACGTGTTTTCCCTGTAAGGAACACACACAGACATAGGATCATGTTTTATGGCTGAATATTGAAGGTTAGACTGAGTTTAAGATATTAGGTTGATATACTGATATAGTATATAGATAGCATTTACCGTGAGGGCCTGATGTCATTTTTTTAAGATTTGATTTGAAAAAAAGGAAAATCATAAAATACAATAGATTATGCAATGTATATTTGACCTGATGAAGAACAAAAAGGTAACATGGTAACAAAAATACTTGTTTTTCATTGAGAACTAAAGAACCTGTTTACACGTCTGTCTGCTCCTTCAGTCTAAACTGTACTAAACCAGCTGGACTCAGCCTTCATCACAGCCATGCCCTACTGAGCAATTTCACTGAAACTCATCCAGGTGTGCATAAACATTTTAGTTCATAAGTGGTTATTTGTCAGCAGTAAACAATTCAAACAATTTGTTTTTTGTGTAATTGTGTGAGTGATTATTATCCGCTTGCATAAAGTCTACATATCTGTATATCTGTAACTGTTCAACCACTCTGTATGAAGCATAAAAAGTGGTTTTATATCCACAAATATAAAACAAGAAGCCTTGAAAGCTCTAGAGACAAACCACATACCTTTAGGAGTATTGTAAGAAAAGATGTCTGATATTATCTGCATACCGATATTATCAACCAATATCTACATTAAAATGCAGTATCGGAAATTATCGGTTTGGGTTTTCACTTTTTTTAATGACAAAACTTTTACACAACATGCACATATTATATATTAAACTCTTCAGCTAAGTCTCCTCTGACTCAAAATAACTAAGTATAAGCAATATCATGTATAGTTTTCCAGATATTTTTGTTCATTAGGCACAAGTCTCTCCAAAAAATATCCGTTTTGGTTGATTCCGGGATGAGACAAAATCGGCGTATTGTATGTTGGTAAAAAAAAGCCAATATTGAACATCCCAGATTTAAGGTTACAAGTCTAAGATTAAAACTTATAATGCAATAACATCAAGTTAGAGGTGCATTACTATACACTCTATATTGAAATAAGAGCCGAGTGTTGTCACAAACCCATCATATCTGGTCATGCTGCTGAAAAGAGACTAATTTTCAGTGCTAATCTGCATGAAGTCACAATGCTGCACAGTTAGCTGAGGTGTGTTTTATCTCCTGCTGCTCACAACTAAAAACATGTTTGGTATTAATGTGGTGACAGTGACGAGGACATTTCACTCGTCTCCCTGTGAATTACTCAAACACACACCGACATGCCTGCAGTCAGAACTGCTCACACAGGGTTAAAACAACTGCCAAGAAGAAATCAGATTAAAACAAGGTTGGATCTCATTTCAGTTTTTCTCTGTCACTTTTTTCTTTGCTCGTGACCCATTTTCCTGCGCTGCTGCAGGAGAGACAGAAAGAGGGGTGGGATGGGTGCTAAGGGAGGGATAACTTCAGTCCTCCACTCTGACAGACAGACAGACAGGCAGGAAGAGCGACAGACATACAGACACAGAAGGAGAACAGCAGACAGCTCCCGCTTGTAAACAGCTTTTTAATTTTGCATTATGTGGAGGAGACGTTCATTCAGCTAAGTACTGCTTGTTCATCTGAATCTGAAGGAATGTATAAGCATTTAGGTTGCACCAGATGCAAGCCTGTCTCCTGTTCACAAACCACTGGAAACATATTTGAAATGGACTTTCACTTGTACTGGAAGTGTGTATGGACTTTTAAAAGGCTGACACTTTTCCCACTGTTTAAATAGATGAGAAATTTCCCTTTGTCTCGCAAAATGAACTACAGTAAGTAGCAGATCATCCAGCCACACAAACATCTTGTCCCATCCTGCCACCCAAACAGGTCAGCACAGTCCTTCCTTCAATGTCTGGTCTGTGTGTGCACAGGGGACAGAAAAAGAGGAAAAAAAAAGAAAGGGCAAAGTGAGAGTCAGTACCTGTCGATGATAACGGGGTCTGAGGGTGTCTCATTACGGTTTCCACAGCTCTTCTTGTCACAGCAGCGACTAAGAGAAGAAAAGAGTCAAAGAAGGAGAAGACACAGGGCAAAGTGAGTCTGACTCAGAAACGATTCAACACATTATATGAAAGTTCCAATTTAGACTTAAATTGGAGTGTTACAGCATATTATGACAGTACGAGCAGAGAGCTTACTAGCAAATTCACATTTGATCATATCAGTTATGAAAAAAAAAAAGGAGTTTTACTGAAAGTCTGTTGAGTAGATCTACGCTGACAGCGTGGCTAAAAATAGTCTTCTATGACACAGAAAAGTGAGAGCATGTAGTGCATGAAAGAGATACACCAGGTTTTAGAGAAACAAGCCAGCAGGGGAACACGTTGGACTGAGGGTAAATCACACAAGTATGTTCATGTTGTGATCAGTAGCGGTCAGCTGCTGATGGATGAATTTAACTACACAAGCACTGACTGGCCAATACAGATTTTTTGTCCACTCCCTGAGTGCACCTGCAATAGGTACGTATGTAACAGGAGCCATGAAGCAATCAGAGGTGGCTGACTTGGATCCTTGTTCATCGTTTATCTCTAGAAGGCGCAGTGGAAGGATACACAATAGAAGAGGGGTGAAGTTTAACACAATGCTCTACTGTGACACTCCTTTGTATCTGGATGACACTTTGATATCCACATAAACACTGTTCTGTTGCAGAACTACAAACATTCCCAGTAAATTTCACACGCACGTTAGTTCACAGCAGAAAAAGTTTCTAAATTTCCCACATTCGGCTCTACGAATCATGATAGTTTTTAATTACCTGAAACTGTCACAAATTCTTTACCTGGAACTCTTTTAAGAGCCGCAAAACACTTGAATGAGCTGCGAGATGATAAAGTCACACAGGGTAACACCTCATCGGGGTTTATTTTACAAAGAGGGAAGCAAGTTTAATTAGAGTGGAAGAGAAAAGTGGTCATGCGTGCCTTTCAAGCTTGTACACGGCAACCTCAAGTGGTGCCAAAATGCACGATGAACAGGTGAGAGCTTGTAAGCTCAAAGATGTGGGTGGGATGCACAACATGAGCAAAAATCCTGGCTGGCATACAAAAATTCACACATATGTACTACAAGTGTGTCAAAGAGCCTTTCTTTGTGTGCATCAATTATGAATAAAGGTGTAAGTAGGAGGGAGGAGGATAAAGATGGGGGGGGCAATAAAGCGTGAAAGGGGTGAACGTGGGAGGGAAAACAAGAAAGGGGAAGGGGAGGATGGGTGGGAAGAGGAGGAAGGGGAGACATCTCAGGTTTCCCACTGTCACAGATGGCAGAGGTGGAAAGAAAGAGGCTGATATGTTACACCTTACTCATTGTCTCCACTATCTGCCACTCTGCCGCTCTCTCTGCTCTCCCTGCCATTTGCTTTCTGCGGCGCTATGAACTGGGTCACTGCGCGGAAAACTTTCGCAGAACAGCGCCGCATCAATGAGAGGTTAGAGATGAATAAACGCAGAGATAAGGAAACAGGGGGAGAAAAAAGAACGAGCTGAGATCAACGAAGGAGGGTGTGGGAGGTATGGGGATTGATGGGTTACTGTGGAGGGGTGGAGGGGATGGGGTCGATGAAGAGACGAGATTAACAGTGGAGGAAGAGGAGAAGGGAGCAGAATGGAAGATGTTACAAATGGAGGGGAGGTGAAGAGGGAAACAGGGGCTGGGATGGAGATAATGTAGCACTTATTGCTTTGGATCCTGGTGATCTAATCATCTGCTCTTTCCCTGCATCTCACACATCTCACCACACACACACACATACACACATGAACATGCACACAAAACCCCTTCTGAAAGCTTCAATTCCTGAAATAGTTTGTTAAAATGAGATGTTCAGCAGAAATATACTTGATGGATTTTGTTAATGATCACTTAATAAAGAAAGATTTTTACATGAAAGCCACTCCAACGGAAGCATCTGCTGTATTTATGTTTTGTTTTGAGGTAAAAAGTAATCATATGGTACAACAAACCAAGAGTATCCCACTTCTTGAGATGACGTATTGTTGGCAGGGGTTTAAGCTGCTTATTTTGGCAGACCAGACAGTTTATCACCACAATTCTTTCCTACAGGGATACGAGGTTGAATAAACACATGCATGCATGCAGGGTTTAGGATTATCTTGCGGAAATAAGCAAAGATTTTCTTGATAATTTGCCATTTGAATGGCATCAAATGTTGCTCCAAAGCCCGGATCAGGTTTAAAGTGCAGATGCATAAACTCTCAATTTCATGTGCACTAATGCATCCCTACCAGGAATCCTGCCTACTGATAACAGGGAGGACAACTCCACTACAAGACAGCTTTCCACTTCATCTCAGTTCATTTAAATGTGCCTTGTCTGCAAAAATGCCCGTTTGTTTCTTTTGATGGTAGAGTTCTCACTCGCTTGTGTGGAAACAGTGGAACTGTGTTTAAAAGTGTGGGAGAGCCCTGTAATAAGGCTATTATACCTATGTTTTGCTTCCTGTATATCATGGCCATTCACTAAGTTTTCAGTTTTGAGCCACATGTTTGTTGGATTGTCAGAATCTTTTAACAATATGAGTGAGAGAGAATGAAAGAATTGATTTATGTTATTTTTGTAATAAGAAAAATCTAATCTTAAGCGTTCTTTAACCTAACAAGCTGTAAAATATTCAGCTGGGTCCATTTTTTTAACCATTACGTAACTTTTCTAGCTTTCTTTCACAAGTTTTTAAAATGCTTTGTCAGCTTCAAAATCTAGCCTTTCATGATTTGGATAAAAAAAAAATCTCATTTTCTGTGCTATCTGTACTTTTAACTATTACTGCAACTATGTTATGTCAAATATTTGCAATCATTAAACTCACTTTTTATCTAACTTTGAAATATTTAAAAGCCTTCTGGGTGACAAGTTTGTTCTGCCAGACTGTGTTTGTTACTCTCAACCCAAAAAAACAAAAAAGAAAGAAACAATCACATACGGAGATCCTTTTTTTGAGGAAAAACCTTTCACATGTTCATGCCAGAGCTCCAACCAGTTTTGTGAGCTAGCAGATTGGCTGAGAGCATATGGCTAACAGCGCCACCGTGACAATAAGCCACACTGATTAATGGACGCTGGGAGCTTTTTGTGTGTGCGCACATTCAACTTTGCAAGCTGTGTGTGGAGCTCCCGTTGCAGAATCAGCATGTGAGAACATGAAGCCACAGCCATAACTTTGACCTCAGCTGCTGTTGAAGACAGGAGTGTGTTTACACTGGTTGAAGAGGCACTTTTGCTCCCCAAGAAGAAAGGTTTGGGGGAAAAAAAAAAAGTTGTGCAGGAAAAACACAACGCAGTGTGGAGGCCAGTGTTGCTTAAGATTCATGTGTACTGCAGATGGAATGCAAAACCACTTATTCATGTTCACAATCCACTCCCCACATGATAAACAACAATAACTTATGGTAAAATCTTTTGCCAGATACAATTTATTTATAAATTTCTTGTAAATCACTTTAGAATTTCAGTGGATTTCCACGAGCCTGTGGAGCAGGGCAGTCTGAGGAATATTCAGCGAGCTATAGAATAAAATATGCCTGATTTCGCTGCTAAAATCCCTGCTTGCGCATATAGATGAACCACCATTTATATTGTTACAGCTAAAGTTTTCTGTGACAAGGTCAAGAAATAGGAACAACCTAATTCATGTGCTAAATTTGAATTTTTATAACTGCCGTTTGCAGGCCTGTGCGTGCATATGCATACTTCTTTGTGTCTTTAAATATGCCTGTGTGTGTGTACGTTAGAGTCCCTGCCTATATTTTATAGTCAGATTGTGGAGGAAGGCCCATTTGTTAGCCACGAAACAACAGAAGGGTTCAGATTGACTAATGAGTTTCTCTGTGTCCTAATTAACCAGGCATCACAAAGACACACACACACACATTTTTCTGCACACACATTTTTCTATTGTATAGCATAGGTTTGTAAAATGCCTCTAAAAATAGGGCTCTTTTCCTCTCAACCTACTTCCGAAGAAATTCATCTTTAGATTATAATTAAAGCAACAACGACGAGAGAGCAAACTCATCTTCCTCAGCAAACGTGGCTTCAAGTGCATGTGTGTTTATGAGGCTGGGTTGGTGGGGGTTAATGAGGGGAGCCGAGTAAGAAATGTATGAAGATGTGATTAGTGGGAACTTTCTGCAGATTAACAAACTGCGCTGCAGGGATAGTAAGGAACATCTGAGATGATGAAGAGATGTGTGGAGTCTCGTCTCACCTGCACATGATCTCATGGGTCAGAAGCACTCTGCACATCTCTGGGTTCTTGTCTTGGCCTTCATAGACAATCGGCTGACAAGGGGAGACAAAGACACAAGAAAGGTTGAAGATTGTTAGCTCGAAGGTTTAAGGCTGCATCTTTACTGCAGACATCCAGTTGTTACGATGGGGAGCATAACTGGCGATGTTTGTGTGATTGAATTATAATGATCAGATGGGACGATCAGAGCCTAGTTTAGTCATTTTATGCTTTTCTTTTCTTTTTTTTTTTTTTTTTTTAACCAGAACTCTAAGCATCTTTTTTTTATTATTATTATTTTTATTTGTTTTTTTGTTTTTTTTCAATTATATACTATATAAAAATAAATAAATAAATGAATTTTTAAAAAAAAACAACTGTAAGCATCACATCAAATGTAATACATTTTAAAGTAATGCAGCTAGACTGTCACTTGCCAAAAGTTGCCAGTCAATGCCTTCACCAGTGCATGCATGTGTACAAAAGCATTTGCATCTTTTTTTTTGTTTGTTTCAGTTCACTGCACTCCACATCTACCAAGGTAGAGAAATAAACCTATACCACTTTCCAGTAGAGCTCCAACATAAAGAAAAACTATGTGAAAATAAGGACAAACGTTTCTTTTCACAGACGTTTCTCTCCATTAATTTATAACAAGAAGGCTGGAAATGTGTTTGTGAGATTAACAGGTTGGATTCCACTTCACCTCGAAGAACATACGGTTCAGTAGCAACACCTTCTCTGCACACGCTCACACCCATTGTTTCAGCACAGCCCGCCTGACACCACCCTCCCTTCACATAAACACACACACACACACAGCTTGTTTTAGAACATCCACAAGACAACAACCCCATCTCATCAGCTGACATGCTGAGCAGGCGAATCTCTGAAGTTGAAACTCACAAGCAAATTAAGTTGTAAATTCATAATGGCCACACTTTCTGCTTCTGAAAAGGTGTTCCAGTTGAGGCGTCAACTGTCTCCATTATAAAACGTTCCTGGTTGTGTTTAGAAGCTCAGAGTAGAGCTCTGGCATAAGTCACACACCAGTAAGCTATCCATCAATCAGTTTACACACCCTGCCTGTCTTTGGTCTATTCCAGTCTGTTTGATCTGTCATTCCAAACTGCAGAAAGTCTCACCGAGTGACAAGCTCACTTTTCTCAGGGAACAGCGAGGAAGTTTCTCTGTCCTTTGTAATAATCTTCAGCTCGGGTTCAGACGACCTGCTGCCATCAAGTTAACATTAGTGAATTAAGTTCCTGTGGTGAAAGCTAAAGAGCCCTAAAAACTGCAACACTGTGTCGTGTTACATGAAGAGCTGAACTGATTCAGATGTAATAATTATGCGTAATCACTGTTAAGGTCATGGAGCGTAAAATAAACTGTTAACTTCTAAAAGTTCATCGTCAAACTCAGCAAGACGAATGATAAACGAGTTACTTCAACCACTGAACGCTCTCCTTTTCACTTAGTCAAGTCAAACTGAAGCTGTGCTGATGATCATTCAGACACTAGACAGAAGGCACCAGTGGCATCTTTTTTTTTTTTTAAAAAGTCCATCCTTTTCCATTTGGAAAAAATTGACTCCAAAAATGGGCAACAAAGATGTGTGAGGCATCGTACAGTCACATGAAGGAGAAGCCTATAGCAGGCAGACATTTTGAATGAGGCTATAATCTGCTGGCAGGGACCCCTGGGCCAGTATGTTTCATCATGGGACCCCAGCATGAACAAATCCTGCAGACAGGGCCCCTCATAGTCCTATATGGCCCCCAGAAACTGGTAGCTCTGCAGCATTAATGGAAAGTAGCAACAGTGATCACATTATTGTGGCCTAAAACATTTCATTCTAATAGCTAGTTGTCTCTAGTACCTTCTGTGTTTTCAGGAACTGGAGCCCCCTTGTGTTTCAGGACCCGGGGCCCTTGTCAGTTATAATTTTTCATGCATGTGCCTGTAGCCCATTTGAAATTCCCTGCTGAAAATGTACTGACATGTGAACCTGCAGCCTAAAAGCCTCTTGGTGGTCCAGAACTCCGGGGTTGTACACACCCAGGCAATGCAAGCATGATGTGTAATGTAAAACAAAAACAATATGCTCTTAAAGCAGAAACAGTAACAACATGCAGGCAGCTAATGCTAAGCTAACATTTCCAAAAGGGGCCCCACAAAAAAACTAAAATAAATACTTAACCAGACTGAAAACATTTAAAATGGACTCAGAGAGTGATAAGAAGCTTTTGTTGACACACTGCTGAGGTCAATCCACCACTCAAGACATTGGATATATGCCTGTAGTCCCTCTCTATCAACACTGGAACCGTGAAATTACCCTGGTTACAGTTCACTGGAAGCTAATCTGAATATAGTAAATGTAGGAAAAGTGAGAATTTCACTGATGAAATCTGCTCCAGCCACAGAGAAGTCTTGCTCATTGTGCCATGGGAAACTTCTAGTGACCTTGGACTCAACAAACATGTATCGGTTCAATCTGTAGCTCTCACATCTTTTTTGTTTTTGTTTTTTTCTTCCCTTTTGCTCTAGAGGTCTTTCTATGACACCCACACACACTTACACACAACCCCTTGAGCCCATTCAATTAAATAATTTTAAAGAGTCCATAGTTTATTCATGCTAATATTTTCATGACAAGGGGCTTGCTAGAATAAGTTTACATGCAATACTTCATATATATTTTTATATATATATATATACCGTATATATACACACACGGTATATATACGGTATATAATTTTTTTAATGTTTTGCTACAGCATCACCTTACCACCTTGTGTCTGAAATACTCAGCTTAAGTTTCTGTCTCTTTAAGACCACATTCCCGGTATTCTGTTTATAACTATGTCATGGTACCAACAACACAAGCACAAAAACGTGAATATTTTTCATGAATTTTGAACAGAACTACGATCTTCCTAATTAATGGAAGCATTTATGTAATTGTAAGAATTATAATTAATTGTAATAATCAGGATGATTCAGAGGAAGTCGTAGAAAAAGATGAGTAATGAAAGTAAAATAGTTCATTTTGGGGCTAAAAACTTAGTTCAGAATCTCAAACATTGAACTTTGAACAAGAACTAGCGTCATATTTATTTGTTGAAGCTTCTACAGAAGTGTGTGCTTGGATCAGACTTATCTTCTGTTAGACAACATAATGTTTGATGTGGAAGTCTGGCTCTTTAACATTACAGTCATATGTATGCTGAAGGACAGCAAAAAGCCTAAAACACATTATTAACCTTGCTAACACACTGTCTTAGGATTTACAGATCTGTAAATGTAAAACTGTCTGGTTCTCACAAGTTGTACATTTCCAAAACTTTGATTGGAAACTAATAAAACTGATCTTCATCATACAAATCCTGCAGTGTAAACGAGATCATTCCAACACACAGACAAGACATCTACAAAGTAAGCAGGTCAGTTTATCTTACGGCTAAATCCTTGCTTTGCAAACCTTTGAATCATCTTGTTCTTTAACAACTTGCTTTGTCTTGTCTCTGTACTCCAGAAGCGACGCCGCTTCCTGCGTTGTACAAGCCTGGCTATTGTGGATCGTAAACTGAGGTCTTAATTTCCTGGTAACTCTGTGCTGCTTGGCACCTGCAGACATGTGGAACTCTGAGAGGAAAAGCCGACAACACTAAAAATAATTCACATATAATATTTTACCTGCCCTTTTGTGACAGGCTCTTGTGTAAATGTGCATCTTCCCCTGCCATCGCGGCCCATGTTCGTCTCAGATGCTTCATCCTGTCACTTCGCCTCCTCTCTTTCATCTGCTTTTTCCACCTCTGTCTCCTCCCTCTCTCCACCTCACCGGGCCTTTCAGGCAGCATCTTTGCTGCTCTCTCCTGCACCTTTGAAGTAGCGTGACATGCGCGACATGTAAACAAGGCTCTGCTAAGCAGGGGAACACACTTCCCCCTGCGTTAGTGTCAGGTCGACTAGCGAGCTAGTGATCCGGCAGGGCCACGGTGACAGACGCTTTATTCTCCGGGATGGAGCAGTGATCAATGAGCACCGTGTTACGCTTCTGAAAACTGGGAGGTGCTCACCTCCTCCATTTAACATAATCAGTACTGGCCCTCAGCACATAAGCAAAACAGTTAGGTATACAAAAATAGAAGAGAAACAGAAATAGGAGCTTTAACATTGGAGTTGGCGTTACGTTTTCTGGCAGCAAAGTAAGAACCGAGAATAGAATCATCCAAATAAGACATCTGCATTACAGAGCAGAACAGAGGAGCTAAACCAATCCTGATTTGTAAGGATTTCCACACAAAGCAGCACCAATCAGCTCTGAAAAGTGAAAGTCTGCATCATAAAGTGGCGTGCAGAATCTTGAAAGTTGCATCCAGATGCTTTATCTCAAGACAAGTCATTTGCATAGAACTGAGTTAAATATATTAAAAAGCAGCAAATAATGGCATCACTCCCGGACCACCTGCTGTTTTAGCTACGCAATCTTTCACTGAGGATCTCAGTGGAGCAGTGAATAATGTTTCCAGGGTGCAGCCTCCATATTCTGAGGGGAATATTTCCTGCACTTGGCTTTAGCGTTTAAATCCCTCGTGAGCCATGCATTTTATCCAGTGTGGCAGCGGTAGTATTATACCTCATTGCAACTGTTTCACCCTTATCCTCTCTTATCTTCTTCTATTTCTGGACTTTAACTGTCGTTAAAATATGTAGGAGGTATGCTGCTGCTGCGGCCGTGTCTAGACCGGGGAGATTAACAGGTCTTCTTCATGACTGCACCAACTTGACCGTGTGGGGATGTTTAATGCATGATGTTCGTACGGGAAATTGTTTGTTAAAGGTTGAAGAATTATCTGAATGTGTATGTAAAACAGTTTTTTTTATATTGATATCTCATGATGTTTTTTCTCAATTTTAGGAGACAGTTCAGCTTTTTTTTTTTAACTCAACATTTACTGTGCTTCCACTTGAGTCACAGGAAAAAAAAAGCTTCATGCTGTTGACAGAGTCAGTGTGTAAGTGAAAAATTTCTGATTTTTGGTGGACGAAACAAAGTTTTTGCGTTTATCTTCAGCTGTAAAATAAGATCAGGAGACACCAATCCCACCTGGTGCTGCTGGGTGGCTTCAGTTTTCTATGTTTGGCAAGACAACAATGACTGGGAACAAGTGTGTGTGGTTAGAGGAAACAGCAGCCATGACATCACTGACCAGCTAAGCCAACCACATGACTGTTTTGGTTTGACCACCTGTTAATGTTCCTCTGCTGCTGGGAATACCAGTCAGAGACTCACATCAGTCTTATTTAAACATTGCACTGAATCCCCATCATTGAGAATATTTCTTTGTATGCTTCTCACCCCTCGTCCAATACACACACACACACACACACACACACACACACACATATACATATACATATATATATATATATATATATATATATATATATATATATATATATATATATATATATATATATATATATACACACTCTTGACTGAGCAGGCTTAGTTTTTCAGTTTATCTCCATCTTGCATTTATTGACATGTACAACACACACCTACCTTCATCCATACCTTTAGGAAAAGTGATTTTTCTCTGATGAAGGCGACACATTTTCAGACATCACTCAACTTATGTGTGTATGTTGGTGGCTTCAGCTTCCAGTAGCTGTGAATCCCCAACTGTGTGCCACTAGTGGTCCCCTAACCGAGCTCAAGCTAAACAGTGTTATTGTGACACAGTGTGGTCTCGCGGGCCTGCCAGACACACACACACAAACACACACACAGTATGTGGTGCAGTGTGGCAGCAGTAATGTGAGACTCTGTCAGAGCCTGGAGTCACATTAGCGAGTATTCAGTGCATAGCGTGGCTTCTTGGCTCCATATACCTTACCACACATGCACAGTCTGGGTCACACCAGACAACTCTCACTCTCTGTTCATCCCAGAACAAAAAAAAAAAAAGAAAAAAAAAAGAAAAAAAGAGAAAAGAATCAGACTTAATTCTGACTGATAATTGGAAGAGAAAATAAAAACAAAGAGAACTTTCTGTCTTTGGCCTGTTCAGACTCTGTCCTAACTCTTCCTGCTGCTTCCTCAGCCTCTTCGGAATAAACACATAAACAAAAACATAAACAGCAGAAAACTGGATCTCATCAGAAAATGCTTGCCACTCAGTCGACCAAATCCCAGAGGTGCCGTTATATCTTTCCACGTCCCACTGTGAACAGCAGAATGACGCTCCTGTTCTTCAGCAGCCGCTCACTGCCTCCCTGCTCTAATCACAGCAAGAGAAGCACAGGCAAAACCGCCTGGAGTCATGCAGTGTGTGTGTGCGTGCGTGTATATGTTTGTGTATATGTGTGTGTGCCTCCGCCCACATCAACACTGTGGAAACACCCACCCGCTGAATCCCACACACACAAACTTCTGTGTCTGCAGGTAGATGCAGATAAAGGAGGGCGGCCGATCAGTGGAGCAGCTCATTGTAGGAGAGGTAAGAGGAGAGGTGACAGGCTGCTGTGAGTGTGTGTGTGTGTGTGAGCATGAGTGTGTGCTTACCTGTTTAGTCATGGAGTCTATGAGTCGAACATAAAAGTCCTGCTCTGTTCTGATGCCTGTTGGGAGCCAGAAGAGGAGAGGAAATCATAAACTTTGCATGGACTTACAGAAAAGCACGTTGAAGTACAATAAAACATATGAAAGGCATTTTGGAACAAAATCTTGGTTACTCCTGCAAGACTCAACAACATGGTTCACACTCAGTTTTCTATTTGTTAAAGACAAAAACTGAGTGATTATTCCAATTTTCTTTTCCAGCTTTTGATTTTTTTTTTTTCATTTTTTGTGTTGATTTGTTTCTATTTATGCTTAAAAAAAGAACAGATATCCAACACAAAACAGAAAACAATGACCTGCTTACGCATGAAATATGCACATATTCAGAAGCCAAAATGTTGAGGGCACAAAATTTAAGCAATGAGGACAAAACAGCAGCTGCTCATCTACTTACATTTTGTGACAAAGATCCTGGACGTGTCTTCCAACAAAACATATCCTGCCAAATCCGTTTGATTTATCCACTTATTTGACATTTAAAATCAGTTCATTTTAATATTTAATCATTAGTAGGTACTTGCAATGCATCCTTTTCTATCAATATATCTAAAATATCAACAAGTGCAGGCCACTTTTTGCAGCTGTGCTTCATTTCTCCAAACTTGGTCGAAGCTGTAATATTCCTGCTGCAGCTCAAACTGTCAAGAAGCATCTTTTTTTTGGTTTGTTTTTCCAGAGGGACAGTCTTATTTAGGGACAGTGACAGTGATAAAGCCACAAAGCTGCTACAAATCGCCTGCAACAGCTGCGCTGAAATTTCACTAATAGATATGATGAAACTGCACTGCTGGTTCTGTGACATAAACCAGTTGTGGCAGCCTGATGGTCCTCTGCAACATTTCATCCCACTGCTCTGGGGACAGGGGACATTTTTCCACATTAAATCTCGCAGGGGAAAAAAAACCAACTACTGCATGTGTGCATATTTTATTAGAGGAAGCAATCAAGCTGATTTGGGTAAATTGGCTGTGTATGACGCGCGCGTGCACGTGTCGGGCCACTCACCGTTACTGTAAAGAAGCTGCAGCCGGTAATGAATCCCGTTATTGGTCTTCTCTCCGCTTGTTTCCTTAACACACACACACACACACACACACACACACACACACACACACACACACACAGACACACAACAAACACTTGTTTGTTTACTGGAATATATCACACAAAAATAAATATATTTTTAAAGGAGCACGTCTGCGCACACGCAGGCCGGCGAGTCCGCTAAATAAATCATTTCTACGCCTTTTCAATAAGTAAATAAAAACTAAATCTGATTTATGTTCACGGCTTATAATATTAAAGATGCACAGGCCTGTAATTTTCTCATGTGTAATCGCGGTGTTATTGTGGATTTTTAATTCCTCTGTAATTACTGGTTATGTTTGGAGGGGCCAATAAAGCCAACAGTAAATCCTTCCGCTGCGCCTCCATGTCATAATTGATGAAGAGTTTGCCACGCCGTTGTTTATGCAGAACAAGTGGTTGTGTTTGAATTGAGCTGTAAATAAAAAACAATCTGAACATGGAAAAAAGTATTTTATGGTCGTCAAATGTTTAAATGAACGGAGGGCTGTTTTTGACCCGCAGTGTGCTTATAGGCCAGTGTTTTGTTTTATTCCTAACAAGGTTATTATTATTATTATTATTATTATTATTATTATTATTATTATTAATAATAATAATAATAATAATAATAATAATAATAATAATATAGACTAAAAATATATTATTTTTTTAAAAGTTGAGGGAATAAAAACCATTTAACAATGACATCAACATTAAACAATGGGGCCTGGAGAAAAAGAAAAATGCTGAATTATCATGTTTCCTGCACTGACCTTCTCCTTCTCGATGAAGTCTACAAAGTTGGTCCTCTCGATCTCCACCGGCTGGCCCTGCCGGTCGTATAAGGCCAGGACGAAGTGGAAAAAGTTGGACTTGCGCAGGTTGGAGGGGGGCTGCTTCTCAAAGTGAGCCCGGGCCAGACCCACTCCACTGCAGACACATAAGCGGAAATAAGTCGGTTTTTAGAAATAACTGAGTGTTGCCCTGTAAAAAAAAAAAAAAAATAATAATAATAATAAAGTAATTATTTAGAGACGGAAAGAAGTAAGAATAAATGTGCGCTTTTTAATGAGCTTGATTTTTTTTTAAAGGTGTATCTTGTTTCTCAAACTGCCAAGGAAGAATAAACCCAAATCAAGAAAACTTATATAAAATATCACATTAGTTAAACAGGACGTGATTTATTCATTCAGCTTTGTGGTGACTAAATTCGTTTAATTAAAAACAAAAGCTTGTGTTTAGAAAATAGCTTTTTTCTTTTCTTTTTCTTTTTTATGAGCCCAACATATGGGAACATATGAATCATTTTATCCTTTTGATTTCATTTTCCCAATCCAAACACAAAGTGCACTTTATATGCGTAAAGCTGTGTGGAGGCAGCACGTGCTGTTGTGTTCATGTTAGTTTATGCTGTGAAATGTTTCTAAACCAGACTCTTTATTCCCCCAAAGTATCCCAGCAGCAGTTTAAATCCAGAAAGTCTTTCCCCGGACAGCAGCTCCTCGACTGCAGGATCCGCGTGGACAAAACGCGCATTGATTCCACGTTTCGGAAATCTACGCGGAGGGTGGAAGTGCTTCCTTTTCACTCCTGCAAAGCTCACCTTTGGGCTGCCGTGTTGGCGTCCAGCACGCCGCCCCCCTGCATCCAGCTCCGGACGTTCATGCCTCCCAGCGGCTCCTCTTTCAGGCTGCTGCCGCTTCTCTGGATGCTCTCCTGAATCCCAAACATGAACAAACCTCCGAAGCTCGAGACTTGTCCTTCCGTGTTTCGCTGCCTGTCCACCTGACTCTGCACTTTGCTTGCCGTGGATCTTTCACGCTTGATCCAAGCGGAGCAGCGTGGGCGCGTTCTTGGTTTTTACTGCTGCTTGCGCTTCGTTAGGAGTCGCGCGCTGAGCTCCAAAGCTTATTCCTCTGACTTGTCCTGGGGAGGGAGCCGCTACTACAACGGGGAGCACATCATATCAGACCTCTGAGATCCAAAGATGTCCAGATATTTAAAGGTTTACTTTAAAACGCTACAAGTAGGAAGAGAACGAGTCACCCAGATGGAAAGGTGTACAGAAGTCACTCCTGGCGCGCTGAGAGATCCACACTTACAGCTGTCAGAGACAGAGAAAAGACATCAATAGCACCCGGATCACATGTCATCATTATCTCTGACTTCTTTCTTCCTCTTTTTTCATTTTTCTCTCTCTTTATCCTTTTGGTTGCCTATAAGTGCTGTCCGGGACGTGTTGCGGGGTTTGCTGATGTCCAGAGCAGCGCTGAGTCCTGCGGATGACTCCCGAGCTCTCAGCACTCTGCGCTCTCACTGAGGAAACCGCTTTGTGACTCTTCCCAAAGGACTCTCTCTGAGAACCAAACACGGGCTTCTCCCGCCCCGGGGGAGAGAGAGAGAGAGAGAGAGAGAGATGGGAAGGGAAAAAAGGGAGGGGACCGTCGGAGTGGAGGGAAAGGGACAGGACGGAAAGAGAGAAGACGCCCCCAAACAAAGACTAGATTGGAATCAGGCTGCCACGGAGCTCTTCTATCCCTCTATCCCACCCTGTACGTCCGAGGATCTGCTCTGTCCTGCTTGAAAGACTAAATAAAATGTCTCACAGAAAGCTGCTTTATGGTAAGATTGGGAAAAAAAACAAAAAAAAAAAAAACTTTTGCGCGCGCTAAATTCTTTTAAAAAATAGGCTCGTAAAGTTCTCTGCACCCGCACAGAGCTTCTGTTTTGGGGGTGGGGGCTAGAATCATGGCTCGAATCATGGCTAGAATCCCCCCCCCCCCCCCAAAAAAAAAAAAAAAAAAAAACATTTTACGCACTATTAGAGGATGAAATAAATCCCATCTTACCAGAGCAAAATACACACAACCAAATTAATTCTAAATGTTTTCCCCTAAAAGAAACGTGGAGGAAAGTAAATATCTTACAGTATGGATAACCCTTATGACGGCCATGTTGGTATTTTGTCGAATCTGATTCTATAAACAGAGATCTACATTTTCTGTAGGTTTTACCAGCCGCTTCTAGGTTCAATTATAAAAGCCATTTTTCATCTTTACATCATTATTTCTGGTCGCCATTGTCTTCAGGAGGCTACAGGCCTGTTTCTTTTTCTTTTTTTTTTTTTTTACAGCCAAGCGCCGCAAGACACACAAACAAAAGTGACAATAACAATAATTAGCTCAAAATAACAATGAACATAATTGAGGATAATTGCTAGCATATTTCCCTGCTTTGTCTCTCCTTCTGGCACCATCTGTTATTTGAAACTATTTATCACGCCGCCAAGGGGAAAGCCAAAACAAAACACAAATATTAATAGATAACACAGTGAAGTATTTTAATAGAATAAAAAAGCAACAACAGCACATTGATCTGTTGAGGTGCAAAAGGTCGACAAGTTTGGGATAATTCAGCCGGCTGTGGAAATGATTGGCAGGTCGATCTGGCGCTGTTCCAACGCTTTAATTCCCAAAGGTTGTTGAAAAACGCTCTTGACCTTGATTAAGGAGAAGAAGAGCGTTTTATGCTCCGCTTTCCTGCTTGTAGACAGTAGCCAATCCAGAGAAGAAGAAATAGGAGGTGTGAATGGGCTCCGGAACGACTGCAGTGAAAATAAACACCTGCAATGATCAATTTAATATTAAAGAAAAGAATGATCTGAGTGAGCTTTCAGATGATTACCTAAATGTATATATTAAAATAAAGAGGCTTTAATAACTTTAAAGAAAGTCCAGTGTAAGTTAAGTTTGCCCTATTATTATTTATGTATTCATTTATATATTTAGTCTAGGTCTGTTTTAGGCCTATCAGAATGTCTGAGGCTGTAAGATTTCTGTACAAACGATTAAAGAGAGCATTGATGGCAGGTTTATTTAAAAAAATAAGTGTATGTGCTACAGGTTTAAAAAGAAGAATTGAAAACATATGCCAGTTTCTGAGAATTAAAGCTATGATTTATGGGAATTAATCCGAATGATGAAAAATAAAACATGAGATGCAGAATTAAAAAACAACGCAACAAATTCAAAGAGAAAAACAAACAAAAAAGCAACAAGCATCTAATCCCCCCCCCCAAAAAAAAACAAAACAAAACAAAAAAAAAACCCTCAAATGAAATCATGTGCAGTCTCGGCCCCTGCTGAGTTTTAAGACTCGTCTTCAGCGCGCGCTCATGAGTACTTGGACGATTTGTTTAATGTCCCTATTAAAAACAGAACGACAGCACCACCTTGCGTCTACTCAGTGGAACTGCACCCCAATGGTTTATCAACAGCTAGGATCCGAGTTGTTTCATACAGTAGATAGATAGATAGATAGATAGACAACTCAATCATATGGCGTCACTTTATGGTACAAATTTAGCTCAAAATCCTGTGGAACACAATGATTTTTGTGTTCTGTCCCTGAATTGACACCAGAAAGCAGATTGCACTATAAAAACTTGACATATCACATGGTAATAAATGCTAAATACCCTAAAATATGTAGGTACTTTTTAATTTTAGATTTTGTTAAAGGGTCAAAAGACCTCATATTGGACTTATCTGATCCTTTTTTCACAGGTTGGGTCTTTATGGGTTATTATAATTTGTTCCAGAAAAACAAAACCCAATAATTCCATTTAAATCCTAACAACTTTCAATTAAATCTAAATTCTTGATTGTCTTCTTGTCATTATGGGTGCTCAGTGACACACATTAACATGTTATCTCAGGATAAATAAAAATCAGCTATCAGAGTGGATGGTTCATTTATTAGACATTCACATTTTTCTAAAATAATCAAGGCAATGCCAGAAATCCAGTTAAAGACCATTTGTGGTACATTTTAATAGGACATAACTGGAGTTTAGAGCCAAGTTTCAGAGAAGGTCCCACATCTGTGTACACAGAGAAAAAAAAAGAACCTGTAAGTAGTCTCAGAGATCAGTCCTGAATGTGATACTTCTTTCTAAGATAATTCTCAAAACGTCTGTCAGCCAGAGGCAGAAGCATTGTGCAGCTGTGTGAAAAATGCATTCAGCAACTATAATCTGTTTAGAAGAGAGCTACATAACCAGACACGTTCAATATCTGCTTGTACTTCTAAGCTTTGAATTTCACAAACAATGTGCAAAGTTTTCTGAGACGTAAAGTCAGTGTTTCAGATGAGGTAACAAGATTGATGCCATCAGAGTCTAAAAGGTAGAATATTGTTTCTCCTGGTTGCTCAAATTCAGTGGAGATTCAAGTTAATGACTTATTTATCAACAAATACTGTAACTGAATGTCTTATTTGTCCACTGCAGTCATGAACCTTCTTTTGCCATTTATTAGCAACCAAATTTGGAGGAAGTGAAAAAAAAATAAAAGAAAACCTTGAGCAAACTGTGCATAACTTGATGGAAAGGATAAAAAACACACAGTAAAGCTCTTAAGAACTAAAATGAAAAATGCCTACTGCTCATTAAAAGGAGTGATATTTTATAAACCTGTTGGCACAATAGTTTAGACAAATAGGCTAAACAGTCACTTGTGATTTTGATATAAAATTTTACTTTGAAATTCAAATTTCATATAACACCAGAATGCAAATTATTCACTGTTTCAGTGTCACCGTTACAGTCAAGGCTCGACTAGAAACTGAACTTAAAGACAAGTAAAAAATATTTACGTTCAACTGTCACAGACAGTATGAAGCGATAAAAACTGTCAGTTCATAGTTTGATGAGTAACTGGAACCTCCCCAGTACGAGGTAAAAACTGAGTAAATACACGAGGACTCCGCTGCTGACGAGCTCCCACTCTGATTATTATTTAATACTGCAATGCAAATTTACATACAGCTGCCAATTGATCATCAGTAATCACCCCACACATTCTCCCTTTCAGGTGATCTCTCTGTATGACAGCTGAAAAGGTCAGAAACACAATAAAAATGTCTATGAAGCCGTTCAAACATCTGAACTCATTTCAGACGAGTTTAAATCAAAGTCTGTGGAAAAGAGTTAACAGAACAAAGTTGTATACAGAAAATCTTTATGTTCACCTTACAGAGGAACATGTGCAAAATACAAACTCTACATTTTCTTTGAAAAAAAAAAAAGAAACAAAACAACACAAAACAGCACTGGCCAGGTTTGATCCTACATTGATCATGTATTCATTCTCAGCCCTGCAGCCAACACTTTCTAAAGTCAAGAAAAAAGTCATTCAATGTAATAAGACTTTTAGTAATAGTGATAATAAGTAATACTGTTGAGGGTTAACTAGTACAACTCCAGTCCTACAGCGCCATGCTGATCCCACTCCTAACATTAGAGGGCACCAGAGTGATCACACCAGCTTAAAGACGCGTCATGCAAACTGGAGAAGCAGTAACACTGCTTGCTCTCCGATCAGAGGGCTTGCTTTCCACATTGCTTCCCAGTCACACAAGAAGCGATGAGGAGTTCATGCCCTGATCGTTTAAATGTATCAACACTCCTTCGGTTTAATGTAGATGCCACACAGAGTAACATTTCTATACATTACACACAAAGAGGTTGGGCCGTTTCCTCGTACACAAACATCAGAGGGTATTTGGTTGCTGACAGCCACAGAACAGCTTTGGAGCATTGCTAGTATAAATGACATTAGTGCAAATAGACAAGAAAAATGATAATAAAACAAAATTAAAAGTTAAAGGAAAAAAAAAACTGTAGCAAGATTAAAGTACATCAAGGGCAGAAATAAATTCTGAGAAGAGTGGCAGCGTGCAAGCTCTACATACAAGCGTGCATCCGAACTCAGCATCCTCAAGTTTCAGTCTGTTTTTATACAATTCTCAACACATTTTTTTTTCACTTTCTTGCACCATTTGCTAAACACAAGAGCTACCTTTTGTTGCACACGCGCATATGTGTGTGTGTGTGTGTGTGTGTGTGTGTGTGTGTGTGTGTGTGTGTGAAAGCCCAAGCAAATATGGGGGACAGGAAATGGCTTGCTGGTAGTAACATCTTATGAAGTGAAGTGACTGAACAGCAGGAGAGTACCGATGGTCTCAGAAAAGACAGATCTTTGAAGTGATTGGATAGAGCAAGATGATTGGCTCCTGTCATGAACAAAGATCACCACTGCCTCACGATAGGCTGAATGCATATGTAAGTCAGCTATGCTTAGGAGGATGAATGCTGATGAGTACATAAATATAGTCAAAAAGCAGCAGTTTGGGCTCCATGTGGACTATAAACACCACTTTCTCACAATACTCAAAGTTCAAAACAAACTTCCACCATTAATTTCCTTCCTCTGCATCCCTCTGCCTTCTCAGTCCTGCAATATGTGGTGTCCAATAAAGTATAGTAAAAATCACCGTAAAAATAATATTTCTGTAACAGCAATACAAAACTTTGGCAATGAGGAATAGAGACACTTTTTTTTTCTTTTTGCTGGGACCAGCCAAACAAGTTTGATTCAAATATTGAAGCAAAACAGTAGCGAAAGCCTTACAGACTAAATTAGTCAGCTCTACCATTTGTACCCACCAATTTCTTTACACAGCAACAAATGGCTAACTACAGCATGTATCCTCTGCTTAGCACCAGGCTTCAGGTCAAGCGACAGCCTCATGGAACAACATTCAGTCTGTTCAGTCTTAGTATTCACGAATACAGAGAGCCACTTTAATCCATTGTAGAAAACTAAAACTGTTCATCCAACTCAACCATTTATAGACTTTTATGAAATATTAAGACTGTCACAGTTTAAAATGCAACTATCAGTCATCCATGGTTCAAAGCTATCTTGACCTCTGATCCAGTCTTCAGTGAGTCATGGCACACACCGGACAACAGAGAAACCCAAGCTGTACAGCACTGACACAAAGGCTGCACAAAGAAAGGCAGGAAGGACCAATCAGTACATTAAATATCTGGCAGTAATATGAGACAAAAGCATGAACTACTAGATATGGGTGAAAAACTCCACGTCTTTAACCAAAAAAACAACAACAAAAAACGTCATGATACTTCATGTAAGATTTCACATCGTACGGACATGAGATAGAACTGCCAGTTGTCTCTGGGATTACACAAAGGCATCCTCTCCCCATGAAGCCAAAACAAAACAAATGCCTGCGAGTTAAACTGGATACATACAAGAGGTCTGAGACAACATTACGCAAAGCTGTAACCACTGTCATGTTTCTCTTTAACACTAAGCAACCACGGTCTGAGCAGACTGACTGGAACCTGTTCCTTTCAAAAGGAATATAAACAAGTTGGGCTTTCCACATGATGGTAGAGCCAAAAGCTGGGCATGTAGAAGATAAGCACATGAAGTGTTTCGATTTGTGGATTTGGCTTTTCTCTGTGCATGCATGTATTCTGTGCCCGTCAGCTGGTTTCTCACAGGCTGCATGGAGGTGGACAATGTTCCTCAGAATGGCAAGTGGGCTGCTCAGAAAGTGATGACCCCTGGCTGTCCAGTGGGGACACAGAGTATAGCTGTGGCTGAGGCTCAGGCTGAGCAGGTGTCACATCTGGAGGGGTCAGTACCTTTGAAGACGAGTGGTGAAAGATAGAGGGGGAAACTTTGTGGGGGTGAGATGGAGGTGTGTCTGCTCTGTCAGAGGGAGAGGATGAAGACAGATGATCTGTTGACAACTGGTTCTGATGTGAATCAGTCACAAGCTGATGGGAGGGACAAGAGGAAGATGATGATGGAGGTGTGACATGGTGCAGAGTAGCAGAAGAAATAAAAGAAGCGGAGGATGTTTCTTCAGCCGACATGACGGGTCCATTAGCTCCCTCCTCCTTTTTAAATGATCGTTCCTCCTTATTGGCTGTGGCTTCTTCCTGTCCTGCAGGGCTTTGATTGGCTTCAGGAACATCTTGGTTGGGAGCAGTGCTAGTTGGTGATTGGCTCTTGAGTTGTGAATGACAAAGAGGACATGTTTCCTGGACGTACAGCCATTTCTTCAAACAGCCGGCATGGAAAAAATGACTGCATGGAGTGATCACGGCACTGTTCATTTCCTGCAAAGATTCAAATGTGACATGAGCGTTACTTTATAGCAGCTGCTTATCGTGTATTCACGTCACAAAACACAAAACTTTGTATACCTGGAAGCAGATAGCACAGATGTCATTGTACTGCTCCAGCTGTGCATTACTTGCTGTAGGGAGGCTTTTGATCTTGTTTACTGCGTCTCTCCTGAGCAGGAAGCTCTGCCAGCCCAGCTGGGCTCTGAGCCAAACGTTATAGTATGAGTGGACCAAGATGATGGTGCTGCCCATGACACTCCACTCCCCAAATACAGTCTCTGATACACCATAGCACACCACACACACTGCAACCTGCCAAGGTAGGGAGAGAAAAAACAATCAGTGGCTTTTATGATGCAGCTTTTCTTGAAATTCTCTTCAATGCGTTTGTGTGTGCGTGCACGCATGTGACATGTACCAGGAACTCCAGCAACCTGTAGGTCCCATTGACACAGTAAATGACCTCATCCATGTTTTCCACTGGAGCCTTGCGAAACTCCTCCACCATGAAGAGAACATAGATAAGCAGAGTACCAAGAACCTAGAGGTGACAAAGCAGTGTTTTATTACGATTCAATTAAGAACATAATCATAAAGTGTATCGTTAAATGAAGCAAAGGCTGCATGGTCTGGCACATTGTATTAATATAAATAAAGGAACATCAAACAAAATGTGTGCAGACTAAGATGTCAAAACCATAATCATTATTATTATTAGTCTAAAGCACTGAACACAAGACTTTGGTGGTTGAACTCATAAAGAAGAAAGAAAATAAGTATGGTTTCCATTCATCACATGTCAACATGTCAAGGTGGTTTTTGGCAATAAAGATTGTAGAATTTCTCTAAATGTCTTCATAAGTGTGTGTACAGGTGAAAAAACAAAAACAACAATAGTGACTGTTTCTGTATTGAGTGATAAACTGCGTCAGAGAGGAGCTTTATAAAAGCAGTCCACTTCTCATCTAGCTTATGTATTACCTGCAGGGAGGTGAGGATTGATGATGAGATGATAATAAGAAGCCAGAAGTCCATGTGGAAGAACTGACAGATCATATAAGCCATGTAGGCTGGAAAGATCAGCAAGAAGAGGCACAGAGACACTGCTCTGAAATGTTTCCATAAACTCCTACAGCAGTAGCAAAGGAGAAAAACAAACAAGTTCATTTGTGTCAACGTGGACATTTTACTGACAGCAATTCATTCAGGTCACAATCTCACTTCCAAAACATTCGCCTGCCCTTCAAAAATGTCAACTAGCTTTACATTTAGTGCCAAAATGCCAAAAATATGAGCCTTCTCATGTTTCACACCAGAAAATTATTATGGTTTCTGATTGGTGACTTAATGGAAATGTGTAAAAAGAAATAAAACAAATACATCGTGGATTTGTCTTACTTGTCTCTGGAGGCCCCCAGGGCCAGGACTATGGGGTCTGCAATCTCCAGCATGGACTGCAGGATGGAGGCAACAACAATGAAGAGGATAATGGAGAGAAGGAATGCTCGGTGGATGACCTGCAGCTCTATCAGGCCTGTTTGGACAGCAAGGATCAGCAGGGTGATACCCTCTGTCATTCCTCTGCATAGAAAAAAGAAAAAAACAGATGTGATTGAACATGCAGACATATTAAGATGCGCTGGGCAATTCATAAAAAATGAATCTAAAACAAGATACAGAACCGATAAGCAACATAATCTTGCTCATGTCAATTATTTAAATAATTTGTCTTGAAAATAAAAAAATTTAAAAGGAAATGCAGGAACCAACCTGTGCATGGTGTTATCATTCATAAAAGCTCTGTAGCCTTGCAAGTAGAACTTGCAGAGAGTGAGAACTCCGAGTGCGATGAAAGAGACCGTGAAAACCAGACCCAGGAGAGAGTATGGTGTACTGCAACACTCTGCAACACTAAGGACATCGTTGGAGGACAGAACAGAACGATGAAAGGGGAGAAAAAGTGAGAGAGTATGAACTACAAATAAGGACAAAGACGTTTAATGTTTATACAAAGGAGGAATCACTAATAGGAGGACACTTGTACCAACAATATATCCTTTATAATAAAACAGTGAAACTTTTCAAAGACGCTGTGGCCTTAAGCATCATGATCCTTTAGATGATCTATATGTTTTATACCCAAGTCTACAGATAATAATATACTGTAGGGATGAGTGAAAAAGAGATCTGTGATAATCATGAGACATGTTCAGTTAATCCAACCATCTACCCATTCTTTAGTCTACTAGTTGGTAGTAATACACCTCTAAACTGGGGGCTAACTACCAAAAACCAAAGCAACAAAACTAATTATCACCATTAAACTCTATATTTTGATAAAGACAAACAATGACGTCTTAAAAAGATGATTTAGAAAGTAATAGTCATATTATTTTAGCCATACAAGCACATCTTAGAATAACTTTCAGTGAGTTTTACCTGGTAAGAAAGAGGAAAAGGAGCCTCTCCCTTGAGGTAGGCTGATCTCTGGTGCTAAAGTAGGAATAGATCTGCAGAGCAAACAGCAGGAGCCAGAAGCACATGAAGAGGACTGGAAGGACCAGCTGGTTCCACAGAGACATACCTAAAGCTAGAAGACCATACACTTCTACCACCTGGGAAAGAGAAATAAAGAGGTACAGAATTAGAAAAGGCCCATAAAAAATAGGAAGAACACCCAACATTATTGGCTTTACACATATGGAATCATATCAAATAATATTTCAGGAATCTTTTAATAAGTCAACACTTTACACATGGCTAACTTATTGTTTAAACACATCCATTGTTGTTACCTGTGCCAGCTCCCTGTATGCAGTTTTAGCCAGATTATATGGTACCAGTAAGTTAGAAGCCAGGAAGTAAATGACCTCCAGGCCTGTGAAGATCATGGAAAATTTGTTGATGAAGACAATGGTCTCCAGGGGTACGAGACACAGCCTAGCCACGAGGGGGAGGAGGTGTGCGGAAAAAAGCCAAATCCTCTTGGTCTGCATCACACAGGAACACAGCGTACACACCACCAGCTGGCCTGAAAGACGATGCATGTACACATAAAGATGTGCTTATCAAACCAAACTTCACAGAGGGATTCGAAAAAAACTTTTTTTCGGTGTGCTATTAAGTTCATTTCCAGTTGCACAATAGTTTCATCAGATTATCCAATCCAAAGAAGTGGCACATGTCAACTGTAAAATACAAAACATTCACACATAAAAGGAAATTTATTTAATCCCTCCATCTCTCTCTACTACAGTTTATTTTTGTAAGTGTTATTTTCCCTCTCTCAGGCTTTCACTGGAACATCAACTCAGCAGTCTATTTATAACATCGGAGACCCCGTCCCTTTTCTATAGTAAGATGAAACCAGTTCTCATAAACCAGAGACACTGCACATTTTTTCCATTTAAACCAGCTGACATTTAAAGAAATTATTTGCCTGCTGATTATCAGTCAGTTTTACTTCAAGTGACAAGCTGATATCTTTTTAAATAGACACTTAAAAGTTTAGCCGAGACATCTTTAACAACACTTTAGATGCTGATCTGTTTAGAGTACAACTCTAACACAAGGTCCAAGTCTGTCCTTAAAAGGGACAGACGGACCTGTCCCTTTAAGAACAGAGGCTGTTGTCATTCAGCATGGAGTAAAGGTTCATTCCTTAAATTTACTCTACTTTAGCAAAACAAGTCCACAAAGATGTATGAAACTTATTTTCTACAGTTAGTTTTTAAAGTTTAAACATGTGAAGAGGAAAACTTAAATTAGGAAGGAAAAATATAAATAAATACAAAGAGAAAAAGATCTATGGCAACTTAAGCATCCTGCATCTGCCTGGGTCTGTGCAACTTATAGATTATTGTGCACATGTTGTCATGTGTGTAATATACCTATGAGTGCTGTGGTAAATCTATTCATGGAGAGGGGTTCCAGGTAAATGGGTCCTTCAAAGCCAGAATCCAGTTCGCTCCGAACGTAATCCCTGACAAAGACAGGTCAAAATGCTTAGTACACAGGCAAATTTATTGTAAGCTCTAACATAACAATGGCCTACTACAAAAGAGAAAATTCTCACTAGCAGGAGTCAGAGTTTGTGGGTTCATAAAATTAATCAGACAAGGAGAAATTTTTATAAGACAATTTAATTATTCATTAATACAGTAAATTCTACTGCATAGCTACTGACTAAAATTCTAAAAACAAATTTAAATAGTAGCAATTATTTGTTTTTTACATGCCTGACGGTATAAAGCCTTTCAAACTAAAAAGACTGGGCACCAGAGGCTAGATGAAGGCTTCAATGTGGGGAGAACAATTGTGTTTCCACAGAACAAACTGATTTTTTTAGGCTAGGTTAGGCTTAAAGGGAAGTTTTGATGGTTATGGTTAGGATACGGGGACTTCTATGCACTGAAATGCACTGTGTCACTGAAAAGTCCCCACATGTAAAATTAACCTTACGGGGGTGTGTGTGTGTGTGTGTGTGTGTGTGTGTGTGTGTGTGTGTGTGTGTGTGTGTGTGTGTGTGTGTGTGTGTGTGTGTGTGTGTTAGCACCTTGAGACTTGATGACCAGCAAACAGCAGCAGGGCAGTAAGGACATATAGGTAAAGTTTAACCAGGTGCTGACGAGGCAGAGTTAGGAGGACCAAGCTCAGGATGTACCCTACAAGACAGTCATACAGAAAATAATTAGAAAAAATACATTTGTTTTAGAAACCCCTGTACAATTACTGGTTACACTTTGTGCAGTTTTTGTGATAAAAAAATAGATCTAAGTATAAAGTATATCAGGCAATGGCCAGATACATCTTTTTGTAGGTAATCAAACGGGTCATTGTTACAGCCAGCCTTACAGTGCAATGCCTGCTACCTAAAATCACACGCAGAGACCCTTCAGTGCATAGAAACAGTTACTTTGGTTTTACTGCCTTACTCCTCCTTATTTCGGTAAGTCCACCCACAGTGCTCATCAGCACATACCAAGCGTACTGGCTCATGAAGCAAATGCAGCCAAGTTTGAGAGCACTCACAGACATGTAACAATACAGACAATGAAAACTCACCACTATGCTTATTGCCACTTTTCTAGCTCGGCAGTGAGGCTGTGATATTTCTTTATTCGTGGAGTACTAAGATCTGTTTTTATGCTTCATGTCTTTATGATTGCAGAAAACAAAAGCAAACAAAAATGTAACTATATTCATTGGGCAGCATTTAAAGGGAATTTTTGCTATGACAAAACTGCCATTCAACCAGTCACTTTTTAACATACAGACTGGGATTTAGCTGCTTTTTTTCCCCAAAGGGATCTAAAACTAAGTTTTTATTTTTGCAAAAGTTCAGATCTATATTTTCAAAAAGTACAAAGCATCCTTATATTACAATTATCTGAGATGTATTAATACAGAAAGAGTTGTACAGTACAACAACCTATGGATGTGTGCGTTACACCAGAACTTACCTACATAATGCAGGTAAAGCGCCAGATATTTGTACTGAAACAGAGGGTTGTTGGAAAGGCTGGAGCGCTGGATCTTCTGGAAGAAAGAGCTAACATCCCAGCGGTACAGGACATCCAGCAGCATGATGCTGGGAACACGGAGACCCACATTGAGCACCGCTTCTACACGGTCCTTCACTGCCATGGCTTCAGGATAACCTCTGATCAGCAGGCAGAACTGACCACGAAGAAGAGATGTTGATAATGGGTGCTCTGTATGGAAAAAGGGAACGCAAATGACAATTGGGTAATGGAAATTTAATAGGATGGAATTACAGAGACTGAGGGCAGGAAATGACAATAAGAAGAAGGGGATAGGAGGAAAGACCACACCACATTTATCCATCAACAAATAATTGGTCTTTTTGATTCTTAAGGTTCAATCATTCAATATAAATACTGTCTTAATGAACAGGGTATAAACCCCAACTTTAATTTCAGCTCTGTTGAATTATGTATTCATGAGCTCAGTAGCTGGAACAGGTAACCTACCCATTACTAGGCCTGCCACGGTAACAAATTTTGCCATTCCATTAATTGTCTCAGACATTATTGCAATAAACAATAATATTTCGCGAAGCGACTTTTGTTGTCATTTTCAACTAAAACAACAACAACGCAATAATAATGCAAGTATACTCTTTCAAAGATCAACATACTTTAATTTCTAAAGAACATTTAGCTCGATGTGCAGACGAGTTTATGCTCATCCAGTCCCCATTCTGTTGAAACAGATCAGGATTTCTCCTGGGATTTTAAAAACATGGTTATCTGGAACATATGGTCTCGAAACACTATGTAACACTGCTGGTCTATGGCCAAGCTCATATTAGAGGACGTGTTTGGACTTTACCAAAGGTGGAATGGTAAAATTGAATGTCTGATCGCCTTCAGTATGTCATTTCTCATGTCATTGCAAAGTTGTGGAAATGCTGTTTGTAACATTTATGTTGTTCCAGGCAATTCATACCGGCTGTGAAATGTTTGCAACATTTTTCGAAATGTTGTCTTTTTAACAATATTAAAGGGCAGCATCGCTTTGGTAACCATGCTGCCTGAGTGCACGCCATTTTGGCCTCCTGTTTGTATTCAATCTGTCGGATTAACACCCCAGTGATCGTGGACTGTTGGGAAGATGGAGATAAACTGGCTTTTTTTCCCAGCTGGGAAAACTGCAGTTGATGATTGTGTTTTGAGAGCAGATGGAAGCTTGTTGTATTGCCGTGTTTAGTTAATATTGTCTTAAAACAAATGCGGCACTCGCTCACTCTATCATCCAAAGTGAGAGAGTGAGCGAGAGAGAAAAGAAATAGAAATGAAAATTATTGTGTCCGGCAAGCTCATTGCGAGCATTTTTTCTTATCATGCGATTAATTGAGTTATTGTGACAGGCCTACCAATTCAATCAATACAACGGGAATATGACATGTGATAATGACAAAAAAGCCTTATTTAAACTAGGGCTGCATAATTAATCGGATTTTGATCATGATCACGATTTTGGTGGCCACAATAAATAAACCTGATCGTCAATGATATTTACATTCAAAACGCGACCTCTGCTGCATGCGTCTCTGATCATTCAGGTTCTCAACCAGTAGTTTGTCAACCACCAGAGAGCAAACACGTGGTTAAGGCTTCATTAAGCTGCCTAAAGACCAAGTGCACACATCTTTTACCAGCAGCCAGTTAAGTATCGTTGGACTGGTTGGACATTTGAGGTGGGCGTGGTTATATATATATATATATATATACACACACATATATATATATATATATATATATATATACATATACATATATATATGTATATATATGTATATACATATATATATGTATATATATGTATATATATACATATATATACATATATACATATATATACATATATATACATATATATATGTATATATATGTATATATATATACATGGCAAAGATGATAGATAGCAGGGGTGGGAGAAAAAATAGTTTCAAATAAAACTTGGAATTTTTTGTTTTACAATTGTTAAATAGCTTTTTTTGGTCAAAAAACTATATATATTTTTTTATTTTAAATATTTATATGTTTATATGTTGCCAGATGGAGAAAAAGTTACTGCTTGTCTCATTCAGAGGGCGAATTGTTTCTCTTCGACTGTCTATTAACATGACGTTATATCAGTTTTTAAAAACACTTAAGCAGAAGACGGAGAATTACGGACAACTTGTAAAAATGTGCAGAGATAAATCCTCCACTATTACATTTTAAGTAAAACATGTGGACACATTATTAAGTGAAAAACATAGCTGGACACGTCGAGAGCTATTAGTAAACTCTGTAATGCACGCCGTGTACTGCGGTAACACGATTACCGTTACTGCCCACCCAGCTAGACACTATCCTGAGGTAAATGCAAAGCTAATAGCTAAAGGTACGGCAGCAGCGAGGCAACTGACACTCAAACCAGCACTTCTATACCCAGTTCTAGCTTTTGAAACAAGACTATAAGTTCAAACAGCTGGTTCAGATGTATTGCTTCTGAATAAATCTTAAAAACTGTTTTTTTTGTTTAGGAAATCTGGTTTGTGATACAGTTTGTAAACTTGGTCATCATTCAAATTTTTCCCATGGTCCGGTGTTTAAAATACAAAAAAAAAAAAAAAAAAATCAGCAATGTTTGAGAATCGCAATTTAAATTGATCGGCATCGAAAAAAAATTGAATCTGGAGAAAAGCATACCGTCCCAGCCCTAATAGATAGTTTCTTCTATGAGTTGTAGATGGTCTTAGAAAGTTAGTTAAAGTAAGTTAGTCTAATGACTATGGAAATTCAATGCAATCATTCCAAGAGAAACACAAAAAAACCCGGACAAACTTAAGAACCTGAATTTGTTCAATCTATATTTAAAAACCTTTGCTGGTTATTTTATACAGTCAATATTTTCAAGAATCACTGTGGAAGATGCAAGGAGCCACTTTCATCTCTGGAGCCGCAGCTCACAGATCCCTGAGCTAAAATAATAAATCTGAGCAGCTTTTCTGTGGGCCAGTTCCTTTAGTTTTCACCTTGTCTACTGGAAGTTTACCGCTCCAGCGGAACGGTTGCAGTGTCTGCAGTTAACCATTTTCTCTTTCTTTCTTCAGCGAACAAAGTCTTACCCCATAAACCCTGTTTGTACAAAAAGTTAAACTTGCTATCTTGTTGATGTTTCCAGACTAAAATATAGGCTGTCTAAAATCACAACATGCTAAAGTAGCAAAGGTAGCTCATTTTCCATTAGACTTGCAAGTGCAGGTATTTGGTAAACCTGTGTCTGAACTAGAAACTAAGAGTAAAAAAAACAATTTCGTTGTTGTTCTAATGTAAATATTTCATGAACTGATTCTGCATGAATACATTTTATTTTGCATAATACTTATAATTTGTAGACATAGGACCACGAAAGTGCCCTCTTTGGATCAGTGGGGTAGAGCAGGGTATTCAGAACATGTCTACCATGTCGATATCAGAGTTCGATACTGACATTGGATCAAATAAGTCCTAACTCTGGTTTCAATGAGGGGTGTGAAGTGTCCTCATTATATTGGGGGGGACACTAAGGAAGTGATGCCATCACATACATATATGTAAATCCAGTAATGGACTAGTTATTGTAGCAACTATCTTTCAAACATCATATTTCAGAAGTGCATGTAAGCAGGTCATATCAGATGATTAAAATGTATCTAAATAGTATGAGATTGGGCTGGGCAATATAACCAAATCTCATATCCCGATATAGCTCATTTTATCTCCCCATAACGATATAAAGAAATAATATAAAATTGTTTGTGTGATTTTGTGTGAATCATCAGTTATTTGTCAGATGTGCTTGGCAACAGCAGTAGTGATCTCCTTTTATATGGAGGAACTATGGCCAGATGACGTTTCACGGGTAAAAGTCTGTTGCAGCATTTGCATCTTGAGCTTATTATGAGCGCTTTTGCCACCACTTGATGCAAATTTTGCTCGTCGAATCTCTATTCTTTGTCCGGATTCTATCTATTGTTGGGACTGTGAGCTAATCGTCGGTTCCACTTCGGTCTTTTTATATCCAAACCTGACCATGCAACAGAAATTTCACCTCTTTTAGGAACAAGCTCATCGGTTTGGATTGGATGGTCATCTGTTAGTGAATTACCCTGCTCTGAAATGTGTCCGCTACTGTCTTCCTCCATGTTTGTTTACGTATTATAGTGTGCATGCCATAAAGCACATCTTGACATAAAATGCTCCTGTGAAGCACCTTATTGTGGGGTTAACGTTTGAGCCTTATATGAAACGCTAGAAAATGTCTATCAACCAAAGGATATATATTGTCATATCACCCAGCCTTTGTCCCGGATATCCAATTTTGATGGCCATGCAAACAGCCTCAGTGTTTTAAATAACAGATATCCAAGAATGCCTTTCATACTTAAGAAAAAAATAGTGTGACATAAACATCTGTAAATGAATAATAACTAAATCAGATTGAACAAAATTGAACTAAATCAGGCTATTTTGAATGGAATCTAATCGATTCAGAAAATCTGTGGCATTACCCAGCTATAAGTTTTAAGTTGTTTGGCTGTACAAATCACAGCAGAAAACACTATTAAAACAAGGACAGTGTGTACTTTTAATTAAGAAATGTAACATTGATATAACTGGACAGGACTACATGGACAATCTCAGGGTTTCATTTTGTAAACAGTACTATATATTGGTATTGGTATATTGGCTGTAAAATGTCAGAAACAAGTTCACACTTGTATTTTTTAACAGTTTTGGGGGTGTTAAAAACACTAAACGCTACCATAAGACACTCATCATTTTACTGCCGACTAGGTTCAAACCACAAAGGAATGCAGGAAATGCCATGTAGCTCAATCTAGATCAGGCTTTACCACCGGCATACCATAGGAATATTACACAGTTGTTTCAATGCAGAAATGCTTCATCTATAATTATGCTTTGCATAGTCAAATCTAGCTGTCAATGGCCATACAATCTTATGGCTTTCTGTTTCTGCCTTGCACATAACAGCCAAAAGCCTTTAACTTATAGTGGTAAATCAGAAAGAACTATGATAATGCACTACATGTTTTAGGTGTTTTCAACAGATGTGACTGAAAGGTCAGGTTTGACAAATTAAAGGTCCTTGTACAACCTTGTTTGTTTTTGTTTTTTTTCCTATTCTGTTTTTTGTTTTTCCTATTGTCATGGCGGAGTATTTAATTACAGTGAATATTTGGAACATTTCCATGTATGCCTATTAAAGCTGGTCAAACATGAGCCATACTGCACAATACTGCCCCCACGATTTCTGGTAGAATTGCTCAGTTTGCTGCGTTTAACTGTGTTTTAAGTAGTAAGATCTCTGAAAACATACTAAAATGTGAACAAAATTAATACGGAGGACAGACAGACGGTTCTGTCTATGTACATATTTAAAGTTGAACAAAAACGAGGCATATGGTGGTCCTGATGGTATGACATTGCTCTCTAGGATTGCTCCAGGACCACACAAAGTGTGTAAATTGCACATCATTAAACATTACATAGAGCCTAGCTACAACTACACAGATGCATTGCTGATTCCTTTACAACAGATTGTAACAGCAGAATATTGATTTGAACCCAATGATCAAATTAAGGCTTTTATCACTCTTTGAACTTGTAAATAAAATCAAGTAATACCTTCATATAAAACAAAACAAAAAAGATTTTTTTTTTAAAAAGTCTAAATATAATCATCAAATGATGAAAAGCTTCTCATAGTTATAATCTGTGACTCAAAGGCAACCTGATTAGATTGTTTTTGTGTAGTTAAGTAATTCTGCTGCTGCTTCCATGACATACACACTTTTTAATCATGTTTGAAGACTTACTGCAAATAAATGAGTTATCAAACAACTATATGAGTTCAGTATGACTAAAGGAAGTTCACAGGTGAAATATAATTTCCACTTTTTATGTTGTTTATAATTAAACTAAGTATTCACAAGATCCCAGGTTTTTTTTCTAAAAATCTGCAGTTTTGCAAATATGCTGAAACCCTTTCACATCTGAATTCTGAAAGGTACTCATGAACCCATTTAAAGAGAAAGAATTTTTAATACATTGCTTGTGATTATCCAGCAATGTTCAAAACAGTTCATTTTACAACACAATTAAGCTAGGGTATGCTTCCTTAAGATGTCATTTTAAAGTTTAGTAAAAAGCCCCCTAGGGCTGGGCGATATGACCAAAATCTCATATCACAATATTGCTCATTTTATGTCCCCATAACGATATACATAACGATATAAAATTGGTAGTGTCATTTTGTGTCAGTCATCAGTTATTTGTCAGATGTGCTTGGCAATGGCAGCAATGACCTCCTTTCATCTGGGGGAACTATGGCCATATGACATTTCACGGGAAGCGCCTGTTGCAGCATTTGCGTCTGGAATTTATTGTGATCGCTTTTGTCACAACTTGACGCTGCCTTTGCTCTTTATTCGGTTCCATGTCGGTCATTTTTATATCCAAAAAGAATCCATGCAACAAAAATTTCCCCTCTTTCATGAACAAGCTCATCGGTTTGGGTTGGCTAGTCATCTTTTAGTGAATTACTCTACTCTGAAACGTGTCTGCTACCATCTTTCTCAATGTTTGTTTTTATATTGCAGCTTGCACGCCGTAAAGTGCATCTTGACATAAAATACAGCAGTAAAGCGCCTTATTGTGGCATAAACGATAGAGCCTCATATGAAACAATAGACATTTTCTATCGTCCAAACGATATACACTACTCACAAAAAGTTAGGGATAATTGGCTTTCAGGTGAAATTTATTGAAAATGCAATATGTTCATGCTACAGTGATATAATATAAAAGTAAGACATTTAAGTAGAAGGATGCACTACTGATTTCCTCATCTCAAAAAATTCATTCAACACAAAAGGTAACAACAATGGTAGTTACACCACAACAAAAAATTTGAACGTCTCAATATCTGGTCATGTGCCCTTGAGCATCAATTACAGCTTGACAACGACGTCTCATGCTGTTCACAAGGCAACTTATTGCCTGCTGAGGCATGGCATCCCACTCTTCTTGAAGGGCAGCCCTCAGGTCATTGAGGTTCTGGGGTGCAGGGTCTCGAGCCTCTTCACAACGGCTCAGCTGATCCCACAGGGGTTCAATGGGATTCAGGTCTGGAGAGAGTGCAGGCCATTCCATTTGAGGTACACCAGTCTCCAACAGCCGTTCCCTGATGATGCGGCCTCGATGAGCAGGAGCATTGTCGTCCATGAAGATGAAATTAGGCCTGTGCTGTTCATGTAGGGGCACAATCACTGGATTAATGATGTTATTCAGGTAGTATGGGCTTGTCACTGTACCATTCACAAAGTGTAGGGCAGTTCTGTACCAAGTGGACACCCCTGCCCACACTGTAACACCGCCACCACCAAAAGCTCGCCTGGTGACAACAGTGGCTGATGCATAGCGCTCTCCCTGACGTCTCCAACATCGTTGCCGGCCATCATTTCTGCTCAGTGTGAATCGACTTTCATCAGAGAACAGCACTGAGGCCCACTGGTTCCTCGTCCAGCGTAAATGCTCCCTGGCCCATGCAAGACGATGATGCCTGTGCCTGGTGGTGTGGTCAGGTACCCATGCAGGTCGTCTAGCACGCAGACCACGCTGATGTAAACGATTTCGAATGGTCTGACGTGACACTTGAGTGCCTCTCACCTCTCTTAAACGTGCCTGGAGTTGAGTGGCATTCATCATCCGGTTTCTCAGGGCAGTGTTCACAATGTAGCGGTCATCAGCACGGGATGTGGCCAAAGGACGTCCACTTCTAGGCCTTTCTGTGACTCTTCCAGTCTCTCCATATCTCTGTTGCAACCTGCTGATGACACTCTGTGACACTCCAAGCTCAGTGGCCACTTCTGTCTGAGAACGTCCTGTTTGAAGCATCGCAATGGCAAGGGACTGTTGTTCCATTGTTAGGTGTCGTCTTGGTCTCTTGATGTCAAAATGTGAACAGCATGATGAGGACAACTGTTTAAACACCAGCTCTAATTGAACCAGGACATTTATTGGTCAATTCAAGGATCACACACCTGCCGTGATTTTTGCCGTTAAGCTCCTTGTTAGAGAACAGCAACTTGTGCAAAATTTATTGAAACATTTAACAGTTGGACATGTGCATTTAAAAGCTTAGAGAAGATCACATTAAGTTCACCTGTACAGGTTTGAATGCATTTTAGGCTTGTTGTGAAATTTCACCCAAAAGCTGAATATCCCTAATTTTTTGTGAATAGTGTATATTGTCATATCATCCAGCCCTAGTTTCCACTGTCTTTACACTAAAGTGAAGCTCAAGACCCTTTCAAAACCCTTAGTGTTTCTCACAGTTCCCACCCTTTATTCTGCCTGCAGCACCAGGATAGCATCCTGATTACTTACGTAACTGAATTCACTGGACAGAGATCACTCTGCAGAATCCTACATTATATAACATGGCTATGCACTGCTGTATTTTTATCTCCTCTAATCCATTATTGGTTACAGTGAATAGTGTTAGAGAACTTGGACTAAATAAACTCAGATATAATGTGAAATCATACAGCAGTAAGGCTACGTGATCTATGTATGGTAAAATAACCAAAACTGTACTGTAATTACTTAAACTATGGTTTTCCCTCATGCATTGTCACAACTTATATATATATATATATATATAGATAGATAGATAGATAGATAGATAGATAGATAGATAGATAGATATAGATATGCACATAATAAAATGAGTAACACTTTTTGATACCTATGACAATAAAATTAGAATTAGAATACGTATTATATGGATAGTAGTACTAAAAACTTGACAACTTTGCTTTGTTTTGTGTTTTTTTTTTTTTGCTTGTTTCATCAGTTAAAACAAAACACTGTAATTTTTTCGGTACTATCATATCAAAAACAACGAAAAAATGCAAATAATGCATAAAATCCCAGTAAAAAACAAAATAGCCACAATGGACTTTCCCAATGTTGTAATTGTAGACAATATTGTGTTTCTCCGGCACCGCAAACGTAAAGGATAAGCAAGTGCTGCATGGACTGATGTACGTGCCATGAACTCTAGTAACCCCTCCGTCTCGACGAGGAAAAAATCTTTAAGCTTTGCCGCAACAATAATAGGATGTTTGTTCCTGAATTTTGACCGAATAAAAAGATAATCAGTGCTTTAGATGTGACGACGTTTATTAAAGACGCTATGACCAAGTTTGGTAGGTAATAAATACAAACATACAGCACTGTGTGTACATGCAGTGTGGAGCTGCACCGAGCAGACAGAAGGCGCAGAGCCAACAATTACAGCTAACGTAGTTAGCAAGCAGTCAGTTATCCATCATACTATCAACGTCAAAACAAACTTCAGTAAGTATCTCTGAAACATTTACTTAGCTATAGTGTTGCATATTGTTGGTGTACATATAAAATAGTTTTGAAAAAGCTTAAACTTAACTCATTTGATTAGTAAAACAACCCGCAGTAGCTTGTGTCCATCTGAAGCGGAGCTAACAAGCAGCCTCCTGGTAGACATCCTGAGCTAGTAGCTGCAGCTACAAACCAACACTTAAAATAACAAAAAAGAGAGGACTTACATTTTAGGGTCGGTGTTAGCACTATGAACAATAATTTCGGAGTGCCTTGCTGGTCGTTTATCGACCATTTTAACTCGGAACCGCCCAAGATAACGGTCCTACAGATGGATGCACTTCACGGTGAAAAGACGCGGCCCATCCGTTCATCCTTCCTGGCAGCCATTAGCCGTAGTACCGGAGGATGCACTGAGCATGCGCAATAGTTTGTCCGACTATATCTTTTTGTCCTGAACGTTTTATACATAGGCGCTATAATTATTACTTACTTGCTTGATTTAATTATTACTTTCACTGTGGCCTGTTTAGTCCTCACTTTTATAAACTGAAATTGTCATCATATTCTATAAAGTTTAAGGCGGAGATATTGGATTGCTTTAATGCATGCTCAGAGAAAAGAGTTGAGTTGTTTCTAAAACTCTTGATTCACGGAAGGAAGAATAAGGCTTGTAATATTACATATGATTGAAATTTCTTCATTGTTACTTTATTTATTTTTTATTAGTAGTAATAGTGGTATTGGTAGTTGTAGTCTTAGTTTATAATGATATTAAGAATAATATGAAGAAGACTATAAAAAAACAATCAAACAAAGAAAAACTTATCAGTTTAAATAACATGGAAAAAATTCTGTCATATTATATTTGTGCATTTGATAAGTCTTCACTGTGTTTTGGGAACATTTTAAAGATATATTTAATAGTTTATTGTATATTAATTTATTCTTCATCAGTAATGACTCAAGTAAATTTCCCATATACTGCCCTGTGTTGACTAATATTTATTTTTGTTTTGAATGTCATATTTGGGTGCGGAAGGGATTTATTTATTTATTTATTTATTTATTTATTATCATTATTATTATTATTATTATTTTATTTTATTTTATTTTATTTTTCTTTTTTATTTTTTTTTATTTTTATTTTTTTATTATTACATTGAGGAAAAAAAAGTATTAATCTTTTTACCAAGTTCTTTTGGTGCTGTTTTTCATAATCGTGCAGGGGAAAAAAAATCTTCAGACACATGTAGAATTCACACAGCAAAATTTTTTGTTTTATTCTACTTCTTTTCTGCTTTTGAAAAGGTTAGCTAATGTGACATTTGCTGAATGTGTGATACGTTTTGTTTGCCGAGGATTTTTAAAGGTAGATTGAAACGATTACCCATTTTATTTTTATTTCGATGAGAAACGGTCACTATGGCAACAAAATTTATTTCTACGTCACTACCGGAAAGGCTCGGAACTCGGGATGAGCACTGTGCTCCTCTCGATGAATGAAGCTGAACCACAAACTTCATTCATTCATTAACCATTTCCACGAAATCTAACAGTGGTTGTTTAACATTATATATAAACTTTCTCTGACAGGTAAGAACACCCAAACCGCTGATGTTAGCTTGCTAATGTTTTCCGGTTAGCACAGTATTCAGTGTGTTTACATAATTGCTAGTCAATGTTAGCCATCCAATGCTAAAAATAGTCATGGGCAATCAAAGTGCCTTTTCTGGCTAGGTGTCATTTAGCCATCGTGTATCAAAATATCCAGCTACAAACAACACAATAACAGCCCTGACGTCGTGTTTTGATTTATGTGTTTCTCCACTTGCTACTTGACGTGTTTTGTTTGGAGCTGCAGTCAGGTACAGTGTGGCATCCTGGCACTTCAGCTCTTACTTTGCCCATTGCCCTATCTTTACAAGGTATGCTTATGCATGTTTGTCACTGTTGTAGGAAATATTGGCGTAAAGGTGTGTACCTAAAGGACTGTGCGCGTGTTCATCTGATCTAAGCGGGAGCTGCGTACATGTGTGTGACGAGATCGTGCAAGTCATGTCGGTATCAGTGATCATAAAGTGGGGAGGACATGAATACTCCATCAGTTCTCTCTCAGAGGAAGATACTGTGATGGACCTGAAGCAGTCCATTAAGACTTTGACTGGGGTGCTGCCAGAGAGACAGAAACTACTGGGACTCAAGGTCAAAGGTAAGAGGGTCCCACTGACCCAAGTCTCCCAGTTTGGTAATAATAATGTGTTGCCCAACACCGTGTAAATAATGTATGAACACAAAGCACTAAAAAATTATGTGCATTTTTGCTCGATTTGTGTAAGAATCCTATTCTGATAAAGACAAAAAACAAATGCAATCAATAAAGTTAATACCACTTCATTGTTAGTAACGTTACTGCCACTTTATTGGTAGTTACCCTACCAATAAATTGGCCCTAGTTGATGTTTCATGTGTGTGACAATATTTCCGTTCATTGTTCTTTTATCTTCTTGATGTAATTTGTCTCCCCTTGTCTGCAGGCTAAATAGAAAGAAAAGAGAAATAAAAGGCTTTTCATAGTGTTTTGACTATTTTTCAAGTAATTTTCTGTTTCATTCTCACCTCCAGGTAAACCTGCTGAGGATGAGGTGAAGCTGGGTTCTCTGAAATTGAAGCCTAATACCAAAATCATGATGATGGGCACCAGAGAGGAGAGCCTGGTAGGTGGAGGGGTGAGAGTGGACAAGTTTAATGTGACCATGATTGAAGGTTTCCAGGAGCTGCTTTGCTAACCTTTGCTTTGTGGAACATAAGCTAGTTGTTAATTTTGAGGTTTGAACAAAAATTATATTGGCAGAAAGAGAAACCCATGTTTTGGACTTAGACCTTTTGCTTGGCGATGATCTATTAAATAATCATCTCACATGACTTTTAACACACTTTTCAAATGTGCATATGTTTTGTGAAGGAAGACGTTTTAGCCCCTCCCCCAGAGAATGACGATGTTGTCAATGATTTTGACATTGAGGAGGAGGTCATCGAAGTGGAGAACAGGTGAGATATTTTGACTTTGACTGTACAGGAATGTTACAATTATAGAGAGGGTGTCAGGAAGTAAATATCTGTCTGTACATGTGTGTGTTATTTGTCTTAAGAGAGGAAAACCTTGCTAAAATAGCCCGTAGAGTAAAAGATTACAAGGTGGAGGAACTGAACCCTCCCAGAGAAGGCAAGAAGCTGCTGGTGTTAGACGTGGACTATACACTGTTTGGTGAGTTGTCTGATAGCTATTTTACAACTTTCTGGGTTGTGTTATGTTATTGTTGTAGTTTTTAATTTTACTTTTAGACCCTGTGTTAGCTTACAAGCTTATCTTCTGCTTGTCTAGTATTGCACACCGAATGGATTCTTTGTGTTTTTTAGATCACAAGTCATGTGCAGAAACAGGTCAGGAGTTGATGAGACCGTACCTTCATGAGTTTCTGACAACTGCTTATGAGGACTATGATATTGTCATTTGGTGTATGTATCTTTTTTCTTCTCTTGTTTATTACTAACACAGAAAACTGCTTTATATTTGACTTCTTCTGTCAGTTAATTATTTTCCATTTTTAGCGTAAATGGTCACCTAGTTCACTAAAAACCAAAGGAAAATGCATGTCTGATGCTTTATTAATGTTCAGAAATCTTCAAATAAGTATAATGTGTAAAATAAGTTGCCGTCTTTGTCCTGGACCTATTTGCTCTTTTCTGATTGGATAAATATGTGCTTCACATTGTTGAAAGGAAGCAGGAGCTTTAAATGGGTTGTTTGTCTTTTCCTTTTGTTTCCTGATCCATTGCTTTATTAATCTGCTCATTCTGCCTGCAGCTGCTACAAGTATGAAGTGGATTGATGCCAAAATGAAAGCAAGTATTACACTTCCACTTTCCTTTTTTTTTAGCTGTCCCTTTTTTTTTTTTTTACCATAAATGTCAGCTCAAGAAAATTCACCAAACCATTATTTTCCTCAAAAGCTGATTCCAGTTGTACTTCCCTTGTTGTGACTCCAACATCTGCCAGCGTGAACTCTTACAGTGCTGTTCTCTTTGTAGCCAGAAGGTGGCAGTGTTAATCAATTTCACTTGTCTGTTGGTGAGCTTAGACTGTAACACTACTCTCTGCGTGTGTGTGTGTGTGTGTGTGTGTGTGTGCGTGCGTGTGTGTGTGTGTGTGTGTGTGTGTGTGTGTGTGTGTGTGTGTGTGTGTGTGTGTGTGTGTGTGTGTGTGTGTGTGTGTGTGTGTGTTTAGGAGCTGGGAGTGACAGACAACCCTAACTACAAGATCACATTCATGTTGGACAGCGGAGCCATGATCACAGTACACACCCCTAAAAGAGGGGTGGTGGAGGTGGGTACACACATGTAAAAATGTTAACTTGTTTTATTTCTTTTTCAAATAGCTGCTTGTTTTTTATGTTTTCAAATTAATCTCTCTCTTTAGTATTGGATTTATTATTATATTGTTATAATTTTTACTTTTTAGACTAACTGCATTGGATGAGTAGTGAAGATAAACTTGATAAAGGGAAGAATATCTCTTTGTTCCTTTTGAGTTACAACAGTAGTTCTGTGTGTATCAGGCTTGTCAAGTGTCAACGCTCAGAGCTGTGTTGTACATGAGGTTCAGATTTAGATATGCATCGCTTGCTTTTCTTGTTTTGTTTAGAATATAAAGAGCTCTCCAAAACTGGAGGAGCGACTGCGTGATGTGTGAGGAATGATACGTCGGATCTGGGAAACGGCGACTCATGCACACATGCAGGCTCTTTCTGGTGTTTTCAAATAATTAGTGAGCTGGTGAACACTCTGACAAACTTTTGTTGGCATGCACAACCCAGGTGAAGCCTTTAGGAGTGATATGGGGGAAGTATGGAGAATTTTACAACAGGAAGAACACCATCATGTTTGATGACATCGGGCGAAACTTCCTCATGAACCCACAGAATGGACTAAAGGTGGGTTGCCCCTCACGCATTCTTTTCATCACGGTTGTTCACACATTTTGCTGAGGTTTAAATGAGTGTGATTTTGTGTTAGATCCGACCCTTCATGAAGGCCCATCTCAACAGGGAGAAGGACAGGGAACTGTTTAAACTGGCTCAATACCTCAAAGAAATAGCCAAGCTTGATGACTTCAGTAGTCTCAGCCACAAACACTGGGAGAGGTAGGTGTGCATTTGCTTAATTTATGCTTCTTAACTGTCTTAAAGAAGCGAAAGTAAATCATCTAAAAAAAAATCCAAAATCCATTTAACATCCCTACAGCCTGTTAGAAAGGTGTACTGAATTTGCCCATGTGTGTGTTTGTGCAGGTACCTATCTAAGAGGCAGCCCCACTGAGAAGAAACAGCATCATCCACAAACACTTGAGCTGGACACAACCTTCTCATCTTTCAGTTTTCACTCACAGAATGCGCACACACATCTGTTAAGTCAAGTCGAAAACTTTCAAGCTCAGGACTGACACAGACTTCCCAATTTATATCGTTGCATGTTCTCTCCCTTGTCTTGGATTTTTTTTTCCCCCTCACATTAATCTTTTGCAGTTACCCCAGTGACAGATCCTCATAGTGTCCAAGGACGGTAAAATATGGCGATTCTGACCACACAAACTCCACCCCATCTGCATCAGCTCATGGTCTTCAGTCACGTGGCGCACATGTGTTCAAGTCCGCAGTTGCCTGATCATTTACACATGCTTGGTCTTCCAGAAGGCTGTGACAAGAATTTCACATAACAAAAGACTGGAGTTGATTGTCGCTTAAAACAAACAAAAAAAGAAAAACAAGTATTGTTATTGTGGTGTAGTTATCAAACCTGTTTGCTATACCATGAAAAAAAAATATCATTCTGCTAAAGGTCATCAGTTTATTTCAACTTCCTCTGCAGGAAGTTGTGAGTTATATATCTAGTATCAAAGTGCAGTGGGATGGAAGTCTTTTTCTTTTAGCACTGAACAGAAGCAACATACGCAGTTCAACATGCAAAAATATGCAATAACCTTTAAAGCTACTGTGAGAATTAAATGTGCACATCTTGGTATTGGTTTCTAGCTTGAATACTCCATCTAAACAGCTAACTGTAGTGCATGTTTTGACACTGGTATGCAGGGGTCATTAACACTGGCCTGTGGGCTGGAGGACGTGGTACATTTCTGAACTTAATGTTTACAGATGGTTAGGTTTCCATGACTGAATTATTGTTTGTGTATATTTGCCCAGAAATGAATTCCTATTGTTCCATGCATGTGATTTTTACATGCAGACTGCACTGCATTGCCGCACAAACACTCAAACATGGGTATGTTTTTTGGAAACAGAAGTGAGTAAATTCTGTCTTTTCTGTATGAACTGTGGGTTAATTCAATTTTCTGTGGATGAAAGATCCCACAATATTTTATTTACTTTATTGTCAACATCCTTCCCCAGCAGTGGACGAAGAGGGGAGGACAAACTTTGACAAGTCAACAGTTTATCTCAAAACAACACTCCTTCCTTTTTTTTTTTCTTTTTAAAAGAAAAACCCTGAACTGCCTTTTTGGGGGGGTTCACATCACATCCCTGACATCCAGGCTGTAAATAAAACAATAAACATTTTTTGTACCCAAGCTGTCTGTTGGCCATTTCTGCTCGAGTCATTCAATACAAGTGACTAAATGTTATCATCTTGTCCAATTATTATCTTATTACAATTACTTGTATGGTTATTATTAATGAAAGGACAGCCAGTAAAGTCAAAGAAGATGCTTAAATTTTTTATTATTTTCTTTTTTTTTAAAAAAAAGTTATTAAAGATAATTACAAATAAGTTACAATATGAAGAAATATTCCTTTTATATTTTTTCATCACGCTGGAGAAATGTTCAAACAAGAAAAATACAAATATGTTTTAAAAAAAATGCACTATAGTTCCACAGAGGAAACTTTATGAATGATGAATAAATACTGTACATGTATACATCCACTTCACTTTGTGCATCATTTAAAAAAAAAAAGAGAAAGAAAGTCAGTCCAAGCTTTCTTCTTTTGTGGCTGCAGTGCAGTGATGGTCCTCAGCACGTCACGTCATTTTTATTCACTCTGGAGAAAAGAAAGTTGAAGTGAAACAGTTTCAAGTAAGTCAGGCTTCTGCTTGATTTGGAAAACCGAACATTTATCCACATTTTTTAACTTACATACCAAACTGTTCTCACATCCAGAGGTCAGAACACACACTTACTTGCAATAACTCCAGTGGCTCCATGGTCCCATGGTGTGCTTATCCTGAGCTCTCACACAGAAAACATACTTCTTGGTTTTGATACCGACCTCATACATGACTTGCTCAGTGGTGTTACTCTGCACAAAAATATGCGTAACGTGTAAAAGACAAAGAAATGTAGCTAAACTGGAAGTCAAGACGTGCATTTGAATTTGATTTATTACCATTATGACCTCTTCACTGTCACAGGAATGTCCGCTGGGGACAGCTTTGACCTGGAAGTGAAGGCCAAAGAAGGTGCAGGGCTTCTGCCAGGAGTCAGGGTAGGACCAGCTGAACACTCTGCCATTACCAATGTGCAGATTAGGAAGCTGCGCTGGGGTCACTAGATTGGGTGTGGACGGAGAAGAATGAGATGGCGAAAAGTAGGAAAAACTGATCGAGAGGATAACTTGAGTGAGAATGGACAGCAAAGCAACTGTATGCAGATCAACCAAATTGTTACTAGAAACAAAATATCATAAAAGCTCTCCTTATGCATACAAAAATAATCACTCTTACAGTAAATTAAAACGAAAAGGACATTTAAATAAAATAACTTACCAATATCTCTCAGGTAGAAAGACTTTGTGTAACCCTCGAGACGAGAATAGCTGTGCATGTAAATGGTGAGGGAGATGCGGTGTTGCTCCTCTCTGAAGGGGCAGCTGGTATCCTGGCAGCTAACCCCTGATCCATCAGCATCCAGCACACAGGGAATCTCCTCAATAAAACTTGATTCAGCACAAACTGTTAACATACTGAAACAACTCAAATGTTCATGGGACTCAAAAGTCAAGCACCATGGAGGCTTTTTGCAGTGATGATTTTGGCGCTTAAGTAGGAGATTCATTTCTGCAAAAAAAATGACAGTGTTAGTCCTCACCGTTCGGCCTTGACCAGGAGGACACCGGCGTGGGATCTGTGTTGTGATCTTGTCCAGGTGCAGTGAAAAGAGCCATTGTAGTTTGGGGCTGAGCAGTGGATGTGATCTGGAGGAGCAGCAGCAGGATCAGTTTCTGCCTTTGGTTCGTCTAACATTAAGGTGTTTCAAACATTAATTCAGCATAAATAAATTCAGGTGAGTTGGTTGTAGGATGGTGTCGGTTTATTTCCTAGTCACAAGCCAGCTTCCTCCTTTCCATCAGACATTTTTTTTTCAATGTTGTGACATCCCATGAACTGTTCCATCAATTTTATTTTTTAAAACTGAATTAATGACTTATCTGCTGACACTGAATATGAAAAATACAATCTCATGTCAGCATGGAGTCTCCTTTTTTTCCTTTTTATATGCTTTATGCCTCGTTCAGGTAAATTGTCTTCACGCTTTGTTGGTGCTCTTTTTATCCCTTTTCTGTTGTCTGACCCCCGCCTGCCCCCACTCACCCACACACACACTCACACACACACACACACACACACACTCAATCCTACAATTCTCTCTCTCCATCACTCTTATCTCAGCAATTCAGTAACATCGAGCCCATGTCTTCCCAGATGAATGCCTCGACAGGTGTAATAAAAAGCAAATCTTTATCTCTGTTTGTCTTTTCTCTCACTGTACACCTCCTTTGTTCTTTTTCCTTCCGCTCCTAACTGCGTTTCCTCTAATTCTCCTTCCATCCACCTCTCTTATCTCACCTTCTGAAGGGGATTTTGTCTCCAGTATGACAGTCCGGTTATCTGGTTTTAGTTGGACCATCACCACAGTGTGGTTGAGGTATTCTCCGTTTAAATTTAAGTGACATGTGTAGTTTCCGCCATTCATCTCTCTCACCACCACTTTGACCTCATTCCCCTGCAGAGCTGGTGTAAGCTCCCTACCTAAAACAGGAAGCAGTGAGGTCAGTGATTCAAATTATATGTATTTTTCAAATTTATGGCAAATGTTGAAATTGAGGTTTTTTTTTTTCTAAAATATCTTTTTTTTTGTATGTATTACCGTTTTTCTTCCAAAACACAGACTTATCCTGATAAGCTTCTCCACAAGTCAAAGGAACTTCCATCGTCGAACCGTGAGCATTGGGCACCCTCAGGACCAGAACTGCGTACAGCATAATTGAACTTAAATTGAGTTTAAAATAGTTTTGTCAACATTTTCTTCATGTGAGGTGAAACAAGGAAAGGTTTAAAGTTATTGGATGGAGAAGGATGTCACTAACCATTATCCATGAGAATCTCAAGGTTTTCTGTTTCGCTGTCAGAAGTGGCACAGCATAAACCAACACAAAGAACTATAAGGAATAATGGATGCATCTGTAAAAAATGATGAAAAGTTAACAATGAAACAAGGAAAGGTTTTTAGTCATGAGAAGACAATTTAATACCTAACACACAATTCAATTACTCAAGCACATGAGGTGTTCACAAAATTATATTGAGAGCTTGTATATGATGACAAGTTTTTCTATGCTCTTTTCATTGTTGATCACTTGTTGATCAACCCCAAACTGGTTTATATATATATATATATATATATATATATATATATATATATATATATATATATATATATATATATATATAAATATAAATATAAATATAAATATAAATATATATATATATATATATATATATATATATATATATATATATATATATATATATATATATATATATATATATATATATATTCACCATTAATCACCAACATGTCATTGAGTTAGAGTGATCAAATTATTATTACTATTAACTGATTTCACTGTCATAACTGTCTTTTCATTTATCATTTACTTGCCAGACTCTTCCGATGAAGTCTGACTCTTCTCAATACATTTTAAAAATGTGTATAAACCAAATTAATGAAAAGAACAAAACAACAGGAAAGTTAAATAGGGTTAAATATAGTTAATCTTACCTTCACTTGCAGACTTGAGCCTGATGTCAGACCAGTGGGAAGCTTGTGTGGTGTACCTGCACTCAGCATGCAGTTGCACTATTTATATGACAGAACCAGAAAACTGAAAACCCCCCAGCGTAACTAAATAAATAATAAAACTGCTCATATTCCACTCCAATCTGGGCTTTTATTGTTTAGGCACATTGGTACTTGTTAGAGAAGTAGGAACAGCAAAAGAGGCAGAAACTACCACAAAGAGGAAGTAAAAGGGCTCAAGTACACATGACAAAGTGTCATTAATATGCTCATCGGGAAATACTGAGCAGGTACGCTGGAAAAAAGGGTCATAAGAATATTCAGGAACCACAACAGCAAAGCATCTGACTCCACCACAGAACGTTCATTGAGGCAATAGGATGAGGGAAAAGAAAATCCATTTTAACTTAACATCATGGTGAGACCATGGGATCTGGTTATTAAGCACATTATTTGACCATGAAAAAAAAGTACAAATGCCTCAATACCTAAACAAAGTGTAATGATCTGTGGAATTACCATTATTAACATTATTCATTTTTAGCTTTGTCTTTAGCATTTATTTTATCTGTGCTTGTGATTGTCTTTCTGTAATTAGACTATTTCTCATAAATGGTACACCTTAAGCTTAAATATAGAGGGATTTTTTTAATACACCTTGCAGCTTATAAAAAAAGATAACAAATGACTGTTGCTGAGTGTTCAGTCTGTAGTTTCAATTTAAATCATCTCTTTTTTCTCTCGGTGTGTTAATTAAAAAAGAAACGCCCCCTCATTGCTAATATCCTCCAAGTGAAAATGCATGCAAAATGCAACATGTTTAAAACACACACACACACGCACATTGTTATTTTATTGAAAGTATCACAGTCTAATTTTAGAAATGGAAACAAATCATATCAACAATCAAACCTCAATCAGGTCTTATGATTGAGGTTTGAGATTGTTGGTCCCAGAGTCTGAATCCCTTTTTTGTCTTGAACTCCTAAATCACACAACTTTTTACATTCACTACCAGGTAACTTTCCTGCTTTCTCTACACTTAAGATGACATGCTTGTTACATGACAGTCAGGTAGAAGCCCCATACATTCCTAAATGAATGATGTTTAATATGTTTGCCCAACTGGGAGTGCCAATACAGCAGTTCCTTTTTGTGTTGTGTTTTTCCATGGAATTTACCATCTTTTGTCTTTTATAGTGAGTGCGCTGAAAAAAGCTGAAATAAAGAAAAAGGAAAGTTATAATGAAAAATAATTTGTTCTGTTATATTGCATCCCTGCTATAAAAGATGATCCTAGCTCTTATTGCATATCAGTTTCTACCAGATATGTCAAGGGTTTTATTTGTGTATTTTTTTATATTCTTTTTGGTAAGAAAAAAAAAAACCAGTATGCAAAAACTTGCCAGAAGATCAATTTCATTTATATTGGTGGAGAAGGTACCGGTACCCATAAGTGGCCTTAAAAAATTTCATTACCTTTTGTGGATTTTTTTTTCTTAAACTGAAAAATTAAAAAGTGTCCCTACAGAAGGATTAACTTGATGATAGTTTGGACTGAAGACAAGGTGAGTCATTTCAACATGCTGGAAAAAGTTCAGCTCAGCTCAAAATACCAAATAAAACCTCCAACAATTTGGTGTTTGAGGACAAATAAGATATATTTATTCAGATAACTTCTTTAAACTAAACATTCCCATCTGTTTAGTGAATTTTGATTCCAATAGCTCAACAATAACACTTAACTACTGACAAACAAACGAGTACCTAGAAAGATGTTGGTAGCTCAGGTCTCTCTCTTATGGACCAGCTCCTACTTTGGGTTTGGAAGGCAGACAACCTCTCCATCTTTAAGATTAGACAAAAAACTTTACTCTTTGATAAAGCTGATCATTAAGACTGGCTTGGGTGTCCCTCAACCAACCCTTATGCTGCAACAAGCTTTGGCTGCTGATCAAACACCAACTGCTCAAGGCAGATTCTGCTGGATGTTCTTCTCTACTGTTACCTGCCATCCCATGTATGCTCTGGGGGATTGAAACTGAATTTAAGAGACAATTCGACAGAATCCATTTGTTCTCTTGGCTTTTTATATAAATAAAAAAGGGGCATTGGCAAGAAAAGACCACAACCATGTAAGTTTAAAGTGATGTAACGAGGTTGAAGGAAGGGGGATGTGGAGTGCACATATGGGGCGGTGAAGTAGTGAGCCGGTCGAACTCAGAATGGGGGTGCTGTCTCAGATCTTCAGGAGAACAGCGTATGAAGCCCCTTAAATTATGAATGATTTGACCTGAGAAGAGAATGAGCTTGGCATGTAACAGAAAGGTTATTGCAAATGCAGGACGAGTAGGCTTGATGGCCAGCATCTCATGATGTGGATGCTGTGAACGCTTAGTCAGTGTGAAAGGAATGGATGGACTGATGTTGTTGTGCTATACCTGACAAAGAATTCAATGGACATGATAACTGAGCCAGAATATTGAGGTAAGTCTTCACCTTTCAGTGGTGATTAGAGGGTCTTGAGAAGACGTGGAAGCTGATAGTTAGCTGGAGGCTTGAAGGGGCTGAAGGAACATAAAGAGATATATTGGAGATGAGAGACGAGTTCATTTGTTTAACTCCTCAATGTGAAAAGGAGACAGTCTGGTGTGTGGATGGTGACATCTGATGGACACGGGTAAAAGGAAGGGTTGTGGACGGAGGTTGCAGGAGCAAATTCTGAGGAGTGTAGGAAGCCAATTAAAGCAAAAGCAAAACATGGATTTGGAGGAAAATCCATGACATAGCTGGAATGCAGAGTATGGATGCAGAGATTAGTTCGGTAAGTGGAAGGCAGGTAGTTGTAGCAGCTGGTACCCCTTTGCATATCCTTTTCACATGGCAATGAGTGATGGATGGACGCTGGTAACACAAGCTTTTAGAAAGACTTATGCTCACAGGTGAGCTACATCTGGATGGTTAAACAGCACTTTTCTTTTCTTTTTTTAGCAATGAATGAGCATAGTTAATGATAATGCATATTGTCATGTTGTCAAGCAGAGGGCATGAGAGTTGTTAGGCGGTATGGTAACTTTTGAAACAGTTCCAGCTGTTAGATAAGCTGAGAGTAAAGGTTTCACTTGAAGCATTGGATGCTGCAACCAGCTGTGGATCCAGCTGAACAATTGTAGCTGAATACAGTAACTGGAATTGGATGTTCATCTGAATCTGGAGCCTAGAGTCTGAATTCTTGGAATAAGGAACTGAGCAGTGAGTCAGTGATGCAGTTCTGATCCCCCATAATGTGAGCTGCTTGAAGGAGAAACTGGTGCCTGTCTGAGATTAGTGAAAGTCTGAACAAACTGCATGTTGTAGGACGCTGAATTTGCCTGGATGGAAGATGTTGACCACAGCGGTATTGTCAGAAACAGAGTTGACTGATAGAACAGTGGGACTAGAGTCAAATGACTGCTCGCTGTAGGACAAGAGACAAATAAATGGCAGTGGTGGGATCGGAGTGAAATGACTGGCAGCTGTGGGACCGAAGCTGTATAACTGGTTCTGAGACAGAGGGCCTGAATTCATGGAAAGGGAATGAGACAGTTGTGATATCCGGACTACGAGTTGGAGAGGGGAGAAAACGATGCAGAGGTACATGTGAGCCTGCAGGCGAACTGCATGGTTTTCGAAAGAACAAGGTTCGTCCTGATATAAACCAGTGTTGTCAGAACAATTAGGACAAATCTCTTGGACCATTCATGCCCCCCCAAACTGGAGGTACAGCTCAGAAAAGCAGGAAAGATGGTCAAACTGGAAACCTGGAAGGCCAGGCTTCTTCCTGGACAGATGAGAATTAAAGGAATAAACAGACGGGCCAGAAGGAAGAGGAGGAAAACTCGATGGACCAACCATAACCAGCGAAGTGTACAAGAGAGGAGCCCTGGCACCAGTGATAACATTGGAAAAGAAGGAGAAAGTTGTGGTGGTACAAAGGGCAACTGAGCAAACTGCAAAGAGAGGAAGGAAACTGTGCAACGCGGTGGTGCACGGTTAGAACAGTAGCCTCACAGCAGGTTGGAGCCTCAGCTTGAGCAAGGTTTGAAGAGTGGTCTTTCTGTATGGAGTTTGCATGGTCTCCCCGTGTATGTGTGTATTCTCTCCAGGTACTCCAGCTTCCTCCCACCCACAAACGTGTGTGTTAGGTCAATTGCGGAGGTTAATTGATTGATCTGTGCCCAAGCACATATGCAGCAAAGGGTAAGAGATGACCCGACCTGTGGTAGGGAGAGCAGCTGATAGTAGGATCACGCAGAGGAAGGGTCATAGCGTCTCCTTGAGAGACGTTATGGACCTTCTCCAGGAGGGAAGCCACCCGGAGGAGAGGGAAAGACTTGCCGAGGATAAGCTCAACAGGAGTGATGATGGAAGAGTGTGGAAGGAGGGACAAACAAAAGAAGGAGGAGGAATGGAGGATGGGTGGGAAGAGCAAACAAGGGGAGAAAGATGAAATAATTGAAAGGAGGGCAGAAGGAGGAGGGAGAGAAGTGGGGATGGACAGAAAAGGAGGGACCATCATGCTGGGACTGAATGGTGGCTACTATGGTTAATAGCTCGAAATGAAACACCAACAGGATTAAGAAACAGGATGTGGCGTGGTTGACATAGCTGCATAGTCGCAGCAACAGAAAGAGGAGATTGGGAGAACGTAGAGATGAAGACTGAACAAGAGGGAGCCTGGAGAAAAGTAGACGCAAAGACAAAGGAACATGCAGGGCAGAGAGGCTGCTGGGAGCCCCGCAAGCTGGGAGACCATTGTGGCGCGGAATCGGCCAGTTCAGGATCAACAGCTGAGCAGGATCAAGAGGCAAACGCAAGGCGACTGAACAAAGCAGAGAATCAGACAAGCAATAAAGCAGGTCTGTCGGTCCAGAAAGTGAGACAAACGGGAGGTTGAGGAAGTGAAGCGAGTGTGAGGTAGCTCAGGTGATCACAGGCATGGCTGAGGCGTGGCTTTCGCGCCCGAACACCTAAATGCACACGTTAACTCCATTTATATACACGCATGCAATTTGAATTTGACAAATGTAGATTATATAATCAATTTGATATGTTTGGAATAAAATATGTTCATACTGAACTGGACTGATGTCGACTGAACCGTCATGACTTTCACAAATAGAAAATAATCAAACGAGACAGATTGAGTAATATAAACATGTCCAATTTTAATTAAAAACATTCTATTTTTAATCAAAATATGCAACTGTGTTCCTGATGTCCATCCTTTTGCCACATGAATAAGCGTGGTTTGTGTCCTGCATCCACACACACACACACACACACACGCTTTTTCACACTCACTCACAACCAAAGGCTATCTATTTACTGTTTATAACACGACTGACTTGATTGTTCGGTGAAGCAGGGAGAGATGAAGTATTGCATCCAGCAGCAGCTTGGTATAAACACTGTCACACCCTCTCTTAAACTTTTTGAGGAAACATCTGTGTGTCGACTAGTAATACAAACTTTCTTTCCAGCCGTTTGCTGAGATGATCAGCTGACAGAAGTTTTCTTTATTTAACTCCAACGCAGCTACAAAAACGCCTGAATAACTGTTGCTATTGTTGAAAATATCCTTTTCTTCTCAACAATGAATTGAAATGTTATGAAAATGCATTTCAACCCTGTAGCCTTATAAACTAAATTCATGTCTCAAAAACAGAACTTGAATGGAAACTGAAACACAGAAACATTCAAACCTCAGTGTAGCAAAGAAAACCCAATGAGGCCATCTGACAAAGTTCTCTTTTTCTAGTTTGGTTTCCATAGGAACAGTTAAAAAGATTTCAAAAAGGTCAAAATTTCAATGTGTAAAACCAAGCGGGAGAGTCTTTTCTCAATAAAAGTCTTTCCGGCCAATATCTGCCCAAACAAAGTCCTTCCCAGCAAAAGCAACTGAGAAGAGAAGAAATAACTTTCATCCATTCTTGTCCCTTGTCATCCTCCTTCCTTTCACCTGCCCGGCTTTGTGAAACCCCCCTCTCCTTGCTGTCAGCTTGGGGGGGGTTTAATTCTCTACCGGCGTCGGCTCTTGAGGCAGAGCAGACACTCCTTCCACTGCCACCGGCCCGGAGGCCTCTGGCGTGTGTCCCGGTGTTGTTGCAGGCTCTGGCGGTGGACGCTGGCTGAGGATGACCTGCACTACATAGTCCCTAGAGATGTTGAGCTGGTCCAAGCGCAACCTGTCTGTCAGTGGCCGACCTGAGAAAAACCAGCGCTGGGTTGGGGCAGGCACACCCTCCTGACTTTGCAAGCGACGCTTCATCATGCCCACTGTGTCTGTTGAACGGACTGCCAGCCGGAGGTCGCGACCTGTAGAGAGCCGGAGCCGTAGCTGGCACTCTCCACCTGAGCCCGGGTCGCTGGCGCTGCCCGTAGATGCGTCTGCAGCTCCAGAGTCTGGATCTGAACCGTCAGGTTCATCAGAGCGCTCTTCTATCATGTTGACCGGAGGAGAGAGGCAGTAGACTGGCAGCTGGTATCGATTCCCCAGTTCATCGTAACATTCGGTCAGAGCTCCTGGAAATAAGGAACAAAGGGAAGAAAATAATAAATAACTAGATGATATTTTGTGTTTTTCTTCTCATCTTACCATGTTTCTACACTGATATGAACCTTTAAGAGTTTCCAGTGAAATCTGACCCTGTGATGTAATAAATTAAGTTAATAACCATAAAGAGGGAAGTAATATTTATTCAATGCATAATTTGTGGGATTACAAAACTCACACAGCCATACTGGAAGCTATAAACAATCACCTGAATGAAGGTTATAGGTTACTGTAACTCACATACCAAAGCAAACATGGCATAAAAATGCCAGTCTACCCTGAAGTCCACAAGTAAACTTAACTGGGAGGTTCCAGTTCAAAAGTAGGAAACAAGTTAAGTGAACACCTGAGTTTTCATTTTCCATTCTTCATACTGGGACTGGTTCACATGTTATAGGGTAAAAATCATGGTGCAAACTAAACCTTGCTTTGCCTTAAGTGGACAACTTCTTACAACATTTATCATGTAGTTAAATAAAAATGGAATTTTATTTGCTTCCAATGTTACAATGAAAATGAAATACAATTATTTCTATAACCCACCCATTAAGCAAAGTTTACATTTCCCAGTTCAATTTAATATAATGAAATGGAGAAACGAGAATTAATCAAGCAAAAACCAAGACTGAGAGGAAAGATCTGAGAGTGAAAGCAGGAGGAAAGGGAATGCCATGTTTTGGAGTGCTATATATAAAAAAGAATGACCTTACTGACAGAGTGAGTCAAACACAGAGGGAAAAAAAGCAGGTCATCGGCAAGGGAGAAGAAGTTGTAGCGTACAGGTCATAGTGCTGACTAGGGGACCTCCTGGGGTCCTCAAGGGGATTTCTGCTCATCCAGAAACTGAAAAAAGTTTTAATGTGGTAATAGTAATAGTAACTCTGATTGGATTAAGTCACATTCTTCTCATTGGTTTATCTTTTTGAATATTTATTACTTTGTTTATTTTTGGGAAGATATCCTAAGAAATATGAACAAATAAAGCACAACGGGTGAAAACTCTACAAACAAGAAGACTTTTTAAATGTGTCAGTACAGCTCTCAGTTTATTTCATGACAAAGTGACCCACCAGCCACTCGACAGAGAGAGAATGAGTTTTATAGAAAGTAAGCCTGAGATGAGTCAGCAGAGGCCAACAGGATGTAGGTCTGGCTTTCTCAATGACATCAGCTGAGGTCAAGGTAATTTACTGTTCCAAGCTTTAATGAAGTCTGATTAAATTTAAAAATCCTACTTAAAACCTAATTTTTTTTTTTTTTTTATCTTTTAATGTTGTCATTTTAATTTAGTTCAATAATTTTAATCTAGCCAATATTTAAAAGTACAGTTTGTAAGCATGTCTGGTATCTAGTGTTAAAAATGGGCATAGAAATGACCTCAAACACTAAGCATATTTGTGAACGGTCTACATTCTTCCAGATATTAACACGTACTACGGACTGTGGCACAGATCTGGCAGCTGCCAGCAAATAGATATATCTAAGAGAATAAAACCAAAACAGGTACTCTAGTAAAGGGCTAAGATAGAACTGTCCTTAGTTCTGTGTATCTGAAACCATTTATAATAATGTAACTCATTCTTTGTCATTATTTTTTACCCACTACAGCTTTAAAGTTTTTTTCTAGTCTTGGCATAAACCTTACACCTGCATACAACCAAAGCCTCATCAAACTTTATTGGTCCAAGACCAAAGACATTATCTCTTTATAAATTCTGCAAAGCCACTAATGGAGGCCCGTGAAGAGGTTAATTAACTCGTTTTCCATTCCATGAATCCTAAAGATTTTTGTAATTTAAGAACTTTTCAAATGTCTGAGAAGGGTTTGTGTAGCTTTAAATGAAATTACATATTCTAAACAAAGTACTAGACCCTTTGTGACTCTCAATTTTAACATCTGAAATTACGGCTACAGCTCTGTGTGATCTGCACAGCTGGTAAATGATTCTTTATCTAGTTGTTTATGGTTTCAAAGCTTTTTCATTTCTAAACTTACAATAAAAAGTAAGGCAATTTATATCTCCTCTCGAAGAATACCAGCTAGTGTTGTATTATACATGATTGGAGAGCCTGATTCATCATCTTTACAACAAGACTGAGGAATAAGCAACTGAGCGAAACAAACTCCTAAAAATGTGGCAAAATCCCCTGCAATATTCTAGTCATCTCTTTTTGGGTTTTACTCGCTTCTCAAAGTGCCGCCAGATGTGAACCAGTCACAGATTTATGACTGTCATGGAACAGATGTACTGGAGCTGCCCATATCTCCAGAGTCTGGGACTTATTTCAGTCTTTTGGACGACAGAGTTTTCTCAAACAGAACCAGGAGCATCACATGGTACCTACCAAAATTGGAAGTGGAGACAACTGCAGAACCTGCCATGAGTAGAGACCTCAAGCCCAACTGAGAACATGTTGGATCATTTTGGGCGTGCTGTGTGCCACAGGGACAAACTCCACCATGCTAGTTGACCTTAAACAGCTTCTGGTTAAGCAGTGGGATGCCATGCAACAGCAACGTGGGCCCAAGCTGGTGACCAGCAGGAGGAGGTGGTGCATGTGGATCTTGCACATACACACACACACACACACACACACACACACACTGCTCCGGCCCAACAGTGTTAGAGTTTGTGTGTGTGTGTGTTAATGTGGTAGTGGGAGGTTGTTTGTGGGGGGATTAAATCTTAAAACCCATCAAGCAGCTCAAAATAAGAGGGAACAGCAACAAGAACATATTGCAGTAGATCTTTTTTTTTTTTTTTTTTTTTTTTTTTTTTTAAATGGGGCGGTGTTTGTTCCACCGAAGTATTAGGAGTTATATCTTCTTATAAAAGTGACTTATCAGGCTTTCCACTTATGTACAATACAATGTCAACTGATATTATTAAAAAAGGACAAATATACCCAACACAAATTACCTCACTTTTTGTGCTCAGTTCATTTGTTGAACCAAAGCTAAATTAGTACTGCTGAAGTGAAAGATGATCAGAAACATAGTATTTCATTATAAAATTACAAAGGAAAACAGACTGATAGTAAGTGGATCCTTTTTGTAAATCATTATTTAGAAGTGAAAATGGAGCAGCATAATTTTCTCAGTGATGAACATGTTTACGGATCTGCCTGCTCATTGGACGCCAGCGCTGGTGGAGTGAAACAGTGATGTCAATTCTGGGGAATCCACAGCTGCAGCCCAGCAGGCTCTGATCTGACCCAGCCAAACTGGAATGGAGCAGGACTGAATACAATGTTCACAAAAGTCCTGTCACCAGTATCTCGTCCACTTCGATCTCATTCAAGTAAAGCTGTTTCAAATCTTTCAAGAGTATCTTACAGAACACTGTCCATCTCTGGCTCCAGGCAGAGGAGTTGGTCTGGGTAAAGTCTGAAAATGTTTAGCTGCTTGCTGCACTTTGAGAAATTAAATACCTGATATGTAGAAAAATAAATGTCTTCAAATAAACAGCACTCATAATGCTGTGTCAAGACTATATATATATATATATATATATATATATAGTTCAATATCTTAATAACCAGAGCATGTCATACTGTCTTTACTTCACACGAGAATGAAATCGATCAGTCTGTGAAATTCAGGTAAACTCATTCACATTTGAATCTTCTATATTTATTATAAAGCCATTTTCATAGCAACAATGATGACATCTCAGTGACTAGAAGAAAAAGAAAGTGGACCTTCTCAGTCCTCAGCTGAGGCAACATGATTGAGATTATGTGCATTAGGAATGATGAGGAATGACGCACATGCACAAATGAAGAGCCTGATCAAGTAGTTGATAATTACTATGGAGATTTTCACTTTCTAGGTCAGAACAATATCAGTGCCAGATATTTCTTCTGACATTTTCCATGAAAGGTTACATCTCTCATCTGGATACAAATGTCCTGACAAAAACAGGATTTTTAACAAATTCATTTAACTGAGGCAGGATGGCGTACTAAATCTTATTTAGATTAATAATAAGCAAAAATGTTCATTTTAATGTGGATTTTCTAACATCTACACAGGATGAACATTATGTACAAAGACAAAAACAAAAAGCTAAATAAATATATATTCTATTTGTACAATAGCCAGACATCTGACAATCATCAACATATTTTCAGCAGGGTTGTCGTTGGATACTTAACCACAGACTGAAAACAGCTTCTAGGATGTGTGTGTGTGTGTGTGTGTGTGTGTGTGTGTGTGTGAGTGTGTGAGTGTCTGTAACTACAGCCACCAACCGGTGTCAAAACATGGAACTCTGATCTCAGCACTGCCCACTAGTGGACGAACTGACTTGACAACCAATGCAATGTAAAAGACACATGATAGTAGGAGAATGGCGACGTATGACGGCATTTGAAATGAACATCCCCATTTACATACAGACAAGAGCAAAAATGGCTCTTATCGCTCCAAACATATCTCTGGTCTGTGGGTAAATCTCTGTCTTATCTGACCACAAGACTTTCCCCAAATGGCCTCATATTTGTCCATGTGGTCAACTGCAAGCTTAACGTCGGTCTGTGTTGCAGTAAAACTATAAAACTGAAGCTAGCAGCTGCAGTCAGTCACTGCCACTAACAACAAGTCTCGACACAACATGCAACTTTAAGGACCTAGTTATATGGATGGGTTTACACAAACTTGAGTCAGTATTTAATCCTTTTTTATTTTAGAAAACTCAAAAGAATTAAAACCTAAACTTGATAGTTAGGTTTCTCTTTGTCTATCAAAGATGCAGGTTGTGCAGTTAAAAGAAACACCTGAAACTTGTTCTGCCATGGCATTTCCACAAGGAGTGTATGTGATGTTAAAGGAGAAGTTGTTTGTAAATGTTTTTAAGTGCATGCTCTCTTTTGGTATGTTTATATAAGAGTTCTTCTTTGAAAGTTTTACTTTCAGGGAACCAGAAACACACCTTTTTCAGTACATATTTGTTTCTTTATATGGTAGATAATGTTCTCCCTAACAGCTGAAGTCTTGTACTCATACGAATGACTGAATGATATACAACAGGGGTCACTAACTCCAGCCCCTGAGAGCTACAAACCTGCAGGTTTTAGTGTTTCCTCGGTACAACACACTTCATTCAAATGAAAACGTTAACCAACAACTTGTTGTCATCTTCTGCATCTATCCGTTAATGAGCCATTGATCTGGGTCACGTGTGTTGCAGCGGGGGAAACACTAAAACCTGCAGGATGGTAGCTCTGGAGGACTGGAGTTGGTGACCCCTGATGTGGAGGTTTTGAACCGGGTCAATATTCATATGAAAATAAATAAGGTCAAAGAAAAAAGAACGGTGTAGAAGCCAATCTAGCTGAACTAATAGTCAATATGTGACAAAGGATACTTGTCTATCGTGCTACAGCATAATTTTTCACATGGAAACTAACAGACACTTTTAGGCCTGGATCTACTGGAGGTTTCCATCAACTCAAACATGTGCAAACTCACTGCACACGCAGAAAAATAGCGTGCACTGAGGGTTGCATCTTTCAACGGCGCATTATATTTGTTCATTTAACCTTTATTTTAACACACTAGTCACGGAGATTTCCCTCTGTGCCATTTCCCTAAAATAGCATGTTTGCATTCAGTTAGTTCGTCTTTCTCAATTAACATTTAATTGAGCGCATTCACAGGTTATTTTGTGTGTGTTAGGATTTTGCTCCCAGACACTGCGCCTATATTTACCATGTTTCAAAAGGACGTGCAAACAATCTGTGTGTGTGTGTAAAATTTTACTGCATCACTTTGGATCTCATTTCTAACATGTAGTCCATAAATACCTGTAAGCTAAAACCAAGACGCTCTTGGTGGTGCGGCCTGCTATCGGGTGGCAGATATGTACGGCCCATCTTGTCAGAACCATCACACAGTTTTTCTGACACGTAATTTGCAGGCATCCTGTAACCTTTCAACAACAGAACTTTTTTGACTTATAACAGGAAAAAGTCGATGTTAAACGCATTTCTTTTACAATGAATGCCTTGATTTTGCTAAGTTAAATAAAAAGCACTGAGTTATATCTGTGCAGAGAAAATGTGCATTACCATGCGGCAGTGTGATGCTGGCTCCGTCAAGGATGGCCTGAGCCAGTAGGTGGTCGTTACTCTCAAAGGCATTGGCTGCAGCCCGCAGAGCATCCCAGATCTCCTTCCGGCCCTCGAATGCTGGCGCCGTATCCCAGAACTCATCTCTCTTGCTGCGCAACTGGCCTTCAGTCATCGGGTAGTCACTTTTCCATTTAGGCCGCTCTCTCTTCAGGGGCTGATTACGCCCTAGAGCCACTAAAAGTGAGGTCAGAGAGAGAAATGTGTTTTTCCATACTTTTCTGATTGTTATTATTGCACCTTATTTGTAAAATTGTAATGGCTTTGGGAATATTGTAAATCTACTGTCATGCCAATAAAGCTTATTAAATTGAAAAATTGCAATTTAAGAAAAAAGAGAGAGAGAAAAAGACAACAGGATATTGGGAAAGTAGATGCAGAAGAGGAACCAGGATGATGGAGGTTGTGGTGCTTGACACGTGGAGATGTAATAAAAAAAAAGAAGAATGGGAAAGGAAGCAACAGAGAAAAGAAACATGGATGGATAATAAAACACTAGCAAAATAAGGAAAGAGGAAACGCAAAAGCAAAACAGTGTTTATAGCAAATAAGAAATAAGCATGAAAGTAAGAAGAAAGAGAGAAAAACAAGACTTGGATTCTTTATTTGGGTTATACTCTCTTTTATATTTGCTCAGCTGATACCACAAACAGAGTGAAGATGGAACTACACACCATTACTTGATGATATGGCACATGTACAACTAAAGCTGTAGTTATTATGATGCAAGACAAAAGGTTAGAATAACTGGAGCATCAAACAGCACTCTATCTGCAGCCGAATGTCTGATGAATAACATCACCACCGAAGGAGACAACAGGTACAGCATGGTGTGTACACGTCTGTTTTCGAGTCTGCATGTTTGTAAGTACACAATACAGAGCTAGATGGATCAAGGAGTTGAGTTACACTTACTGTTGGTACACGTGTATTGATCACATGGCCTCAACCTTCTTTGAACTGTTTACAGTAAAATAAAGTCTCTGTGTGACTTTCTTCACGGTTACATAAAATACCAAAATGCACAGCTTAAAAAGTAATATATTTAAACTTAACCACATAAGTCACAAAACGATAAAATTCAAGGCAGTTATCACAAGTCAATCATAAGATATGATTGCCTTCTAATGCTGCTGGAGGAAAAAGTAAAACACAGTTGCCTGACGATTGATTCAGCTGAATCGCTTGTCAGACTTGTTTCCAGTAATCTGCGTGAACCGATCGATGAGTTTTACAAATGTCACATTTTAATAATTTAGTTCTCATTTTTAAATATTTGCTTCTTCTGCTTTTGGTTTAACAGTTTAATTTCAGTTTGATGAGCAGAAACTGCATCACCATCAATCGTGAAACATGATGTGATATCATTTGAATCCCCCCCCCCCCCCCCCCCCCCCCCACACCTCTAGTGGGAGGTAGGTGGTTAATTGCTATAGTTAACTAATAACTTATCACATGCTGCAAGTTGTTTAAATTTCTATGCATACCAATAATCCACAAATATATCTTTAAACACTAGCCTCTCCTTCAGCAACTCCCAGAGACACTTAAGGATTTATGTAGGCCAGGATGTGTAACATTTTCACACTACATTATTGTCCCACTTTAACTAGATAAACCTGGCAATGACATCTGCTCTGTTAAAACATAAATGTACACATGTTCAAGTCTAATTGCTTTGCCTCTGCTATCGCCAGCAAGACTGTCAGGGAACAGCTGCTTGACTGCATCTGTTATTACACTGAAGAGCCTCGCTATGTTGCACACCAGACTTTTAATGCTTAGGTGACATCTAGTTAAGTAAAAAGTCAGAGAGATAGAAGAAGTTGACAAGATTGATGTAGACACAAAGAGGAAAACAAACAGGAAACCACGCTGTATCTCAGCATCTCTAAACCCTCAGTCTCCTCCTCCTCGCTCAGATCTGTCTCCCCGCCTGTAATTAAAATAGCTCCGTGGCCAGCAGTGGATCCCCTACTCAGACCAGATAGACTAGCAGGAAACTTCACATCAGAGTTGCTTCCAACACTTTCTCTTGATTAAAGTCTATAAAAGTAAAAATAAATAAATAAAAAAAAGACCACAACACATACACCCTGAGCACAGCTGTCTCAGCTGAGCTCCATCCAAGTGCCTTTAAGCTTGTTATAAGCCCCCTCTTGTAGCCTAACAGCATCATCTTTATGAAGTAAAACATGTAGGAAATGTTGTGCCTTTGCCTGTTTCACACCTACAAACCAATTAGCACACCCAGCCCTGCAATATTGCTCAATCACTACAGTAAACGTATTCTGTTGCAGCCTCCTGTGTAATGTGTATACCTTGTTCAGCTCAAATAGCTGCTTACTGATCACAGGCAATGCTCACTAGATGTATCTGCAGCCAATGTCAAATTACACACTATCATTAAGCCCTAAGTTAGGGGGGTGAGACACTTCTTCTCAAGCACTTACTATTACAAAACATGCTCCAGTAATCACATGGCACAGTAAGTGAAGACAAAATACGTGCATCAGTCGTCAATACGTCATATATAGGACTAAGAGACTGGAAGTTATGCAAAGTCGGGGGCATAATTCAGATCACACTGGATCACTGGCTGCCTTGCTGCTGATGCCTGTGACCCACATTTGCTGTACGGAAAGCTAGCAGGCTAACTAGCTGCGTTTTAGCCGGCTAGCTCAGTCAACACCAAAGAACAAAGGGAAGCAACGTAACACAGTAAATATTCCCCAGTTGGAAAAGTAATGGGGTACACAGGGGGGCTTTTTGCTCTTTAAAAAGAGCTGTGTGGAGGGAGCTGCTCCGGAGGTCAGCTCTGTCTGTCTCTGGCTCAGATAGAGAGGAAGGCGAGAAGACCTCCAACCAGGATAACATGCAGAAAGCCTGGAGGAAGCCCTTCAAACAGACAAGCTTCCAGACAACACAACACGTCGATTAACCCCCTAAGTTACCTCCAGTGCCGTCCGAGTTCTCGTTTAAGCTGCCCGAAGAGTCGTGGTGGCTCCCGACACAGCCACCCATGGATGTTTCAGCAGAGCAGCCCGGGTTAGGTAGCTCACCCCCCCGGCCCACAGCTAGAGCTACATCCACTAACCCCTCTCTGTAGGTTTTCTCACTCCCACCCCCTCCCCCCTTTTTCTTTTCTTCCTTCCCTTCCTACCTCCCTGCCGTCCTTTCCTTTTCCCCTCGGTTCCTCCGGTCCTCCCTTTCCTCCTGCCCTCCCCCCTCCTGTCAGCAGCATTTAGGGGGCGCAGCGGGTATTGTCTTCCTCATCCACCGAGGAAGGTGGAGAGAGAGAGAGAGAGAGAGGAGAGAGAGAGAGAGAGAGAGAGAGAGAGAGAGAGAGAGAGATGTTCACATTTTTTGCAAGGTGACCGAGAAAGGAATGAAGGAGGGAAACAAGAGAGCCGAAGGAGGAAGACAACAAAGGAGAAGCGCAGCGTAAAAAAAAGCAGGATTGATGTCGCTTTCTTTGGAGCTGTTTGCTTGACAGCGTGCTGTGGTGATGATGATGATGATGATGATGCATTTTGACACATCTGTTGTCATGTTTTGTGAAAAGCTGTTTGCTGTCCTGATGAAGACACAAAATGCTCACGGATATATCACTGAATGTCAGGAGCCCCTTGGTCCTTTTACTGCTAGCCCAAGAGACTCAATTTCACACTAATCACAAGACATTACTATTCTATTCTATTCTATTGAGGCTATAGTTTTCCGTTTTAATTACGATAAAAGTTTAGATTAATACCTCAATGTTCTGAAAGGGCATTTACAGTTGCATGCAAAACTCACAACTTAAATCCTTTACATGGAGCTTTGGGCTGAGTTTTGCATCTAAATCAAGCTCAAACATTCAGAAGAAAAATCTTCAGCTCTTATCTTCATTCTCTTCTATAGAAAGATCTGTGCAAGGTTTAAATGGATATTTGCAAATGATTTGGATTTGCTTGCTTTTATATTACAAAGGAAACATTTCTAATCAGCTGTCATGTTATTGATGGTGCTCTACTTCTTATATCCACATAAACATATTCTCCTTTCTGCAGGTTTAAACAAGCATATAGTTGCACAAATTTTAGAACGGAATCAACTGTTTTGTTATCCAACAAACTTTATTGCTTAGGGCACATTTCTGCTCACATAGTACACCATTCTGAACATTTTTCAGATTTCTTTTAAATATTTTATAAATAATTCAATTTTTACAATGCAGAATGTGTTGTTATTCTTCAGTTTTCATCTCTTTTCCTCTATTCTACTTTTTATTTTAAAATTCCAATGTCATTGTGAAGTGTTGCCATTAAGTTTACCAGATTTTAGTACACACATTTCCAACAAACATTTCTATTCTATTCTATTCTATTCTATTCTATTCTATTCTATTCTATTCTATTCTATTCTGCTCTGGCTTGTAAACGCCTCACTTCTCCCTACACCAGACCAACTAACTCCTGCTTTGGTCACTATCTTTAGGACTGTCTTAAAGAGACTTGGGATGTAATTTGACACAGTGGCATGCATGCATGCGCACTCTCACACACAGTCACTCACACATATGTTAAGCTGTGCACAGACACACACCACACATTCAACAGAAACAGGATAGCAAGGGTAATTTTACAACAAAGCTGTCTGGAATTACAACTATTTCCCATTGCTGGCAACGGAAAGGAGATGTTCGTGCAGGAGAGAACTTTCCTGAAACCCCTTTTCAGTCGAACTTCATGATGGAAACAATGTAATATGAAGTAACAAGTTTCAGAGAACACTGATGTCATGACACTTTATACCGTTATGGAGGTTTTAGCTGCAGATTTCATACATGCCTCCTATGGCAGGACTTGTAAGTTAACAGAAAACCTGAAATATGTTGCTGTGTGGCTCTATCTAAACGCTGACAATAGATCTGCTAATTCACCTTATCATTATTAGAGGCCTCAGTTCAGTGATAAATATTACTCAGGCAAGAATAAAATGCTGACTAACTGCTCATTCAGAGAGAAACAACTAATGGTTGCAGTGGCCTCTAGTGACTTAACTTAGAAATAATTGTAGTGCGGTATCTGTTCAAAGTGACAGCAGGCAGAAAGGCTATTCAGGTATTTTTCATCATAATATGAGGATGACAGTTTAAATGTAATTAGAGCATCATTAATAGCTGCACAGAGACAATGTTACAACTGTAAAATTACAAAAGGTTTGATTTTTTTAAATGTCTTGAGGCTGCACTGCCTCTCTTTATTCATTCCTCTTTGTACATTGTTCTGTCAGTAGATGGTGCTGGAGGTTTTGAACAGCAGACTACTGTGACGTTCTGTTTGTGAGGAAAAAGAAACAGTGATATGTCTTTTTATGTTAAGACAAATACAGTATTCAGCATAAGGAAATTTTATGGACTAAACATTTTGTGCTCTTAAAGACCCCTAATTTTATTTATTGAAAGATAACAAAATAGGGTTTATACTTCTGTAGCATGTAAATTAGTTTTCTAAGTTTATTGATTTATTCATTTTTCTTTTTTTATTCATTTATTTTTTATTTATTCATTTATTTATTTTTATTTAATTTAAATGCAATTTTTTAAAAATGATTTATTCATTATTCTAAGGCACTGAACAAGTTAAGTACATGTCTGGCTCTAAACCATCCAGTTCATTGGAATCAGATTATAAACCAGTTTATGTAATTAATGAAAGAGTTGCTTAGCTGAGTAAGTCAGTAACATCCTCTTTCAGTTTATGACCAACTACTGTGACATTTATGCTGGACTGCTAAGAAACTGTTGGGATTTTTCTGTTGAAATATGATTTTTTTTAATGGACCTAGAGTCTGTATAAAGAAAGAAGGTTTACCTAAAACATAAAAGCAGAATTTTATAAAAAGGCACTAGCTGTTCAATTTGGCCGCCAAGGCAGTAATCTGTCTGCAGCTGGTCTCCTCTGATGCCACAGCCCATGTTTGCTCCAGTTTGAGGAATAATATAGGAACATAAACTCTATTTAACTCTATTTAACTCTATTTAGTCAGATATTGGCCAATAGGCTTTTAGTTTCAAGGACCTTCAAAATGGTTCCTTCTGCCATGTTGGCCCAGATCTAAACATTTGCAACTACTTTTACTGTCTGCATCTTCCTGCTCACTTTCTGCAGCATGGCCTCTCTTCCTTCCACTTCATGTAAGTAGCTAGCAGAGCAGCTGGAAAAGAGGTAGGGATGCCATTGATTGGTTTATTAACGACACAGCCTTTTCAGAGGCCCAAAGACTGTAGACTGACATCTGCTCTATTATCAGTTGCAGTAGTTCCACTTGTCAGCCCATTTGAAGACGTGCAACTACCCCATCTGTGTTGGAGATAGGACTACTCTTTGACCCATTGATTTACTGTTATCTTTCAACCCCCACATCCCAGACTGATACCCACAGAGTGTGCTTGATGATGACCTGAGAGATGGGATTGTTTGAGGCTTTCAAACTGACTAACAGGGCACAGTTGATTGTGCTTTCATTGATTTACAATTAACTGCTCTGTCTCAACCAACTTTGCTGCCTCACCGATTCACCACTGTCCCACTTTCCTGAGTGAACGTGGAGAGAAAACATGGCTAAAGATGAACAAGAAAGATAAAAAGGATGGGAATTAAAAATCTGAATGAGCAAAAGCTATGAAGGGTAACAGACAACCAGGCTGTGAAAGATTTAGGTCAAGTTTACCCTGAGGACGAATGTAGCATTCAGCAGAAGATTCTCCAGATAAAGCAAACAGTAGGAAGATTGTCTGGCCTCAGTCAGTAGTCTCTTGATGCATTTAATTTCGCTCAGAAGTCAGAATTTCAAAAACTTTTAAAAGAAACTTCAGCTGGAACAACCCTTTAAGAAAGGTTTCAGGTTTTGACCGCCTCAAAATCCAACATGGCTGCCGTGCACCTAAAAGAGTTGGGATAACTACAGCTACTCATCTCATTCTCAGTCCTGCTACGTGGGAGGGATATCTGTGGTCCAGAGAAAAATAATGAACTGGCTTGATTGTTGAAAAAAAAAAAAAGACATCGGTATAATTCCACCTGTTTATGTTGTTATGGATACAGATGTGTTTCGTTACTGTCACCTGGACCAGCTCTGAATACATTCCCAATGTCCCAGCCGCTTCCATCTCCAAGTTCAGACCTCTGAAACAATTAGAACTCTGCTAACTCTGCTGTTTGCCTAGCAAAATCAGGTAAATTCTTGATTTACTGAGGCCCTCAGTTCACCGTCATTGAAGGGACATTTTTCTGCCATTAATTTTATGTGATTTATTCAAAAGAAGATTTTTCTTTTTTATAAAAATGTGCGAGTCCTTTGAGGTCCTGTTCCATCATTTGGTAGAGGTCAATTTTTAGTAAAAATTAGCGGTGACTTTGATGAATTTCTTAATAAAATTGTGGACATAAACCTACCTGAGCTATCTCTACCAATTGGTTTGGGTATGTAAAACCCAAAGTGTTTTTTTTTTTTTTTTTTAAATAACAGTACTGTTTCACATTTCAACCATTTCACTGTTGTTACATTGTTATTACATTGTTATTAACTTCTTTTTTTTGAGCATCTCAACTACCCCCCCCCCCCCCCCCCCAACTTTTATTCTGGTAATTCTTGTCCAAAACAAAAGGAAAATCACAAAGAAACATTTACTCTGGCCTTTTTGTTAATATGAATGTTAAATGTTCATTTCCAACTCCATACCGCTGTAGTTTTTAATTACACCAAATTACAAACAAGAGCATTTTGAGACAGAAGTTACACTTAAAAACCAACAAAATACAGACTATTTAATGTTTCTATAATATTTGTGAAAGTGTGAAATGAACATCAAAAGTGTCAAGGTACCTATAAAGTAGCATGTCTGAAGTTGTCATAAGTCAAAAACCTCTCAATGCAAAATTCTACATGCTGTTGAGCACGAACCAGTTCCCACATCAAACTAGTTAAGACAAGTAGAATTCAACTTAATGCCTGAACATCGACTGGGTTTTTCAATTTGAACAAATTCCTTTTGTGTGCACTTCATAAATCTCTTTGAAATTGCATGAAATGTTCATGAACATTCATTACAAAAGTTTTGTTTAAATTGCTGTCTGAAAGTGAAGAGGAGCTCAAGAGTTCACTGTGTTCCCTTCCTAAGTGCACCATTGTTACAGATGTTTTGTTAGGCTCCTGTGCTGTATGTCATTAGTATTAATATCAATGTTGACAGGAGTTTTCAGCCATGAAACCTTAACGCAAGTCTGGCTCACAGAAGTGTCATATTAATACATCAAAATAAGTGCATTTAAACCTGAAATGACCACAAATGCATTTAAAAGAACTGTGACTCAGATTACAGAGATGGAGAGGGGGTGTGGGAGGAGGAAGAGTTTACCTCCTCTTACTAATTTTGGGCATTGCTGCTGCGGTACTGGTGGCTTCATATATCTTATCACTCCAGACTCTTGCCTTTCTCTCTTTTGTTGCCTGTGTGTGAGCAAGAACCAAACATGGACTTGACTTGTTATGTTTCTGTATTTACATGGAGATTTGTCTATCTGCCGGTTTTGTCTTCAGTTCCCGACCCACAAATACCTCTGCCTATGCCCCACTGTACATGTTCCATTTTGCCTCATAAACACCATTTTAATCTGTCTTGATGTAAACAACCGCATTCATTGCTTTAAAACAGTGGCATATGTATCCTCTAGTGTTATGTGTATTGTTTCTACACGTCTTTGCCCTGGCTTGTTATTTATGACCGGGATATTTTAAAAAGTTAACTCAACAACAATACTAATGATTTAGTGCACCATAAATAGAACTGAGAAAAGATTGCGCTCATTAAAGGCTGTGTAGTGGCGTAGTGGTTAGCACTGTGTGTGGGGGGGGGGGGGGGGGGGCTTTCTGTGTGGAGTTTGCATGTTCTCCTCTTGTATGCATGGGTTCTTTCTGGGTTCTCCAGCTTCCTCCCACCGTTTGAAGACATGCATGGAATTTAATTGATCTCTATAAATTGTTCCCAGGAGGAACTGTGATTGGTTGTCTCTCTGTGTTAACCTGTGCAGGGTGTATCCTGCATCTTTCCCAATAATTCCAGTTTTCCTGGAATCTTAATTGGACAAAGTGTTTAAGAAAATGAATAAATGAAAAAGATGAATGTTCTCATTGATGTCAAGACGTGTCACTGATCTGCCTGCTTCCTTTTGCTCTACAGAAATATCTCGTACTGCCATATTGATTTTCTTGACATTTTATACAAAGATATCTGGACGCCTGAGGAAGCGCTAGTGTATGTTAACTTTGCTAATTACCTTACTTTATTTTTTCCTGGAGGCAAAAATAGGACAAAAGAGTTTTTCATGGGTCAAGTCATGGGTCAGAGTTTTTCATCTTTCTCAAATATGCAAACATGAATCTGAGTTACATTTATTTTCAGTGCTAATAAAACCACGTGGTAACATGGTAACACACTAAAATGTGTTTGTGGTCATGGCAAACAATGCAAGCCAAACAACGGTATGTTAGCACCGCCACTGTGAGTACATCAACATGCTGACGTTGTCATTCAGGTCAAAGCACAGCTGTGTGGAAGTGCAACCTACTCAGGGAGGTCATAAACGTCCGGTGCCTGACACACACGTATATTATTGCAGGTAGGCAGAAGTCTGAGATACAAGTTAGATTTAAGTACTTTACCTGGATCATCATTACAGAAATTTGCACAGACTCTCTGTAGAATGGAAACAAAATGTTCCCACATCCCAAACCACAGCGCCCTACTTCCTCTCTGTGAGATTCGTTGTAACGTGTGGTGTTTGTTATTTAATTTTGTCATATCAAATATAGTATTAACTTTAAAATTACACTACAAACAACTCTTTCAGCAGAGATGAAAATATTGTATGAAAATATGGGAGAATTAAGCTGTAACTGCAGTACTAGTCACAGTCTTACTTGTTATACAAGTTGGTCAAGTTTCAAATGACCTTTATTTACCATAATTACCACTATAGTTATGATTTCACCATGATCCGTAGAGCTGCAGGTGCACATAAGGGTTGACCAGTTTTATGCCAAAACTTTACAATTGAGAAAATAATATTGAAATGTATTTGAACAAAGAACATAATGCAGGTTACCTCATATTTAACAAACTGTGCAAAGGTTTAGTTAAATTAATTAATGAACTACATTGACATCATGCTTTGTTTTTTAAAGAGCACCAATATTCAATGTACCTGTACAGGTAGGTTGCTCCCGTTGTCTTGGCAAGCTTGCCCCTCACACTGAAACGTCACATAAGAGCATCAGCATGGAGCGCTCATTGCCACTTTTCTGCACTCATGGATTTTGGATTTTCATGCATCCTTGTGTTTGAAGAGGTCTAACTTGCTATTTTTCTTTTGATTCACTTTGGCAATCAACAACAACAACAACAACAAAAAAGACAGCTCTTCCTCTTCTTCTGCGGGGAACATGTTGCTTTCCTCTTCATTTTCCTCCTTCATCAACTCATAAAGTGCAATTGCTGCCATTAGAGTGCTGCTACTGATGTCTATTACTTGAGGCAGGTGATGTAGAAAAGATGATTTGGAAAAAAAAAGACTCCCTCCAGCTTTATGAATACTAAAAAAGTTTCTTACAAAAAGTCTGTCATCTAAAACAAATCTGCAGAATCTGTGCGGACTCCTGAAGCCAATTGTGGACAATCCCACTGACCATTTCTGTCTGCTTGTTTATATAAAAGACAGGGAAAGACATTCCTAAGTTTACATCTGGCTCCATCATAAAAATTACATACAAGAGACATATATCACCATCCATGTATGGAGTCTGGAGGTCATGGACCCTTAACAGAAACAGAATAACACAGCTGAAGTTAGTCTGTACACCTAAATTTAGTCATCTTGCCTATGTAATGCTGAGGACCAGACACTAAAATGCTTACATTTTAGGACCTGGTTCCTAAAATGCTTAGCATGTGTGTGGCATGTGTTTTTGTTAATCAGGGTCATTACATCATTAAATTAACACAAAGTTGGTTGCGGGTGCTGGTATGGGGGTAGCAAGAAGATAGGTACACCTTGACATGTCAGCTGTCAAGCAAATATATTAATGGATTATTTCTCAACATGTAAAAGTGAAAGTAATTCCATATTTTTGGGATTTGAAAATGCTTACACATTTAAGTATTTCTTGTTGTTTTTCTACATTTGCACATAGTATTAAATTAGACTTCATATCTTTGTCACTTTTGACAAGTTTACTTTTTATACATTCAACAAATACCTGAATATTAAATGAACGACAGAAAACTTGTTATAATTATCTGCAGAGAGCAGAAAAAAAAGATTTCTCAAGTGTTTTTCTTTTTCTTTTTTCTTTTTAGGTTTAACATTAAATGCATTTGCAACAAATGTCAAATTCAGCCCATTTTTGCTTTTTCCTTCCCTAGAAGAAAGCAGTACCTCTCTTCTAACTTACTCTCAGTCTTCACGAGCGTCCTCAGTAATATGCAGTTTGGTTTGTGGAAAAACCCAGCAGACCTTGGCAGGGCTTAAAGGGCAATGAGAAACATCATGAAATAAACCAGTAGAGTCTCCTGTTTGACAAGGGAGGGATTAAATAGATTTTCTACCTAATGGTGGCTTCATACAAAATATCTAGGAATGCGCTTAATTTCTTTTCAGTCTAGCAGCTATGATGCAAGCAACATACGTAATTACGACACATCTCTGGTGTGTGTTTGTGTGTATCTTTACATTGCCGGATAACGTATTACAGCTGGATTGCCTCCAGGCAACACAGAAATGTGACCATAAAGTGAGCCCAAGACACCTCCATGTCTTGTTTGGATTATTTGGTCGCAGTGTGAGCCAAATTAGGTTTTTGTATTTGCGTTGTCTCCTAATGTGCTCTGGCATAATTGGATAATAAAACTGACTAAGAAGGGAAAGGAAGAATAGCGCCCTAGAATAGCCAGCATGGATTAAAGTGGTTGTGCATCTCTTCGCAGTCAGCATGGTGCTCTGTGTGTCTGGCTAAGAAGGAGGTGTCTGAGTGATAATCTGATCCTGATGTGATTAGATCTAATCAGGCCTGATGTAATGCGATCCATTAACACTCAGTGATTGGATTTATTACAACGGTGACAAATGACTTCTGAGTTGCGCACACCAGTGGCACAACAGGTAAAAAAAAAGGAACTTGAACATTGACTTCTTCAGTGGTGATTTGAGGTGCATGAAGAGTGAATCTTGTGTTTGAAATAAACAGATGACACACAAGAATCCCTGCTTGCCAAATGTCCAGTAGACCAGCAACAAGAGTATTTAACTTCCTTTGCTTCCCTGGACAAATACCACGGGCTCACACACAGACTTGCATTTATGGCCAACAAGCAGGAATTTGCACACACACACACAAAAAAAGGCTGATGAATATGAATACACAAATGCAACCTGTTGCCAAGGCAGGCCTATCAGCACTCCTGGTGCGACACCATATGTTGCAGTGTTGGCAGCTATAAGTGTTCGGTCAGTAGGCTGAAAACCTGTTTGCACCTGTAAAAACACACATGCACAATCATATATTTTATTAATCTTCAACCATGTGAGTTTTTTTTTTCTCTTTGAAGTAAATTCAGTCCCTGATTTACTGATATAAAAATGACTAATCTGCATTTTGACTACTGAGACAGGTGATATGAAACTCATGATGAAAAGGAATGAGAAGAAATTTCAGTTTTCAGCCTATTACTGAGTAAACTTGATGGTACCTGTTCCTCTGTAAATGGTAAATGAATACAGAATGATCAAACTCTGAAACAGCTTAAAAGCTTTATCTCTTCAAGCCAATGCACATGTGCATTTTTCTGTTGAGAGATTTATATGATAATGTAGTAAGTTATTTGAAAAGAAATAGAAGTATGACTAAATGAATAACTAAATGATAATATTAATGGTGAATGAATATCTAACTGAATTTCTCTAAATTTCCATAATAACTTTGGTAAGGCTCTTGAGACGTTTCCCCTCTAAGGCTGTATGGCTAGATGGACTCATCCATTCACCTCCGTACCTCATTGATCTGTCATGTAAATCTATACAGACTGTGTAGGAACACCCTGAGCTGATGTCAGTGTGACTCACAAGTCCCAGAATACCATCAAGGCCCTAAATGTCATCCACAAGTTAAGAAAGGCTTTGCTGAGAGTGATGGCTGAGGTTAAGGTTATGCAGAGTTCCCAGCAGCTGTTAAATTGAAGGTCTGTGTTTGTATCCCAGACTGCACTGCAGCAGTGGAGGATATACCTGCCGTGTTTCACTGCTTGTTGTAACATAACTTCAGAAGTCAGCAAGACCTCTGCTGCCAAAGCATGATATCCATATCTATCTATCTATCTATCTATATATCTATCTATCTATCTATCTATCTATCTATCTATCTATCTATCTATCTATCTATCTATCTATCTATCTATCTATCTATCTATCTATCTGTCTATCTATCTATCTATCTATCTATCTATCTATCTATCTATCTATCTATCTATCTATCTATCTATCTATCTATCTATCTATCTATCTATCTTGAGTGTATCCGAAAATACAAGTTGTCAAGCTGTCATTCTCTCCATGACCCTTGTGCTTTCGGTTACACATTCTGAAATTATTAACATTAGCTCACTATTAGCATGGGTTAAATGTCCTGTTTTATATATTATTTATTCTCAGTGCAGCCATCTTAAAGTAGAGACCTTAAAAAAAAACTAGGGACATTACGCTGAGCAGAAAACAGCTTGAGCAAGTGTTTCTGTTAGCCAGCTTATCCGTGAGTTCAGCTATAGATATCACACTGCTAATAGCTAACAAGATATGTTTTAATTATTTCATTCCTTTTATTTAGTTGTTATTGTGTATTTAACAAACACAATGCAGTGGGAGGCGTTGATACTGCATGATAAGCTGTTTACCACCTTCTGTTTCATTTCACTGTTTGTTTCAACCCATGTTGAGTGATTCGCAGGTACCGTCACCACAGTACACACACACTGTAATATCTTGGTTTGTATGGTAGTCATCATTTACACCACTTGTAGGCAGACATACATGTGGGTTTATATATTTTGTTTTCTTTATTTAATATCAATGAAACTCTACTGGTGTGTTTATTAGTGAGTTGAGTCCTAACTCGCTTAATCACTGGCTTGTGTATTCCCCTTTGTCTGCATGCATCATGAGCGACTAAGACGTGCAAAATGAACGTCCATGTTGGAGAAAAAAAAGTTGTGTTGCAACTACAGGTACTGTTCAGGTTGTTGACATTTCAGTGGAAAGATCACTGAGCTGAGGGTGTTGCAAATCCCATTTTCTCTTGCTGCACCCTTAGACAGACAACAGAGCACAGCGCTTTGCTGTCTTTGCTTTAAGACAATCTGAGTAATACGAGATGTTTGTGTGTGATACCAGCAGACCGACTTCACACAGAAAGCCCATGTGCATGCACTTGCAGTGTTTTCTTTTTCCTTGTTGGCAGGAGGTGTTGGGTCGATATTAGCTCAGGCAGCAACTATAAACTATCTGTGATCATAAGATACACTTGGCAAAACCTCCTCTCTGAAACAGACACTCCCTCAGGACATTGTGTATCTGTAAAACGTATGATCCGCATTCTCTGCAAAGCCTGTCTGTTCGGATGTGTTGCAAGTGTTTTAGAAAATACTACAACACACTGCATGAGTGTGTTTGTGTATGTGTGGAAGCATATGCATTGCATTTGTAAGCATTTTATGGAAATATGCATTTACCTTTTAACGCATATGCTCCATGTTTCACACTAGTAAAACTCATATTAATCAATGTCTCCAAAGTCAAGTAAATGTAACTTGAAATGTTTTATTTTTCATTCTTGTAAGCTTAGTCGTGTTCTGATCTCGTGCCCAATTGTACTTCAACTGTGTTAAATTCACCGTGAGGTAAAGTTGTGCAACGCAAGTTTAGTGATTAGTTAACAAAATATACCAGCCATGGCACTTTAGATAAACACTTTCCTCGTTTTAATGTTAAAAAGAAAACAAATGAAAACAAGATGTGAAAGACAAAGGCATGTGAAGAAAGTTAATTTTAACATACCTGGAAACTGGTTCCATGGAAATGGATCACTTACACACATACAGTGCACATTTATGTCTGAGTGCAAGGCTGAGTGCATGGGTGTGCATTGCTGCAGTACATCTGATTGTATTTCCTCTGCAGCAGCTGATACTGTATCTGCTGTGACTGCCTGCACCTGTCACTGTACATCATGCCCCTCTTTCACACACACATACACACACACTCTCACTCACACAGACTAATGCAAACGTGAAAGCTCAGTCTTAACGAATAACTTGGATGACTGAACAGGCACAAAACACGTCTGTCTTAAGGGCTTAGTTAAAAAGGTTGGAGGTGCAACGCAATGTGATTCACATTTCCTGCTGTGAGGTTTTCTAGAACCTTACCCAAAGAGTTACGGGCATCTCTGATGGGAATCTATGGTTAAATGTGTAACTTTATTTTAACAATAACATGTCAAATATTTAAAAATGTTTTTTTTTTTTAATGTTCTTATTTTATGAGTCAATTTGGCTTCTTAAGAAAAACATATTACCATTATGAATCTTCAGACTGCCACTACTAAGCTGAAAACTTGCACTATCAAAAGAAAAGGACCTCATAATTGTTGTGTCCCATCATTTCTTACTGGTCATTTAAAATTAATGAATTGAAAATTAATTCTCAAAACAAAAAGTCTAAATAACAACCATTCTGTAAAGTCCATTAAAAAAGTATTGGAGAATAGAAATAAATAATTATGTATATATATATATATATATATATATATATATATATATATATATATATATATATATATATATATATATATATATATATATATATATATATATATATATATATATATATGTATATAAACACAGAATAAAAAAAAACAAAAAACAAGGACAGAAACACAATTTTGAACCTTGTTCTTTTACTCACAAATGTACAATAGTACAGCAAAGAGATGAAATTTGTTTGACACCAAAAGAGGTAGAAACTCTTTTTCTTTTCAAAAGCGTTTGAACTAAATCTTACTTTCAGAGTTCACTTGGTTTGACCCAAGCATAACTTCCTTTGAGTTAAGGCTTGTGTGTCAATCATACTTATATTATGAAAGACTCAGCCAGTCAATCAAAAGTAATTTTTTTGTTTCTATATATAATAGCAATTAATGCATTAGGTCAATGTGAATTGGGAAAAATAAACAAACAAACTCCACCTGGTCATGTAAAACAATCACAGCTACAATAATCTCATGCACATAACAGCAAATTACAGGAATTCAGTGGCATGTATCGAGCTTTACATTACACAAATACTTAATCTGAACAGGAAAAAAACACCTTTACATTATATTGACAGTTTGACACATTTAAACACTTTGTTCAGCTGTGACCATATAACCTGATAATAAATAATTGACTCATAAAGGCAAGACCAGGGAGGGATGTTAGGTGGACTTAGCAGATGACACATAGCCAAATGTTATGTGTGTTTAAATTAAAAAGGACAACAAAAAGTAAAATATAATTCCATTTGACCCAAGTTTCTACACAGATTTATATAATAATTCATTCTTAAATACATTTGCACAAAGCAATCAGATTACTTGTACTTTAAGTAATACTTAAATATGTGTAAAATGATTGCTATGTTTTTACATTGTGCGCAACAGACACTGTTATGTAAACAGCAGACCCAGCTGCATGGAAATGATCTCCAAAGCTCTGTCTGACAGATCGCACTGTTTGTAGAGTTAAAACAGATGACATAAAAGGAACGTGTGGGTTCATGGTGGTGTTTGTGGAGACAAAAAGTTCCAGCGAATATGTGATGAAAGAAAGAGAATCCTCTGAGAAAGAACATGTCTGATAATGTTTGGGTCACAGAGGTTTATCTTACACACAAATATACAGAAGTAGATAGTTTTAAGGTTTATCATAGTGGAATTTAAAACAGGCAAGCCGTTTTCCATAATCTGGTCATAACTAAGCCTCAGATGGGACCCACTGTTTCAAAAGACAGTTTTAGCCTCAGGGCAAACAAAATGAGGTTTCGGGGAAGTTTTGTCCGAATGTGTGGCTTTTGTTGAAAACGGAAGAGAAAAGTTATTAGCAATGCAAATATGTTGCTAATTACCTGATCGTGCTTCCTGCCTCATGATTTGTAACCTTTGTTTTTAGGTTCAGAGGGTTCATTATTGACCATATTGTAAGTGTATATATCTTGGTGCTCTTTATTAATTTGATGTCATTTAAGCTTTTTTCTTTATTCCTAACTAACTTCTTGTTTTCATTTTAAAATCCTGGTGTAAAATATTTGCAAGCACTGAGTAGAAATGCATTGATGTACTGAAACACCTGAAGACATTGTGAGTCATCATGATCTGATATGGATACATATGGTTTCAAACACTGGTATTTGAATCTCTTTCTGATTTTCTTTTCTTTTCTTTTTTCATTTTTTTAAACAAACATGCAGAATTGCTGTGACACAAACAAAGATAATTGCAGTTCAGTTTAATAAAGAAAGAAACCAGCATCATGGACAACATTTTAAAAAAGAGCTGAAACTTGCTCATGAAGGAAGCTTTTGGAATGAATAAGCAGGCACAGTATTAGTCTTCATTATAATTGGCATTGATCAGTCTTTACTTACAGCGCTGTTTATGTCCATTAATATTCGCAGAGCGATACCAGTTTTGTATGCCTCTGGAGTTTCTTTACAAGTGAAACTTTAACCATTTTCGAAACAGTTTTGCTCACTTTTCTGTAATTGTGATAAATGCATTAATGAACTTGCTTCTCAGATGCTGAATCTGTTCAATGAAAGAGGTTAAGTTTATGGCATCAGAGTTCATACAGGGAGTACGGTACATCTGTGCATCTATCTCAACAATTTATGTGCAATAGCTATGTTGATCTAGTACAGGTTTTATTTTTGTTTGATTGTTTTTAAATAAAGTCGTCAAATTTTCAGAACACACTTGAGCAATAAAGAAGTTTGATCACAAGTGAAATCACAATAAGACTGACAAAAAATAGTGCCCAACAGCACAGCCTCACAACAGACTGTGAGTCCATTTCAACTAAGCCAAACATCTGCTTAAAAAAATTGGGTGTCCACAGCGCATACATGCTTTCAAAATGTCCAATATCAGAATTGGTCAAGCAATCGACGCAAGATTTTCCTTAAAGTTCCAACTGGGAGGGCTGGTGGCATGCCAGTTGTTCAAGGAACCTAGTGCCACGTCTAAAACCTGTTCAGAGTGAGAATTTGGTGACGCCATACTTTGCGAGTACTCTAAAATGGAGCTCTCCAGACTGTCCTTACACACTGCTGTCTGAGGAATATCCAGCCTCTTAACACCATCCAGGTTCGGGTTCCCATTTAGTCTGCGTTGCTGCCTTAAGTAGCTTTTGCTCTTGCAACATGTCTTTCTCCGTCCCCAGCTTCTTCCTTTGCCCCTCAAATGAAGTATTTCCTGGAAGGCATGCCTGAAATTAGGGCTGCGGCAGTAGATGAGAGGGTTGAAGGCTGAGTTGGAATAGCCTAGCCAATTAAACAGTCTAAATGGCACTAGAAGGTTTTCAAAATCAAATGATATGAGGATATTAAGGATAAAAAAAGGTAACCAACATAATGTGAATGTTCCCATGATGATCCCCAGAGTTTTTACAGCTTTATGCTCCTTGAGACAGAACTTAAGACGCTTTGTGGCAGAGTGCTTTCCTTCCCCCTTTTCTGTCCTCATTGTGTCATTTTCCCCAGTTTCTTCTTTACCAGTGTCTGTGTGTCCAGACTGCTGCATGTTTAGACTGTCCTCTCCTGCTGTTTCTTCTACATCAGTTCCTGCCCTGCGTTTATTCAGTGCAGGACTATCATCAGGATAAGTTAGCTGTGAAGAGCAGTGCAAGTTGTAGAAGAGCCTCTCTGTCTTTCTGATCTTCTCCAGCTGCTTGTGAGCTTCCTGGAAAACACGACTGTACAGAAATATCATCACCACCAGCGGCAAGTAGAATGACACGATGGAAGAACCCACTGCGTATAATGGTTTGATGTTGAATTCACAGCATTCAATGTTTTTGTAGCACTCCAAAGCTTCAGGCTTCTCTGCAATCCACTTACTATGAAAGATAGGCGGGAAGGAGATGAGAGAGGCAACTGCCCAAACTCCAAGCACCACTGCGAAGGCTCGACCCCTGGAAAACAGCAAAACACAAGACATTTCAGTCCAGGGCTGACATCAAGCACACAGCTACAGTAAGTGTGTTATTTTGTTTGTTTAATATACTGGCTGAGCCAAACTCCAGCAATCCAGCGGCCAAGGGTGAAGTCTAATTTTACCCCAGATACACACTCAATCTCTCGGAGCCGGTTTGACATTTGCCTATCAACCTATATGGAACCAAACTTCCCTTCTGTTTTTTTCCCTCCCAGATTTGTTCTCACACATTATTTGGTTAGGCTTAGGCAACAGAACCACATGGGCTAGTTTAGGCAAAAAAACCACTTGATTGGGGTTTGAAAAATAATCATCATTTGACATGAAATACCAACTTTAAAATATTGTGCTGTGTCTTTACAAAGTTAGGAGAGACACTGAATGTTTGGTGAGACGTTTAGAGGAAAAGTAAACCAGGGGTTTTGGAGAATAAAGAGAAGGGCAAATATTTTTGTTCATGCATATCCACAAATGACAGAAAAATTAAATAAAGCTGAGGTGCTGTGACAGGACAGAACAACAAAATCAATGTTAGAGGTGACAAATTTCACCTGCATGTGTTTCTATGATTGATTCAACAGAATGTGGTCCAATGATTAGCATATCTATAGGCTATGCTTTGAGAATTTGGCAGTATTATTTTCTTGAATGTGTATTACTATATTCATTAATGATCATGCACATCCTAATTTTGTGTCCTTAGGAATACTTTCTTTCATTCATTCACTTTCTGAAATCGCTTATGAAGAGTCGCGGGGAAGCTGGAGCCTATTCCAGCAGTCTTTGGGCAAAAGGCAGGGTACACCCTGGAAAGATCGCCAGTCCATCGCAGGGCGGAATGCTTTCCTAAATGCTAAATTTTAGCAAAGCCAAAAAGCGAGAACGTGAGGTGGAGCCTGATCACGCCACTTGGATCTGACAGTTATAGCTAAGTGGGTTGTCTACAAAAACAACCCATTCCTCTTTACCTGCTCACAATATTGGCCCTTAGTATAAGTCATTTGGTCAGATTAGAGTGTGTGGAGCCCCCAGCATTTAGCCGCTAGCTAAGATGAACTCACTCCTTTGTAATGCTACACCTCCAGATTCATTTCATTTTTAAACAAATACCAATCCCCCAACATGAAGCTGACTCAAGTGACTTTGCGGTGACCTGCAGTGTTATTTAGAGCACAATACAACTTAATATCAAACAAGCCCTTTCTGAAATGTCATCAAATGTACACAAACAGACAACAAAAACAGATAAATTAGTCAATTGATTAATAGATTAAAAAAAAAAACCTGATGCTAATTCAGAAACGTTAAAGACCACCTCCCACCAACATGTACACACAGGGAGAAAGAATAAATCCATGCTGAGTTAAAAGGGCTAATCATTACCATAGCACTGCTTAACCCATTAAGACCTGATACCATAACAGTGTACCTGCATCTGTGTGTCAAAAGAGCCTCTGGTCTTTATGGGTTAATGGGTACACATTTTCCAACCAGCTGCACCCTTGGCCACACCCAATGAAGTGATGTCAGCTTTAATGTGTGTGTTGACTGAAAACAACTGTTGTGACTTATGAGATGCAGCTTAATCAGACAACTTACATAAAATGAAGAAAACAAAAATTCAAAAATGTGTTTGATTTTTAGCAAACATTGTGATAATTAACTGGTTTCTTTGCAACACTGAGCTGCTGGTGAGTCTTATACCTGGTGAGCAGAGTTGGGTAGCGAAGAGGTGAGGTGATAGCAAGGTAACGGTCAAGAGCAATCACACACAATGTTTCGATGCTGGCTGTTACACACAGTACGTCTGTTGCTGTCCAGAAGTTGCACATGAATATCCCAAACTTCCATTTTCCCAGCAGGATATTACTGGAGCCAAATGGGACCACCATGACACCCATGATGAGGTCGGCGACAGCAAGTGAAGCAATGAAGAGGTTGGTCACCGTTCGCAGCCGCTTGAACCGCAGGATGGCTGTGATCACCATCACATTACCTGCATAGAAGAAATTCATGGTGTGCTTAAAGTGGAACTTGCATCAGTTCTGATCCACCAAAAATCCATATATCTGTTGCAAACGGTCAGTAGCTTTGTTACATACCAAAAACTATGGCCAGAACCAGAATAGACATGGCAACACCGAGCAGCAAGAGCTCTGCATTGCTATACTCTCTGGGGTCCGAGGTGTTGAAGGTGTAGTTGTTGTTCAGTGCCTGGCTAGTTATTGTTGTCATGAAGGTCCCATTTTCCATGATCTACTGACAAAACAAAAGAGCACAGTCATGAACAAAAGTTCATGTCCCTAAAGCACAAGAAGAAAAATAAGAACACATCCAGTATGAAAGAAACGCTGCCGTCAAATAATGTCTGAAATAATGCAACTTATAGCCTAATCTTGTAATGTAGTCAGCAATTTGTAGTTTTCAGTATTTGGCTGCAATGAGGTGGGTTTACAGAAAACCATAAAAGTAATGGAGTAATATTTCAAATAAAAAATGTTATAATGAAATTTTCTCATAAGAATACAGTTCTTCAGTTGACTCTGTTGTGTTTGCATTATTACCCTCCATCCATCCATCCATCCATCCATCCATCCATTTAATCTTAACTTCTTGGTTCAAAAGAGGTTATGGGAAGCTGGAGTCTATCCCAGCAAACATTGGGCCACAGGTATGTACACCCTGGACAGGTCTCCAGTCAATCACAGAGCCAACTGAGTTCATATTAAAAGCAAAAATGTTTTGTGCAAAATACTATTTTAAGTAAATTGTTGTAAGGTCTCATACATTGTCAGGGGAAATAAAAAATGAACTCTTGAAATGTTTTAATGAAAAATTTTCAGAGAATACATGTGACACGTATTCTCAAAACATTCATAGTTTTACAAATGTAGCATTTGGTGCAGTGAACTGCACAAATGTTAATCTAAATTTTACATTGTATGGTTAAAACTGGTAATTGTTGTCTGTTTCCTGCACTATTTTACGAGCTCGTGGTATTAAAAACACATGATCGAGCAATAACTGGAAAACAGGAAATTGTTTGGTGTGGTAAGGGTGTTTTTTCACAACCAGTGTGCCTGAATGCACCACTCCCCCACTGCAAAGTGTTTACACCCTCATTTACAAATGACTATGACCATAACGTGCCATTAATGCAGGCCAGAGAATTTATTTATTCCGTTTGCATATCAAGAAGTTATTTCCTGTGGCTCAGACCCAACAATGCAGACACGAGGCTACATCTAGAGACCTATTTTCTGTGAAATATACATTCACTAGGTTCACCTTTTGGTCACAAGGGGTATAAGTTACCCAACTTGCTATCTTATAGAACTGAACATATGTGGTTTTTCACAAAGGAAGTTAAGTGATCTCTCGTGCTATCATGAGTTCATCAGGTTCAGCTGTGTGCATTTCCCCCCACATAGTGAGAACTTATGTCCACCAGCAGCATTCTGTCATGCCATGATATCTTGTCATGGTGAAAAATTTTTCATTTCATGTTTATATCTAGCTCTTGATTTATTATTCTTTTTCCTTTTAGGTTTTTATGATGAAGAATAGCACGCTGACATTAAGTCAAATAACAGCTCTTGTTAAACCCTTAACCCACCAAGACTCTGTAATAGTATCTAACCATGTGGAACAGAGTGTACACTTTGGTTTTATGCTCTGACCTAATCACTTCACTTAAGTATAAAACAAGCTCACAGGTTGATGCTTGGGAAAAGCTGGGTTTGTGAAATCCTATAGCAACAGGCACATATGCATTATGCAATGCAAAAGAGCCAGTACTGCAGTGCTGCAGCACGAGCAGTCACCTTAAATATATCCTAATATAACACACCCCTTTTTGCTGTGTGTCTGTTGGACACATTTGGCATTGCAGGGAGCAGAAAAGTATCCATTTATGTTAAGTAACAGCACAAAATGGCTTTTTTTTAGCATCAGTCTGTAAATAAAAATGTTTGCTACAATCCATGTATTTATTCATTGTAACACACACACATGCATAAATCAAGACATGCAGAGCAGGCTGGCTGGACATTAATGCTTTTCCACAGAGGTGGCTCAGCTGACAGCAGACACATGGTGATCCATGTTTGCTGTTATGACTGTGCATGTCAACAGTTGGGGGGATGGGGAGTCCTGTTAAGACAGCAAAGGTTGAAGATAAGTAAGTCTTGTTGAGGGGGCCCCTTACTTTTTAAGCTGCTTGCAGATGTTTGTAGGTTTCACAGTATTACTCTTATTGTGATGCCATGTTGAAAGGAAGCCACATATTTGGTTTACGTTTTCTGTACATCCAGAAACTTTTTAGTTAATTGGATCATGGGTGCTTACTCGCCTGCATGTAAGTTGGCTTTATCCCAACATAATTAAAACACTACCAAGACTTTTTAGTGCCAGGTCTAAAGAGGAGCATTGATTCACAAGTGTTTACACAGTTCTCCAGCGGTCAATGAGCAAAGTGTTGAATTTTGGGATGCGTTTCAAAATGTCAGAAAGGACCAAGACGAGTTTGTTGGTTTATGACAATCATCGTACAAGTAGTGCAAATGGCTGTCCTGGTCAGCCAAAGCCTCACAGTTGCCATTACACTGCTCCAGACATTTATTTGGAGAGTTATTGTCGTTTCGTCTGATGCGCTCAACAGCATCTTTGTGCAAAAATTTGTCATCATGTGGAAAATGTCCACATTTCACATTTGTATTTAGAGAATACTTTGTGTGGGGAAAATGATGGATCAGCAGGAAAACTGGCTCGAACCATTTAAAAAAAAAAAAATTAAAAAAAATCAATGTTTCATTACCCATGCCCATTACAGTTGAAATGAAATGAAGTAGTGCACAGATTGGCCCTGACAGATGACCATGCACCTCATACATTGTCTGTCAAATTGATTTCTCCTTTATTATTCATATCTTTGCAATAGCTGGTGTTTATTGAAACCTAAAGTCTGAAGCTGACTTTATCTCTACATCCATCATCCTGGTACTGTTCTGAAGATCAGTGGCTGTTCTGTGCCCCCGCCAATCAAATCAATAATAATCTTGGCAGTTAAGTACATTAATTCAGCCTGTGGCACAAACTCTAATTTTTTTCCTCTAACTCTCACACACAACAAAACCTGCTCATGATCAAACATAAAAGATTTACTGAGACATAAAAATTCCATGGCAGAGCTGGCTTAGTGACGGTAATACACAGCTCTCAACGCACATTCGTGCACTAATGGTGCGTGCACATGTGCAGCGGTGTGAAAAGTACATAAACACAACACCCATCTTTAGTTGAGCTTAGCAGAATAAACACATGACCGCAAGTAACAAGACGTACACACTTTGCTGTTCAGATCAAATACTCCATGTATGACAAAAGTTTGGATTCTTTTTTCTTTTTTTTTAAAAAAAAAAAAGAAAGGCTAGTTTGCAAAACTGAGTTAATTCAACACTGTTTTGCATTTAAAAGCTGCAAGAATTAAAGGATGTGAAGATGAATGATTTTGTTCAAATAATTTAGATGTGTTTGGTTTAAAAAATTAAAGCTGAAGGAAAATGTGCTCCTTCAATGACGGACAAGCTTCAGTCTGTCAACACGTTAAATGATCTCATGTAATCTTCAAAAAAAGTAGTTGCTTACATGAAATGTTTTTAATCTTGCAAACAGTTCCCATTTTCATTGCTCTAAAGTGTTGCTTGAACTGATAATTCAACACTTAAAATAGCCAGAGTGTCATTGATGGTGGTTTATTTATTTGTCCCAATCCACCCATTAGACCACAGTGTGTATGTGTGTGTGTGTATGTGTGTGTTTGCATGTGAATCTAACGTATGCAAAGCAGACTTGCAGCGTTAGTTTTCTTACCTCCAGGCTTTGTTTTCTCCTTCAGTCCAGTGACTTCATCTTTCAAATGATTTTAAGTCCACAACATAATTAAAATTTGTTTTCCACCAACTTCTTGTCTATTTTTTTAAGGTATAAAAATTCTAGTTTTGTGTGTGACACACACACTTTGTTTCACTCTTTGTTCTCACTTGTGTGTATGCACACCCTTTCAGCCCTCAGCCACTCTTTAAAGCAGCTGAGCCCGTTACCCTTTTTATAAGCAAGCCATGATGACATCACAGTAAGACAGTAGCCTATCAGAAGTGTGGGGTTGGCTTTTGGTGTATATCATATGTCTGCAGTGTACAGACAGCACCCAGTCCACTTTGGGTTTTTAGGAAACCAGAGTTTTGGTTTGTTTTTTTACCTTATTTACTTAAAGTAACTCTTTTTTTCTTGTTTTCTTTGTCACCAGACAACATGTAATCACATGTAGTAGCTGCAGCATAAAACCACACACTGCTTGTTTTGGGAAAGTCAGAAATGAAAATGTATTGTTGGTTCATCACTTCACAGAGAAACATGTTATCAGTCAATAAGTCAAGCACAAATGATCAACTTAATAAAATCACGTTCCAAAATTAAATAAAAAGAGCAGTGTACTCTGTGGAGGTGTCAAAGCAGCTTAACCCTTATGCACCAGTTAGCTTATATAAGGGCTGAAATATTGACCTTACTTAGCTACTATACAGAAAATAATTTAACAGAACTGTTGCTCAGAGTTTATTCACAAAAACAAGACCACAAACAGTTAATATTAACATTTGTAATCAACAACTAGCTGAAGTTGATCGATTGCAATAAAATCATTCTCATGGCGGCGTTATCCTCTGTAAACTAACACGAAGACAGGTAAAGAAAGGAACCTCACTTTTCTACTCTGATTTATTGCAGTTTACTCAGGTAGTTTTTGTACACTGGGAATAAATTCTCTGAGGTCTCTAGATCAGGGCTCTCCAACTCCTGTATCTGTGAGGTACTGTCAAAGATTCCAGATGTTTCCCTGCTGCAACACACATGACTGGGATCAATAGGTCAATAACAGGCCGGTGCAGAACTTTTCATTTGAGGCGTGTCCTCATAGAGAAACATCTAAAACCAGTAGAACAGTAGCACATGACGACCAGGTTGAGAAATCCCTGCAAGATGTTCCAAGACACCAAGAACACATGAAGCTTGTTCTTATGGAGCAATTCTTCATTTACTTTTTCCATGAAAATATTACTTCTGCTTTACAAATTAAATAAAACAAACCAGAGAAAGCTGGATTTGTAGGTAGAACAAACTCTCACCCAGGATCCCTGGGGAGGGGTGGGACCTTTCCCAACCGTTATACTGCAAGTAAAACAGTACAGATCAGCCCATCACAGAGACAAATGATCATGTACACGCATACTACAGTCATTCTAATATCACAATTTCCCTCCATTTCATGGGTGTTCTTGCACTGCAGTAGAAAGCTGGCGCACTCAGGAGAGAACCCATAGAAATGTTGAAGCTTTGATATGGAAAGACACAAACCGATAGTTGAACCAGGAATCCTCTTAAGCAACACGGCTGAGCACAAGCCACTGTTTTGCCCAAACTAAGTCATCCAGATCTGAAAAGATATTACCTGAGTAATGCTCCTGAACCCTCAACAAAGCTCATAGAAACCTCAGTTTCTCATATTTTCTCAAATCCTTGCGGTTCAGCCACTCGTAGCTCTTTTGGACAAGAGCTAGTGAAGAAGAAGAAGAAAAAGAAAACTTTTATTTCAGACTCAAAGTCCATAAAATAACAAACAAACAAGCAGACAGAACAAGATGTCTTAGTCTAATCACCATGTGGTCCACCAACAAGTTTCAATTCTTGCAACTACACACACACACACACACACACACACACACATTAGAGTTGACTGCAGGCTACAGAGCAACAGCCTAGTGCTGAGTCCTAACTCTGAGATCAACTGACTGCACAGATCTGCTGTGGTGTACGTGGCTAAACATAAGACTGACTCATTTTGATCAATGCACATAAATTGATTATTTTTGGCTTAGGCTCATATTGTGACCAAGCTTAATAGTTAAAATTTGGTGTGTTGTCTCAACTACACCGTTAAACTGATGATGCTTTATCTGGAATAGAGGTTGACCTGTCTTCAAAAGACAAAGTCTTCTTTGATAAACTTCATATGAGACCAGTTGTCTACTGTGGTGCCTGTCTTGAGTAGGAACATTGTCTACACACATTAGCATGATCCTTGGATTTGAGTTCATATGCTCTGTGGGAAAACATCAAGCGGTGCACCGAAAAAGGACTGCACATCAGACACGCCAGTGCTTCCAACAAGACAATGGGATAGAAGATACATTCTTATTTCATTTACTGAAATAACAGTAAATGATTGTAAGGCTGCAGGCAGTGAGTCAACAAGTCCTCCTCTCTAAACAGCTTCTTAAGTAATTTGACCCACAACTTCCTCCTATAATGAACCACCCCTGCACCTGGTAGGGAGATGCAAGTCACACAAGCATCAGAGCAGATTGTCATTCGTCATTTTTTAAAACTTAAAATCAATAAGTTTTTCCTTAAATCTATGAGTCTATGACCCATTATGACAGCACTTTGACAATCATTATGGATGTTCCTGGGACCATCTTTCCCTGCAGTATCTTGTGGCTGAGAAACCACACTTCTTTAGTGTTTTTTCCATCCTAGAGCATCACATGACACATGCATTTAGCTTTACACAAGTCATTTATGTATCATGCTCACCACAACTTCAGCAAAAAAAAAGAAGAGGGTATCAATGGAGGAAGTTAAGTAAAGAAACATCAATCAGACATATAGAGAAAACTTAGAAAAAGGGACAGGATGCAAACTGATGCTAAATCAGCCTCAGCCTGTCCATCCCAAACATGGATGGAGAAATATTAAGCAGTGCAAGTAAACATTAACACAGTAGACAGTTTAACACCAACACTTAACAGCCCCTGTTTAGTCAGGTTGACTAAAACAATTCAGCCACTTCCTGCTCACGTTGTTTAAGGTTGAAAAGCAATCGGTTAATCAATCCGAAAATGTGGGACTAAAATGCATATTTTTTAGAAGATGATGACCATCACATCCAAAATAATAACATTGCTTGACAAGTGTTAGAAAAAGGTTAAAATCAGGGCTTAAATTTGCATGCAGGAACTCTCAGAACTAGAAGAGACTGCTTATTTTACAAACATGACCATAACTCAGTTTGGGCTACAGGAATTAGTGACTGCTGGGTTTGTATTCAGAAAGAGGAGTGTCTGGACTTGATATAGATACTAAATTATAAAAATACTGTTTTATTATCATATTAACATTAGATGCACAGAATGCCCAAAAGTCTAATCATGCAGAATAAAAATCCCCTGAACCACCACATGTACCAGGCACATCAGCAAGGTAAACCCATCTGAGTGTTTCTTCAGAGAACACAGTGTTCTGTCTGCACCATATGCTTATCTTAACCTCAAAAGCAGATTTCAATCAACCACATTTGGTGCAAATACAGTTCAGAGTTAAGAGCAGATTGCCAGTGGTTTAGCAGCAAATTGAAACTCCAACAAAAACACTTCATTCATTTTTTCCTATTGATGATGTCAAGGACATTAAAAACCACACAACAAAAGTTGCAGCTGTCAGAAGACAGAATACATATTTCTCCTGTCCAGCTGATGATTTGTGAGGTGATGCCAGCCCAGTCATGCTTTGTACTCTGAGCTGCAGACAGGGAAACAGGAAACCCTCAAACTGCTGCAAGAGCTTCTCTGAGTCTCTCTCCCCTATTCCTCTTCTTCTTTTATTCATTTCTTTCCTCCGTGTGACGTCTTTAAGGGCATATTAGTTAAGCAGGCCAGAGTTTCATTAGTGGCCAAAGACTTGATTGGTGACATTCTGTGCGAGTATTTGAACCCTATAAAACATCTTCGGAGCACGTTTTCATTAATGTTTTGATCTCAGAGCTTTTTTCTTTTGTTCAGAAGAGGAGCAGTCTCTCTGCTTGTGCAAATGCAAGCCATTGTGTCTCAGCTGATTTGCCCACAGTGAGTTCAAAAGATGTTTTGAAGTACGCCTGAAGAGGAAACGAAAGGTGGTATAGCAAAGAATGTGGTAACACCTCCGTTGTGTGAGTCCTTCATGTTTCTCTTGTTCTCATGACCAAGGGGTCTCTCCTGAGAAAAGAGACACAGGGCGTTGTACTGTGGTCATATCCTCCTGTATAACACATTCCTCCTAGAGCCTCTTCCTGTCAGTAACCTGCCCCTTCCTCTATCTCTCCATATCCTTCATCCATCAATATAACTCAAACTACTGAGCTATTAAGCTTATATTATTAGAAGTAAAAAGAAAACCTTTTTGTGCCATTGTTGAAGCTATGTTCTTGTTTTTTCTTCAGTTGTTTTCTTTATGTCTGTTCACATGACTGCAAATGTTTTGCACATGACAAGTCATGCCTCATTCAGATCAAGATCTTTTCATAATCTATTAATCATCTCTTATGATTATGTTGAGATTAAGAAAAGAAGTGAAGTGCCACAAAACACTTGTGAATTCATGGTGATGACACATTCAAATGGTCATGCCATCCTTGTCTTCACAAAGTCCCACATGTTTCATAACCGACCAATCATCACTGATTGTTGTTGTTTCCCACCCTACAGTTTCCTTTGAATGGACCTTTCTCATATTTATTTCATGTCCGTTTCTTGAATTGCACGCCTGTGAGTTATTCTGAGAGAGGAGACATGTAAAGAGTTTTGTGGTCTAACAGACTAATTATTAGGCTTTTGTGGATATTTTCTCCTAATAGCTTATATCTGCTCAGAATCTAATCTAACACTGAGAAGATTTAGAATGATGTAGAAATAAAAATATCGCTCGGCTCAATGAAAAATGCTCCTCCCACGGTGTCATCAGTCTGTGATACATCTTTTACTTTAGCTGAAATAATACAGATCACAGTCATGGTTTCACCAAATGCTGGAGGGCAGATAATAAACGATCTACAAGCCACATTTGTTTTTTCTGACGGAGTTGTTTTCAGCTGAAAACATTTAATGCTTCGCATGCAAAAAGTCCCTCTGTAGCAGAAAAGTACTGCTGTATTGACCAGTGAGAATCCAAAAGTAAACATTGCCAAGCCTAGGTGGGATTTCAGTATGACTTATTTGTTCTTTAAAGAGTCCCTGTTCGGTGTTCTAAACATCATGTGTGGCTGAGATGGCTGAGAACACACCGTGCTATTTCCTGCTGCTTTGACCTACTGTGTTCTCATATCGACTTGTTTTTTTTTTTTTTTTTTTTACCACTTTGCATCTTTAGTTGTGGGTATGGCTGAAGGTCATTGTTGTGTTTCAGATGAAGTTGCAGTAGTTGGTTTTGGTTGCTGGATTTAATTGCAGGTGATGCTACGGTGGCAGAGAAATGGATGAATTTCAGTGTCAGGTGCAGTTGCTGCTGCAGATTCAGGTTCACGGTCTGGTTCATCTCCAGTAGCTGTCTTGCTGTTTCAGCAGTTAGTGGAGCATTAGTTGTTGCTGTATTTGGTTGCAAATGAAGCTGTTTTTGAAGTTGTTGCTGTTTCTCAGTTGCAGGTTTTAGTTTAGTTTTGGATGTAGTTGCATCTGTAGTTTCTGTCACTGCTGGTGCATCTGCCAAAACATCTTCTAGTCCTGGGACTAGTAATACTACTAACTGAGGTAAAGAATTACTTTAAAAAAGTGATTACAACATCAGAAATCCTCATAATTTGATTAATCTAAAATGTTTCTAATCATTTTTAGCCATACCAATTAAGAGAGTTGTCCAACTTAAGATTAAATCAGTCGAAATCGATAGTTAAATGCATTTCCTGAATTTATTCATTAAAGCAAAGAACTTATTCATGTAAATCAGTTCACATGAAAATATGCACATTTTTTTTGTTCTTGTGGGAAACTCAGTGTAGGGCAGGGATGTTCAAGTTTGATCTTGAAGATCTACTTCTGCAACCCACCTGAATCAGATGAATGTCTTGTTATCAGGCCTCTGCAGAGCTGAATGATGTACAGATGAGGGAATTCAGGTGTTTGATTCAGGTATGTTGGTGAAAGGATGCATTTAAATGTTGCAGGATAGTTGATCTCTGGGACTGCACTGGGGCATTACTGTTTTAGGGTTTTATTTCTAATTGTAGTTAAACCACTTACACAAATGTGTCTTTGCATCACTTTAGTGTGTGTATTGTACAAAAAAATACAAAAAAATTCAGATCAAAAAGTAGGAAATTTGTTCTTGGTTGATTGTTTATGTTCTTTAAACCACATGGTGTTATATCATGCATCACCGCAAAGCCTGACAAGTCACTTTCACATGAAGTATGACTCACTGCTGTGGATTGTAAACATGTTGGTAGCTGCCCCCCCCCCCCCCCCCCCCAAAAAATGTTAAAAGATCTGATACAATATTATGAGACTGAAGAGCTAACAGGTGTGTGTCAGTCACAGATTTATGACCAGCACCTGATTGCTTAATAAACACATTGCAATGAAATTTAAGAGACAGTATCAATCCCAAATCTGGGATCAAACTCCACCCTCCAGGATGATAGGGCCCTCCACCAGAAAACCGGGATCATCACAGAATAAAATCAGTACTTGGACACCCAGAGACCAGCCTTTTGAGAGTCCACATCAAACCCAGATGAACATTCATGGGATCGGTTTGGGCATGCTGTACATGCTACAGTGACCAACACAACCACGGTGGTTGACCTTCAGAGGCTTCTGGTTGAGGAATGGAATGCTGTCCCACAGCAAAATGGGACCAGAGTGGTGACCAGCATGAGCACAGTGTGCCCAGCTGTTGTGGTTCCACATGGATCTTTTCCATAATGCTGAGGTCTCTGACAGTTTAAAATGAAGAAAGTATACAAATGGCTACTGTGTTGTCTTTTTCTTTACTGGTGCAGGAGAATCATCCAGTTCAACAAACAACTCAAGACAAGAATGAACACCAATAGAAACATTGCAGAGAATTTTTTTTCCCCAGTTTTTGACAGAGTTGTGTTGCTCATTCCTCAGAAGTATGATCCTTACAAGTTATATGTAGCTGTAGAGGTGACTGATCAGGCTTTCCAAAAAAACAGGTCTTAAAACAGCAGTTATCAAAGGGTGGTTTATATGAGGTGAAATGTTGTTTTTCTTTTTTTTTTTTTTTGTAATTGATCCAAATATTTTTCATATATCTCATGAAATCATATGTTTTGACTGTGCTATAGATTTCTGTACCTCTGTTCATCATCCATGTCCCATCCTACATAGTGTTTGTGTACTTTTACAGCCCCAGCATCACCCCTGCCTTGCTGGTACAGCTGTGCTGACAGATGTGATGATCCTAAGGGCCAAAAAGGTTGCAGGAAAAATGCAGGGTCACCAACACAGAAAGCAAATAATTCAAAAGAAAAATGAACGTTAAAAAGAGCTCTTTTTCAGGCATCACACAGTTGGGCCTTTCATAAAGCCAACGTGACATGATGTTTGTAGGAGGGCTGAAAGAAGTGGTGTTTGTGTGTGTGTTGACTGGGATGAAGAGTAGAAATGAAAGGTCTACAGAGCAGGAAAGAACCATATGAAACAGACAGATAAACTCTAAGTCAGCACCTTTCTTTTCCTGTTCCCCCTCTATACTCCCATCATTGCTGCTCTTTTCCTGCTTTTTCTCTCTTTCCATCACTCACTTTCTCTCATCTTCTCCCCTCTCTGTCACACTTTCTGCTTTCCCTTATCACTTCATCTACTCCCCTCCATTCTCACTTACAGTTTCTTGTCAGCCTTTGGTCTCATCACTGTCAGTGTTTTCTTTCTGTAGCTACTCCTCTTTAACTTTTATCTGCACTCATATTTCTCTGTCTGTTGATCCTATTTGTGTTGTATATCATCCCCTGGCAAGTTCAGATGGAGTTTTGTTGTTCCTCATAGTATGCACATGCACCACTTGTTCATGAAAATGTGCATTTTATCAGATATATTATGAGGTGTGTTGCAAGTTTAGTTTACTCCACGATTGATTCATCCTATGACTGTGTTTTTCATTTTATGGTAGCATGCTGCTTAAAAAACATCATTTGAGTTGTGATGTTAGAGCTCATGGGAGATATTTGTTCATTATAGATTCATTTCTGGAAGTAAAGTTTGCGTTAGTTTAATGGTGTCATTTTTATTTGTATTAGTCATGCAGAAAGTTGTCCTGATTCATTTACAAAATGAGCCTTTACATTACCATGACCAGACAGATGATCATGAAATAAACCCAAAAGAAAATGATATCCTGCTTCTTATCAGATTATTTGGCAATACAACTATAGCAGGATTGGGATCTACATCTGGTTCCCTGTCTGGTAGACATGGATATTTATCATTTCAGTTTGTAAGTTTGCAAAAATGCCCTGTGATGGACTTGCGACCTGTCCAGGATGTACCCCGCCTCTCGCCCAAATACTGCTGGGATAGGCTCCAGCTCCCCCGCGACCCTTAATTGGACTAAGCGGTTCGGATAATGAATGAATGAATAAACTTCGTAAAAAAAAAAAAGTTTTAGACAGGTTGACCAACCTTGAACCCATTAAATCCTTTGAATCCCATGTAAAAGTGTGTCCAGACTTTTTATAGAAACTTTACATGAATAATCTACTTATGAACTATTTCTTATATTGGAAGTGATCAGGTCGTCTTTTCTGTTAGTAAAAGTGAAATGAAATTAAAATCATTCATGAAAAATGTTTTCAGTCTGGTTTTATTTTACTTGATCAGGTGTTTTTATCACACCGTCTTTAATCGGACTGAATGAATCCTGCAAACGCTTCTATTCATTTTTGCTTGTGCCGGCCCTCTGTCAGCTTCCACAGACAACTTTTCACATGTTTCTGTGGAACACACATAGTATAAGACCAATAATAACAAGATAAATAGAACTTCTTGCAATAAAAACAGAGGTTTAAACATTGCAATGTCTTCACATGTCACGTTTGTTACTTTGCAAGATTTTTTCAAGGTACATCAAAGTTTAATCCAATTAATGTTGGAAAATCAAGTAAATTGGTCTTCAAGTGCAAAGTTATACTTCTTAAGATAAATTTGTTTTATTTCTCAGTTGTCTTAAAGATAACTAAGAAATCACATAAAACTGAAAAGTGACTAATCTTCACTTCAGACAAGCTGGAACTTTTGGACAATTTCTTCTTTTTGTTGGGACAAAAAAGCTTCAAATTGAACAACATCCATTGTTTTTTGGTTTAATTTCTGCTAATTTACAGCTGAAATAATCTTAGATTAAACTTGTTATCAATAAATATTAAAATAAACTGCCAAGCTAATATAACAGTGTGTGAATGAACACATTTTTACCTAACTTTATCACCCCCTGGATTTACATATGACCCTTTTTTTGTGATGCACAGAGGACAAAGAGACATCATTTGCAGTCCTGTCCTGCCATTTCTCAGCACACCGAAGGCTTAAAGAATTCCTATCTGTCCAAACACAGCTGCCGCAGCTAGCTGAAACAAAGCTGTAAAAGACTGGCGCTGTACTCATGTAAGAACTATGTGAGAGAGAGACGTAGTCTGCCAAGAGAGAAGGTGAGACTTTTGCAAATTTTAATAATCTTTCAACGCCATATTGAGCAGAATGAAATGTAACTTTCAGCTGCCCTCATCAGCTATAGCTATCTGAGGCCTGGTTGACAAAAGGCACATTGTGTCCTCTATTTGAAGAAAAAAGATGAATATGCTTTGATTTATCATGGACTTTAATCTCCTTTTTTTCTATAAATCTAAAAATTCTGGGGCGTGCACTCGAACCTCTGACCTCTGGATTTGGTTTCATCAACAATAAATCTGTCTGTAAAGATCAAGATCCTGACACCAAGAGCCCGCTTATGACCCTTTCACAGGAACAAGATAGAGATCGAGTTAATATCGTCTTCACAGACACAATGGCTGTGAGCTCACCTTTAGTTTGCCTAACTGAGACATCTGCAAACACACACAATGTGTACCAAGATCTTCTTGCTATCACAAAGATAAAAATGTGTCTTCAAATGGGAGGAGAGTTTCTATAATGTACAGACTTGTCTCATTATTTCTATAAATGAACAACAATGGGGAGGGAGTATCCGCCTTACTGTCATTAGAAACTACAAGGTTTTATACATGCTCTTCTATTTTGTGCACATTAACACTCATAACAGAATCATAGAAAATGATTATTAAATAGTTTTTTGTGACTGTGTGAAGAAAAAAAGAGGCAGTTTTCCTTGATGATAATCTGTTTTAAAATTTATTAATTTGAAGTCGTAATAACATACATCTTTTAGTCTGTTTTGATTTGTCAGAATAAGACAGACAGAAAAGGGTTACATATCTGTACCCAGGCTACAGCTCTAAGAAAAAAAACTGTCAGGCACAGAAATGATCCTTCAGGTAAACACTGTGGGTCTTAGCCTAATTTTGAAGGCACAAAAATTTCACAGGAAACTAAAGCCATGAGCTGCAGGTAAACAGGCAGACTAAACTTGATCTACAGGTGATGGCTGCAGGTGTTGCTGCAGTTTGAACTGCTGCTTTGCAACAAGAAAGTTTCTCATGCTTGGCAGCATCTCTTTCTGTCAAGAGGTCTACATGTACTGGCAGTTCCTGCATGGGTTTTCTCTCAGTTCTCCCATCATCCATTACATGTAAGCTAGGTCGAGTGGTGATTCTATACTGACTGTGGTTGTCATGGCTACTTTCACTGTTTGCTCCTCTCTTCCAGAGATGAAAAATATGTTTTGTCTTTATAGAGATCTGTTCTTTCATATATAAAGTGCAATAAAGTATCAAACTTCAAAAGCCGTTGCTTGTAAAAATACAAGAGAACAGTTAGAATAAACAAACTTCAGTACTTTTTTTTGGGGGGGGGGGGGCAGTTGTTGCACTTTGGTTTCTTGGTATATTATAACAGCATTTTTAGAAGTGGACGGTCTATTCTGAAATATCCATGATGTAAGTCAGTTTAGATCTTGCAAGTCATTAATCAGCTCTGTCATTTTGTCAGAGCAGAGCTCACGTGGTTCAGCTGCTGATCTGTCATTATAAGCAAAATATCTATCGCAGTTTATTCCAATGATGCACATCAAGCACTTTCCTCTTGAGCATTGTTGATTCTGATTACTGTAACACGGAAATGGCTTGTCATTACAACATAGCTATGTGGAACCTCTGTATTGCTGATGAGCACTGCAATTGCAAGTTTAATACAAATTGAACAATTTTAAATGACTTTGTGAGTGATTAGGTAAAATATGGTCATTTTCATCAACCAATAATTTGAAAACAAGAAGCAAATGCAACGGGAATCACACCAAACTAGAACTCAATGATTCCCAGATAGTTTTAGAACAGATTATCTTTTAAGTAGGTTTCTAATGACCAGTAAAGCCTTTGGTGTGAAATAGTTGCCATTTATGGACTGTTCACCTTTGACCTCTGTGATTGATGAGCTGGTTTCTCTCATTAATTTGCCCTGAAAAACGTTTCAAATCCTTCAATAAACACAGCAAAGCAGTTTCATTTAATGGCTGTTTTGAAATATCTCGATGTTTTAAATAAAGTCAAATAAAAAAAAAATTTAAAAAAAAAGAAAAAGATTTAAAAACTGACTTAAGATGGTTTGTAAATAAATCAATGAACAGCCTTATAACACTAAGTTAGCAATGTTGCTTTGAAGTTGACGTAAATTCCTCCTCGATGGCTGGTCCATAAAGGTTGCTGCAACAGGAACAAAAGCAGCACAAATGTAACGTCTTTATTCTGGATGTGATGTGGTGCCATGCTCAGTGAGCCTTAAAAAATAGCTTCATGGTGCCTGACCACGTGCAGCGGGCTTAAGGGGAGTGAGGTTAAGGCTCATGGAGGGTTTGCTCCAGAATATATGGCTGACCTTTTGACGTTCTACGAGCCTAAATGCAACCTGAGAGCCTGAAGTGAGCCACCATGTATCGTGGGTTACTCCTGACCATTTCTCACTCAAACTTCAAACATAAAGGTGACTGGACCTTTTCCGCCTTAGAGTCCTCAGCTGTGGGATGTTGGGGTGAAAAGGATCACTGAAACTATAATAAACTGTTTATTTTAAGTATCTTTTGATAACTTTACACTTCAGGTGTACTTTTTATAGTTTTGTTGGTTTTTTTTTTTTCTAAATTTGTCTGACTGTTTTAAGTAAATCAGTCTTTTTTCAACACTATTCACAAATATATAGAATCTAACAAAAGTGTTTTTAAAATATTTTAAGTAAAAACTGATGAAATATGTTTCTTTGATATGAAGCAAATTTACTTGTTTGGTTCATCTCAAAGTTTTGTTGGTCAATAACTTTTCCCTTTTGATTTGCTCCTGCCACTGGGATCTTCTCCTTCACCACTCGTGTCAATAGTGGGCAATAAATGCGATGCTGAAGGCAATAACTTCATCTGAAATGTTTACTCAAAACAAAACTAACAAGATCCATTATAAGTTTCACCAAGTTTGGCTCTGACAACCCCCACTGCAGTTATCAGAGCCGTTTCCCAAATTTATACTGAGAAAGTTCTAAACTCCCACCGGGAGCTATGTGTTCAGCACTGATCAATACCCAAAGTTGGCAACTAATGGAGCACAGAATATGGAATAAAACTAATAAAGAGGTGGATATTATCTTCAGCAAGTAAAGACCAAAACAAAGAAAAAGGCCAAATGAATGCTTTCATTTCGTGTGTAGAAACAAGTCATTTTACAGTGTCACAAGGTAAAATGTCAGTGCAGTGTTTACAACGGGTGTTCTGTTCATCCATCCATCCATCCATCCATTCATCCATCCATCCATCCAGAAATCCATCCATCCATCCTTTCAACTTGTTTATTTTTCCAATAAAAGATGCAGGTTTATTTATATTATTAATAATTCATTCTGATAGGGTATATTAAGAGAAAACAAACCCCTTATTGGGGTGACTGTTGGGCTCTGCCAAGATGTGTGTTAGCTGGTGTGCTGCCATGTTTCTTATGTCCTGTCAAAAAGGATGTGGCTATTTGTTGCTCGGACAATGCATAACTTCTGTGTATTTATTTATTTATTTTTTAATCTGTCTGCCTTTTATTTGTTCCTCCTTGTTCTTGAAACACAATTTTGTTCTCACATGCATGCCATAAAAAAAACTGTTTCAACTTCCAGTCTGACCTGACCAGCAACAGAGATTTGCATGTTTCACAAGGAGCAGACATCTGCTGTATTTCCTCAGCAGTTCGACTCATGAATGCTTGCAAATTGTAGAAAATTGATGTCCTAGTGAAGATTGCTGTCATTTGTGGAACTGTCTGTGTGAATATCCTCAGCCTGCTGTTGTTGGGTTTTGGCCACTGCAAAATGTTTCTCACTCACAGCAGTTTCCTTTTAAAATGTTGGTTAAAATAATGTCAGAGAAGCTTTATGGAACAAGCAAAACATGCACAGACATAGACTTGTAACAAACAGTGTAGCTGCCAGACAGTGTGCTTCCAAAGGTACTTAGCTTTGTTTCTTTGTGCTTTAATAGGCAAACTCAACAATAGGTCATTAATCACACCTGAACAGATGCAGAATGGAAGTGATAGTCCACATTGCATATTGTTTTTCTGACCCTGTTAGACTTCCTATTGCGGGCATCAGTCGAGAAGCCGTGTTTTGACTCTGCACGGTTTCTCTTTCTGCGCTGAGCCATCAGAGACAGAAAGGCCACAGAGATAGCAGAGCTGTTAGAGCTCTTGCAACCTCCTGCAGCTGATGTTTGCAGAAAAAGCAGGTCAGATCTATAACACACAACACAGGCCGGAGTACAGGTCAGAGTTCAGTACGCTGCTGTTTGATAGATTTAGTTCTGAAGAACTGTGAAACTATTTTTAATGCTTGACTTGAGTTTTCTTTTTTTTTTTTTTCAAAGAGAGCTAAAATACCTCATTAACTATACAGAGAAGTCAGCAGGAGGTGTGGGGAAGTATCACCCAATGGCTTGCCAGTTCTTGCAGGAAGTATCCTGCATATTGTTTTCCAGTTACAGGGAAGTAAGCCAGCATAGGCTAAAAGTTGACTGTATAAACATGTTTTGTTGTTGGAGGCTGTTGCATGCAAAGGAAGAATGATTAGACTGTCTGTTTAACTTTTTAAAGGTAAACAAACTCTCCTTTCTCCTTTAAAGTTTATTAAAACGGATGAGATGACTTTACCATTGTCAGAAAAAATGTCGATTTGTGGAAAAAGTGGTGATTAAAGTGTACACGACATGCAGCACTTCTCAGAGCATGAAAGAAGTTATAGTTACAGTTTTTGTGTCATTTAATGTATTCAGGTTTTAATAAACAGACTCAGCAGTAAGTGAACATCTTACAGTGACCTTCCGATGATCCCAAGGCGGAAGGGATCTTCAGCTGACCGAGCAGACGCTGCCACCTGTTGGTGTTTCTCTGCAGACACTGTGCTGCTACTTTGTCTTTAAATCTGTTCCCTCTCCATCTATTCACCTGACCATCTATCTATAACCTCATCTTCTCATGAACCAGAATTTCATGTAGATACCTTTTTGAGCCACTTGATATCATTTTTCTTGCTGCTTGACTTCGTCTCAGACGAAAACAATGTTTTTTTTTAGCATTACTACAGAGGCGTAGGAATGAAAATGGTTGCATGCAAATAGAAATAGCTATAAAATATGGGGTTTATACAAGAACCGCTGAAATCATTTGTCCACTAGGGTCTATGGTGGCCCTCAGGGCCACCGTATAGGATCTGATAGAAGTGTTCATATCCTAAACTAGCACTAAGTAATTTATTGAGCTTAAAAAGATATTGGCTTCTGGTTCATTTTGATAGTACAATGACATTTATTATGTTAATTCCTGGAGCCGTTGTTGCTGATCAGAGTCCAGAGGCTGAAAAACGTCACTTCACAACTACTTTTCCAGCCTGGGACACCGTGTGAGGTGTGAGTTTGACTTTACAGCACGGTGTTACAAACCAACAACTGGATATCAACTGGCTGTTTTGAAGTGCACCATCTGTGTCTGATTCATCAAAGAAGCCAGAGGACATCATGGGAGGAAGAAAGGAAAGGATATAGAGAAAGTGAGCAAAAGATAAGACAAGAATCAAATGTGATTAAAAGATGCAGGATGGATGCTGAATTAGCCGTTGTCAGGTGGTGCCAGAGATAATCTGCCAAATTCAGCAAAGGAGCTTTGGCAATAATTTAACTACAGCCTATAAAATCAGTCTGTTTGTGAGGAAAGTAATCAACAGAATCATGAAAGTAATCATTAAGTATCAATCACTGCTTGATCAATCTTTGGAAGCATGATAACACTCAAACTCAGAATGAACGGTTTGTTTATTTATTTGTTTAGTTGCTTGGTAATTAATCCTTTTTATGTCATTCAGAGGGTTTACAAATAACATTGTAATTTTGATATTTCATATATTTGACTTTGACTAAATAAGAAAATAGAATCTGTTTTCTTGTGAGCTGTATCATAATAAGTCAACATATCTGCCAGTTAAAACAGATGCTGATGTAGCCCATAATATAGAACGCATATTTCTATGTGTTGTTTTGTAAGTTTATTTGGTAAACTTATTTATGTTTTTTTTTCTTATTGCCTATTCCCGTTCAGAGGCCACCATAGGGAATAATCTACCCCATCTTCTGCTTCCTCTTCTCTTACTCTCACGTCCCATATCACTACATTCCTAAAGCATCCCATTTTCACTATCCCTCTTCTGCAGATCAAACCATCTTAGGGTGCCCTCTGACCTCTTGCCTCTCCAGAACATTTAATACATGGGCTGTCCGTCTTTCAATCCTGGTCCATGTTTCTTTGTCATTCCCAAAGAAAACATCAACACCTCTGCTTCTCCTTGTACATCTTTCCTTTCATTCTTTCTGACAGAATGAAATGAAATAAAATTAAATAAAACAATATCTTAAAAAAAATGGAAAAAAATAAAATAAAATAATAAAATAATAAATAATAAAAATAAATAAAATAAAATAAAATAAAAAATGAAATAAAAATAAAATAAAATAAAATAAAATAAAATAAAATAAAATAAAATAAAATAAAATAAAATAAAGGGGGTATGTGGTCAATTAGCAGTTCCGACGCTGCTCGGCGCTGCAGCTCCGTAGTGTGAAGAAGCAGTCCAGCCCAGAAGAGACGCTTTCTGACAGCTCCCGAGTCTGAGAAAGCATCTCCAGAAAGTCAGTGCTCAGCATTTCGCTCCGACCACCGGAGCGCACACATTGCCCTCCAACCCAGGAGCGCAGTGACTGGTCGGAGTGGGATGGACTCCTGTGCGCCGAAGCAAACAGAAAACTGCTGATTGTTGTCTGTTGGAAGATGTAGAAGCTGGAAGATGAGCATCAAAACGGTTAGCTTAGTTTTTATTTAATTGTTGCCTCTGTGCGTGGTGGAGAGGTGCAGTGTGAAGCCTGACAGTAATCCGCTTGTCGGGAGGAGCAGGGTAAGCCCTCTCCAGACCGAGCTGGAGAGAGAGAGAAAGGGGGAGTTAAGTCGGACAGGGACTGGGAGAGTTGAGTGGAGCTCGCTGTGATATTTGGAGCTTTTGTCCTGCCGCTGGAGGCTGAGATGGACTCACTCTGAGGGCGACTCTGTGCCGGCTGCTGGGGTTCCACTTCCACGATGAGCGGACAGACAAATGGTAAGCTATGTGAATGGAGGGGAGGGGGAGTATTGCAAATCAATAACAGTTTGCTCAGAGGATTTAATGCAAAACAGACATTAACAGTACCCCAGAGGGTAATGGTCACAGACTGAATCGTCCCTCCAATTAGATAAAAGGTTAGAAACAAAGCCTGGTTTTGTATAGGCAGCATGCACTGCACCGTTTTCTGTGAGGTTTGTAAGCAGTGAGGGTTTTTATTCTATTTGACACGTGCAGAAATAATCCTTCGTTTTAGTCTTTTCAGCAAAGCCAAATAATCTGATTCTGTAACAGCTCCTCGTGAAATTTATAGAGCAGATAGAAGCCTGCTGTCTTGGGTCGACTCGTATTAAAGTGGCTCAAGGTCTCAACTTGGACCCAAATAAACTGTTAGAGATGAGAAACCACGAAATCTCCAAATCTAGTTTCCTAAAGATCAAAGTGGACTTTACATCTTCAAGCTGATTCCTGTCACTTTTATTCCTTCCTCCTGGAAGATGTTTAACCTTACAACAATAACCTGGTACAGTTATAACATTGGCAGTGTGGCCGAGGAGTCCTGGCTGCGGGACTGTAACCCTTCAAACAGGTATAAGAAAAAAAAAAAAAAAACAGATTGTGTTTTGGCTGACTGCTTATGGTTCTTAGTGAGCTATTGGTTTTTATCCAGGCTGTTGACCTATGAGGTCACAGGTCAGAGTAAATATGTGGTGCTGTCAAAGAGTGCCGTATAAATGATCGGTTCACATTGAAGTTGCTTATAGGCGAGCCAATGGCTACAGATCTAGATTATTTTTATATGTTGTAAGAATCTGTTGTTATGATGTTTATTTGATCTTTCTTTGTCTTAACACATTTCTTAGAGTCTGCAGCACTGGCAGAATTTATTAGAAGAGATAAATTCAACAATAAATACAGCATTTAAAAGGCACAAAGTATGTCTACTGATGTCCATATTGGGGTTGATCAAATTGATAAGCAAACTGTTTGAATCCAGTTTCTTCCTGAACTCCAACCTGCAGGGCTGATTTCCAGGTTGATATTTAACTTTTTTTCCCCACTTTTTTTTTGTTTTCTGTATTTGAAACCAACTTAAAGTACACATGACACACATTTCAGACAATGGTCAGTTCCAGAAACTAAAATAGCACGAAATTGTGCTAATGATAACAAAGACACACAAAAATAACACATTCCTCTTGCAGCTACTCACAGGTGGCTCAGATCTTTCTGTCTGCTGTTCCAGTCCTCGTACTGCCATCTGGCTACAGAACCAATGCCAGCTTCTGTGATGCACACAAGCACACAGACACATCCTGAGGATACAACATTGTTGTCCCACTTTTACCTTTTTTTCCCGTCTTGTAAACATGTAGATATCCACAACTCTCACTCTGTGCCTATCTCCTGCTGTCACCAGCTTAACCTGTCAGCATGTTGTGTTTGCTGCAATTGCATAATACTCTGAAATGCAGTAGCATTAACTATAATGTAATTGAACTGAGCAGAATAAAGTACATTTGTTGCTCAGACGGATGCAAAGTGTGTTGAGAACTACGAACACTGCCACTGGAAGTCAAAATCAAATCAGTCGCAGTCAGAGATGTATTCGTGCCTGGCTTCTTTTTGCTCAGTGGCACAGACAGAAAAGAACTTGTGCGAGTGTGTTTCAGATAACATAAAGTCAGGACTTGCTTCGCTAAGAGGGATTTGACCAGTTTCATAATCGAGGATAAAAGAAGTGTAATCCCAAAACAGATCCACGATGACCTTTTTTTGTCTCTAGTAGCATGTATATCAGGATTACTCGAATATTTCTGGACATACACATAAAGGAGCTGGAACCTACAGTATATCAATATTAAAATAATTCAGGGTAGTTGCTGAGTGAATATCCCAGCTAGTTCAACTCATCGTCAGACTTTCCTTTGCTCAGAGAAAATGCAAAAAAGCTTAAAAGAAACAAAACCTGAACCACATCTCAGACTCCACAGGCCTTAATACTTCACAGATTCTTAAAACTGGAGACAGCAGGCTTTGGTTACAAAATGATGGTGACTTGGGTTTGTTTTGGAGCCACACAACATGGACACCTTGAGGTTAGTGAATTAAATAACTTCTCTGTTTTTACCAAAGTATTCTAGATTCAAATGTGAGGCCATTTGTCTGACAGAAGCTTCAAATCACATCCAGTGTTTTTTGTATGAAACAACTGAAGTCGACCAAAGTGCTTCACAATTATCAGAAGCAAAAGACAAACAAGAAAGCATTTATGAAAGCACATTTAGTGAAAGTAATTAGAACAAAATAACAAATAAAAATAAAACATTATGTAAACATTAGGAACACACAAATGCTTAGAAAAATAAGACTTCCAATGTTGCCATGAAGGTGCCTGAACCGCAGCGGAAACTGGGTCATGCAACAGGACGGTGATTCCTAAGCACAGCCGTAACTGTTCAACAAAATGACTAAAAAGAAAAGAAGAAAGACTCTGCAATGATCCAAAATCTACACATCAGCCTGACTTGAATGCTGTGCTGGGACTTCAAAATATAAGAGCGCTCTAACTGGAAACAGTGAATTAAACATTACTCTGATTGGATGCATCGTCTGATGGATGTCTCATTCTGTAAAATATGATGGCAGTTTGTAACAAAGTGACTTTGTGTTTGCCCATCTTTCTGTCTTTATAACCACTCAGCTGCTTCCTTTTAAACAATAGCTGACAATTGCTCTAATCTGTTAAGAACGTAACAGACTTTCCAGAAGATGCTGTTAGCTGATCACTCAGCCTTCCTCCTCCTCTGAGCATCTAAAGCCAGTCATGTATGGGATTATTTTCTGTGTATCTGTTACTGTTGTCTTTATCCTGCTTTGATTCGTTGAATCCAGACGAGAGAAAGACAAAAGCAGCAGCCTGAAAATGGTGATAATAAGTGACGTGTTTTTGATCTGCTCCTCTCCCTCCAGTTCAGTACCAGTCAGGTCTCTATGGAGGAAACAACAATAGAAGCTCTCCTCTCTCCAGCCGTACGAATCCACCCATCATGTGCGAGCGCTGTGGGAAGGTTTGTCGTGGGGAGGTGGTGCGTGTCAAGAACATCCACTTCCACGTCCACTGCTTCACCTGCCAAGGTAAAAAAACACAATATAAAAAAGCTTCTATGTTGTTGTCACACATTAATGCCTCAATCATTTTAAGTCAGTTCAGCTTTAATTGTAGCGCTGCTTCTCACTTCATACTCCATACTTCTGACTGTTTTCTCTCTGTCAGTTTTTATATTAGTTTATTCACCAGTCTTGGTCTAATGCATGCCTTTCACTGTGTGGATTACACCGAAATAAATTTGCATAATTAAATATTAAATTATGGCCAGGACTCAGACAAGAAGGAACCAGCACAACCGAATCACTAAAAGCTTCTGTACTCACGGAAACAGAGGCTGAACTGTGACTATACTGGGATTAAAGCCAGGATCTAAGCCAATTACAAAGTGTATTATATAAGGAAAAAGAGGGAAATGGAAACACTGTGATTGGTAAACATCGATGTCACAAGAGACCGAAAATGACACGTGAAATCTCTGCAGTGTCCAACTGTAGAAAACCTGAATATTTTGTAGTTACAGCGATTTTGAAGATTTGACAAAGGTCAGGTGGTTTGAGTCTCTGAGCTGCAATAACCCAAAAGAACCCAGTGTGACATATACGATACATACAGTTTCTGAGACATGTGGAATCACTTTATGGTACAAAACCGCGTGGAACAGTTTGATTCTTGTCTTCTGCCCTTTATGGACACCAGAAAGCATTATAAAAACGTTGACATATCACATTGTAATAAATGTTAAACAGCCCTGAAAAGTGTACTTTTATATACTTTTATAATTTACATTTAGTCAAAGCAACAAACGAAGACATCATATAAAAATATTGGACCTATCTGATCTTTTTTTCATGGGTTGAGTCTTTATGGGTTAAATCATCCGTACTCGATGCGTCTTTTGTCCGGACTAAAACACATTTATTTCTTCTGAACAATTCAAAATGGAGACTTGCTGTGAATATGTATCTCCAGCTTCAAATTTGACTCATTTGTGTGCTGTGATTCTTTTTAAAACTGTTTTTCTTTATAGTTTGATATCAGACAAATGATTAATTTCTCCCTGTATAAGTAAAGGAAGATAGAAAAAAAGGTAGACAGAGATCTCTCCTTGATCCTGAATCATTTACTGCTCTTAATTCTTTCTGCAGCATTTATTCTTTGTTAGTTTAACCTTTTTATGCAGTAGCCTATATTGTTTCAGTAGGTCGGTAAATAAAAAGCAACTCTTACGCTCAAACTTTTTTAAGAGTGCTTCAGATGTATTGCTTAAAGTAAATATTAATGAGTTAAGTAAGCAGAGATGTTTGCTTGACTTTAGACTTAGTAAAGAAATGTATTCTGTCTTTCTTCCATCACTGATGAGAAACACAAGTGATTTCCACGTGACTTCTAAAGGGATATGTTGCTTCAGTATGTGGTTAAACGGGGGATGTCTGGATGCAAATCACCATGAACAGGCAGGTTATTTAGTGGGATTCATCAACATAAGGTACTTGCCGTGAATGCATGTTTTATGAATCAGGATGTTTTTTTTACTTCGACACACTCTAAATTTCAGTCCTATGCAAGAATTTGGGACATTTTCTACACACGATTGATAAATGTGGCTTTTGATAAGGTTTATCTGTATCCTTTTCTCTTCCTTCATCACTTCCCTTTTTCACTAGAGAAAAAAATACAAAGAAAAGAAACCCAAGAAACATTCATTGTAAACAGAGGTAGTGGGAGAGCGTTTCAAACAAGGTGGTGTTTCCAACCCAGTATGCAACATGGCTCGGCATACTGTACCTTCATGCGATGTCCTCTAATAGCCTGGAATTTTAGACCACCTGCCAAGATAGAAGATCACTTCTCAAATGCTTTGATTTGCCTTTTCTGCTCTTCAGCCACAGACAGCTAGTAGGTTGTGGCTTCCACTTTTTTGTGCAAGTTGTTAAAAGATGTTAGGGTTAATGGTTGATACACTTTAAAGGGGTGCTATAATGGTATTTCAAGTTTTCTGAGCTTTCTACAGTGTTACAGGGTTGAATCCTCATCAGACATGTGAACGACACAGTTTTTTTTATCACCTAAACGCATGTTTGAGTTTGAGTTTGAGTTCCAGCACTCGCCGTTCGGTTTCCATGGTGACGAAAAACACGTCGTTTTAGAGAGTTTTTTCTACTTGGAAATCCTTGTGACGTCCTGGGGGATAAGGTTCGGTGATTGGTTACCTTCTACTGGTTAACAAGGGCATGTACAAATACATCAGGCGGGTGGAAAACGTCGGATAAAGTTATTTCCAACGATGGCTGGTGAGTTTACCAAAGAGAGACATCCTGCTGCATTCGTTGCTGTGGGTTGCTGTTTTCCACTTCATTTTCAGGGTCTGATTCAGGTTCCAACATGTATGGCTGTATGCTCTGTGTTGACATTGTATTTTGTTTTTTTTATTGAGTTCACATTAGCCTAATCCTTCTGTTTATGAGATGTTACAATGACGGCGAAAGCAGTTGCGGTGTGCGCTCCCGATGTAGTGCAGTGGCGGGAGGCGGGGCTTAATGCGGAAGGGTCTCAATCCACTCGTTTTGCCCACAGGCTGATCTGACAGCTGACGGAAAGGGTCGGTCTGAAGTAAATAAAGCGATTTGTGACAATAACTTGATCAATCCCAGCCCTTCTGGTCTCAGAAATAAAAATAAATGATGACTGTAGAAATCGGATTGTTGTGGCACATCCTGTGGATGGCATTAGGACTGGGGGAATTTGGAGGTTGGGCCAGTGCCTTGAGCGCTTTAGGCTTGTTCTTTCTTTATAAGCAGTTGCTGTCTAGTTGAGGCCTCTGCAGTTTTAGAGTGCTGTTGCCAAAATGATGTTTGTTGCATGTGTAAAAGTAGCATCCATATAAAGTTAAGGACGCAGCAGAACTTGGCATGATAGATGATCTATTTTAATAACTTCAACTGTAGTTGCTTGACTATTGTGGTAGACGAACTGCCACATAATCTGTTTATAATATTATGCACAGTATACATCATAGTTCATTTTAAATTTAAATATGATTTAGCCTCTAAAAATCCACCAATCCATTGCAAAGCCCTGCTTTTTCCACAACAGGGTCACGAGGAGCTGGATTCTATCAGTAGCTATTGGCGAGAAGCAGGGTACACCCTGAACAGGACACTAAATCACAGTAACCAGAAAGCTTTGCTTTCTTTTTGCACTGACAGTTTGAAATAAATACAGCAAAAATAAAATTAGCCTGAAATGCACATAATAGTTTCACTTTAATGCGAAACAGCAATCCTTGTTCTCACATTTAAAGTGGAAGCCTTAAGAATTAGGTTGTTTTCATTGAATTAGCCATACAGTGCTTTTTTGTGCAGTGCAGGACATCATTGTTCACACACTGAAGGACAGGAAACAGTTTTAAGGCCACCTGGCAGTCTTACCCAGAGAGGCTGCATGTGCACTTTGCATTTTCATCTATATAAACCTTATTGTAAACAGTATTTGTAAAGTTGTTTTTTTTCAAAGAAATTATGTATATATATATATATATATATATATATATATGTATATATATATATATTGCCATGATTTGACGCTATATAAATAAATGTCTATTTAATCAAATATATATCGTCATATTGCCCAGCGCAGCGATGTAGTATATAATATATATGTATATATATATATATATATATATATATATATATATATATATATATATATATATATATATATATATATATATATATATATATATATCGTCATATTGCCCAGCGCAGCGATGTAGTATATAATATATATGTATATATATATATATATATATATATATATATATATATATATATATATATATATATATATATATATATATATATATACATATGTATTATATACTACATCGCTGCGCTGGGCAATATGACGATATATATTTGATTAAATAGACATTTATTTATATAGCGTCAAATCATGGCAATGCCACCTCAATATGCTTTACAGACAGGAAAATAACATAATAAAAGTCAATTCATATTAGCCTATATAAGGAAACCAACAGATTGAGTTGGAAACTCCAACTCAATCTCCCATCCTGAGCAAGCACACTGGCGACAGTGGGACGGAAAAAACTCCCTTTTAACAAGAAGGAAACCTCCAGCATATATCATTTGGACAACAGAAAATGCCTATCCTTACATATGAGGCTCTATTGTTCATGCCATGATAAGGTGCTTTACTGCTGTATTTTACGTCAAGATGCACTTTACATCATGTGCACTGCAATATATAAACAAAAATCGATAAAGACGGTAGCAGACGTGTTTCAGTGCACAGTAATTCACTGAAAGATGACCAGCCAACCAAAACTGATGAACTTGTTCATAAAAGAGCGGAAATTTCTGTCGTATGGATAGTAAAAGACCAACATGGAACCAACAACAAATTAGCTCACAGTCCCAACAACGAACTCCAACACTACGATAACGATAACTCATTTTAGCACTTGCGCAAGAATCAGGACAAAGAATACAGAATAAAGAGTAGAGTCAACGAGCAAAAGCCACAAAAGCAGCGTCAAGTGGTTGCAAAAGCGCTCATAATAAACTCCAGATGCAAACGCTGCAACAGGCTTTTCCCCATGAAACGTCGTATGGCCATAGTTCCAGTAGATGGAAGGAGATCACTGCTGCCGTCTCCAAGCACATCTGACACAAACAATTTTATATTGTTTGTGGGATAATTGGTTTACATGAATATGGTGCATTCATAAGACAGTTACAGTTCATTACTATTATACAGCAAAGTAATATGCCAGATTACACTAGAAAATATACTGAAAAAAGAATCCATGGTCACATGTTTGTCATCATTTATGTTTAGTCCTAAGAGCCATTACTGATTTAAAGGACAGTTCATTGAAAGACTAAAAACTAAAAACCACCATAGTTAAGCTCATAGTTGTGTGTTTTATACATTTTGACCAGAATGTAGCTTTTCAGCGCATGAAGCCTTGAGAAATGAACCCTTTCTTGAACCAACTTACTGGAAAGTTTCAATGCTTCATGAAGCTTCATTTCACCATCACAATTAGACACTCTATGTTCTAAGTTCTAAGGTACTGAACGAAAGAGAGAAAAGAGAGCTTTTCCATAATATCTTACGTTTAACACAGGTCTGAGTACTCTAGGCCTCGGGCACCAAACTACCAAAATGTCTGCTATAAAACCTTTAAAATTTGAAGAGCGTCAGTGATATTTTGTGGATGCATTCGTATGATCTTGGCGCATACATGGGGATATTTATGCATATGGCTTTCTTTTTGTATATCTTCCCATGGTTGAGCCTTACCAGTGAACAGATGGAACACAACACATTGAAAGAGGTCTGGAGTCAGCAGCTGGCTTTGCAGTGCAGTCAGCAGGATTTCAGTCCATAGTCAGACTCCAACCAGCTAATCTCCTTTTACAGGCCGGGACCTACTCAGTCCCAAAGCGTGCAGCAAGGCAACACAGCTTTTCTCTGTTTGATCTGAAACAAGCATTGCTTCAGTGCACTCAGTCGCAAAGTACCAAAGATGAGAATAAAACAACATATTTCATTGCATGCAACATTCTTCCCTTGAGCAGAAAAAACTCTTTTTGGTTACATGTTTGGATGAATAATTGATTCTCCAATTGGCTGACTGTTTTATCAGTGAAAGTACGCATTTCTTCTGACAAAGAACAGGTTAGATTTGTTGTTTGAAGTGTTCTGTCTGGTATTAAAGTATTTATCACAATGAACAAGGATCTTGCAGCATAAGCTTAATGACCTTAAGCTAATGGACTGTTGGCTAAGTAGATATCAGCTGATGAAACAGATAGGAATCAAATGTCAAGTTTGAGCTCAAAGACATTTCTGTTTTTGTTACGTCTCTACTCATTGTCCTCGCTTCTCTTCCCTTTGTGTCACTTTCTTGATAATATTCTTTGTTTGCTTTGAATGTCAGATTCATAATGCATCACTGTCTTTTTAGCAGACAATAAATACTTTTCCCTTTTTTTAAAGATTCCAAGTTATGCAAAAATTTACTTTCTGAAGACTTACTGAAGACTTAATTATAAGGTTGTTTTTTGATGGACAAAAGTGGTGCAGACTGCAACCAGAATGCCTGGGAGATGGATATCCGTGATTTTTAAGAAAAAAAATTAAAAGCTGAATGGATGCATGAAATTGAAAATAGACTTGACCAATAGATATTGACTTGAAATAGATATTGACCAAATATCCAAGGATTTTAAGGGCTAAATATCTACAAAGAATAATTTTCAGTCGCTACAAAATTAATTTTATTTAGTATAAAGTACATGATAAATGATTAACATGTTGAACAGTGGCCTTTCTGTGTGAAGTTTAGATGTTCTCCTTGTGTATCCATGGGTTCTCTCCGGCTACTCCGGCATCCGTCCACCAAGGTTAATTGATCATTTATCACATATAAGTTGCTTTGGATGAAAGTGTCTGGAAAATGACCGTAGAACAGGTGTATGAAAAAGTGTATGAAGTCTGAAAAAGAAAGATGTCTTGGTCTAAATGTACTTTCAGTTTTTCAACATTGTCATTACACCAGTCAGTCACCAAATTTGAACACTTGTGTGACATTTCCTTTCAGTCTGACACAACAACTGACACCCATCATAACAAGGACAAATGATCACTGTGGTGTTTGCCATCAGTAATTGGCTGCAGGTTCTTTAGATATGCACCAGGGTTGGTTTCAGCAGGGCTGATTATTCATAGACAGAAGAAAAGAAGTGCAGTTTTGTGGGTAATATCCATCTGCTCCCGTTAAACATGGAACCTCCTCATAAATTTGCCCCAACTTTGGAACAACTTGACAGTTTTTAAAAAGCTGCCTCCATGATCTGCAGCATGTGCAAATACATGATGTATTGCCCTTACTTTGACTGACACATGTTAATTTAAATGATCAAAAAGCTGAATTCGTTGCACTGTCACTAAAAGCCAATGTTGTGCTTCATCCCGGACTGATTAAACTCCGCCTTTTTCTCTGTTTTCCTGTTGCGTTTTCTTTTATTTATCTGTCCATCCCAGTCATGCAAATTAAGAGGAGCAACACGGAAATCCATCCCATGTTGATGATGCAAATAGAGAAAGGAAGAAAGAAACAGGACGGTGGATGTGAGCTGGATGGATAGATCGATAGCCTCACTGATACCTCCCCTGGGCCTCTCTGTCTCATCCCTTCCCTCTGCTGTCTGACTGCCTTTCACATCATATACGATGCCCTTTCACTATTCTGCTTCCTCTAATCTGTCCCCTGACTCCCATCTTTATTTTCTTTGTTTTTCTCCATGTCTCATTTCAGCTTCGGGTCTGAAACAATCCTCTTCTTTCCCTGAAAATGCATCCATGCAAATTGTCTATGACCTTCTAGCATTAATGGATAAAACAACAAACACTGTCATATGGAAACCTTTTACACGGCTGTTTTTGACAACTTTAAGGGTATCGCTTAATGATAAACAGACACCCATTTAATTGTGTTTGATCTTCAAGATCCGCTTTCTCAGTTTATTATAAAACAGACTTCTTCTTATGATTCTTTTCATAAGACTTAGTCTGACCCAGTTTTGGAAGAAACAAGTTGTATTTCAGAAATGAAGCATGCCAGGAGGAGGGACTGTATTTCATCTGTGTTAGTGTATCAGCCAAGCAGACAGCCATGCATGGCCTAGCTCGCTTTCACAAAAGAGACTTCAAGGACAAACTGAGACGCATTAACTACTGTATCAGCGCTCCTTTGCTGCATTTGCACATTGGGTCAGTGTTCTTGAGCTGTAGGTTTGTATGTGTAACTTTGGGCTAAATAAAAGATGAGTTAGTCAACATGTGTCATCAGTCCTCCAGGAGTTCTTGGCTTGAGCATCTATCTTCATTACATCCACTTCTCTCAAATATATTTCTCATTGCCGTTTCCTGTTATTGCCTCAACCTTTTGCTTCTGGCAATAAACAGAGAAAATGGTCTTTTTGTCTTCCTGCCAAATGTGTTTGCACGTCTTTGTCCACACATGAATCAGTTCCGTCTCAAAGGTTCCCTGTGAAGGAGAAAATGACAAACTAAGCGGACCAAAAAGGGCTGATGAAAAACTTGGTTGATTCTAACAAAGTAAAGACTAATGACAGGAGTCTCAATGAACTTCAAGGTCTTTGCTAAATCGCTTCAGTGATGCACATCCTGATTCTGCATGCCTGGACATTGCAAGTATCATATCTTTTTTTTTCTTTCTTTAATCTGAATGACTTACAGGTTTTAGTCTTTTTCCATTTCTGGCATCCTTGTAGAAAAGTTACATTTAACTTAACACACAGACCAATGTGTGTCGCTCATGATGTCAGGTGTAGGTCACATTTGCCAGGACAGAGATTATGAGTTAGAGAAATTCAAGAGAGCAACTTTTATCTACTTCCAGGTCCTTAAAAATGTCTGACTTCACTGAAGTTAACGAGCAAAAATCATTCTTTTTTTAAAGGCATCTTTACACCAGAGGATGCATCTGTTATTCAAGATCGATTTATACTTAACCTAATATCCAATCTAGAAAAAGTTTTTCAGTTCAGGTTGTTCACACTCACAGAGGGTAGCAATGTTTAGTGATCATCTAAAGTACACCGATATGCACAATCTGATTACAGAGCAACCTTAATGCTCGAATCTAACCACCCAACGGTTAGTAAAAGCCAGTAAACAGAAATATAACGTCAAATGATTCACAAAAGCTTGGTTAAAGTTCTGTATTTAAAAACATGTAAAGAATTTAATGGGTAAAGAAACACTAAGATAAGATAAGATAAGATAAAATAAGATAAGATAAGATAAGATAAGATAAGGTAAACTTTATTTATATAGTCCTTCACAATAATAAAAACATTGAAGACCTGCAACGTGTGGGAAAAAAAAAACCAGTGTAAATACACAGCAGTGTCTTTCATTTAAAGTTGATCTATTGCTACCACTGTTAGTAGTCTAACATTTCATTCAGCAGCGTTTCACTGAAAAGCGTCATGAGTGACATCAGTTGAAAGTTTGTCAAATAGTATAAACTCAGAGAGCAGCTGGAGTTAGGATTTGTTTTGTTAATCTAGCATTCTTATTTACAGTAAGAATATCAATGACAGTACTTGCTTTATTTCTTGCTGCTCCTTTTTCTTTCAAAATTTGATTGAAGACATGTTTGGTTTTAAAGACACTACGAAACTTTTACCATTTCCCCGTCATGCGCCCCTTATCATTGGCTAATTTAGCATCCATCTTGCATCCTACCTGACCTGTTAGCTCTCTTCAGCCAGCAAAAGATGGTCTTACAATGACTCTTGTTTTGTCCCTTTCTCTCTTTTAATCTTCTTGAGTTTTTTTGATGAATCAGACATTGCGCGTTTAAAACAGCCAGTTTCTTATTTTACCGTGAAGTAAAACTACTCAGCGTGTCCCGGATGTAAAAGTTGCATCGCAGTTTCTCAGCCTCAGAACGCCGCTGCATCAGCAAATCAAAATCCACATGACTGAGATCAATGTGTCATAAAACAAGTCTGGGATGCAGAGTTTTAAGGTAAAAAAGTGACAGATTGCGTCTTTAAAATGTTTTTTGATTTATTAAATGAAATAAATATGTGAAAAGAATAAAAAAAAGGAGAAAAAGAAAAGCAGGAAAAAGGCTTGAAAAAGCAGTACTAATCTGTACTTTTCATCGAGAAGCACAGTTAAGTCAGGTGAATGTCGCTGGTTTGATCCTTGGCTGGCAGGGAGGCTTGAACGGTGGTCTTTCTATGTGGAGTTTGTATGTTCTCCGGATACTCCGACTTCCTCCCACCGTCCAAAGACATGCATGTTAGGTTAATTGTTTACTCTAAACTGGAGTGAGTGGTTGTTTGTCTCTATGTGCGGCTCTGTGATGGACTGGCAACCTGTCCAAGGTGTACCCTGACTCTCGCCTGATTGCTGGGATATGCTCCAGCTTCCCTGCGATACCTAATCGGATTAAGCGGTTTGGAAAAATGAATAAATATTCAGTCATGAAAACAGGAAAGTCTGGCTTCCACCAAACTTAGTCCAGACCTCTTAGACCAGTGTCCTGCAGGTTTGTAGTGGTCTGTAAAAACTTGTCATCTTCCGCACAACCCTTTTGATGACCCAGTAATCTATGTCAGGTGTGTTGTTCCAGGGAATCCTTTGAACTGCGGGACACTGGCCCACATTTCTGGAATTAGGGAAGTTGTTGTAGTCTTGCAAAGTCTGTTGAGAGTTTGTTTGCTTGTGCATAAACACTGTGAGTCCATTCCCTTTCCAGCAGTGCAGTGTTGTGATTATCTTATTACCACCATACTTATGATATCCCATTCATTACACAATGAGCAAATAGCAAAGCATGTACTACATAATTATTATTAATGTTATTAGTTATACTAATGTTTAAACAATTTCTTTTGCCAATTTATTTCTCTATCTATTAGATTATTGTTTAGCTAATGTTAAAAGTCAGACAAATCAGACTCTGATCAGATTGAATTGAACAAACAATGAATCTGCATTCACCTTTAATATGAAACTAACATAAATTGTATGAATTAAAGCTGCATGTTTTTTTTAATTCTTTATTTAGCTTCAAGTGAAGCCAGTTGGATTTGTTGAGAAAATAGAGAGAAAAAAAACGACAACAACAACAAAAGACTGTCATCCTGCAAAGTAGGGCCCTGGGACTCCTGGGATCACCGATGCTGTCATAACAGAGAGCTGACTCATCGGCGTCTGGCTGTGCTGCGCAGTCAGAGATGAGACTGGATTTGCCTTCAGATGGAGCTTTTTTTTTTTATTTGCTTTGCCACAAGCTGAAGTTTATAAGAGAAATATGAGTAATGGTTAATTGATCATCTTGATTATGTTTCTTTTACATTGAGGAAAGTATCTCAGTCTCTCAGGGAAAAGATTTAGTTCATTACCAAACCGTATCAGAATAGTTTAACACTGTGGAGAATAAAACTAAATCCCTCTGTGCAGGTTACTGTTTTATTTGAGCTGCCAAGTTGTATTTAGCTCCAGGTTGACAGTGCTTCAGCAGTGAGGGAAAAGACTTCAGTTTGGGACAGCGGGTTTTGGTCAGAAGGAGTCACATGGTGCTGCACAACCTCTGACGTAGTTGAACATAAAGCTTCGGCCAGCAGCGTCAGTGAGAAGATTTGTTCCCAGCTGTCCATAAAAAAAAGTGAAATGTCATGTGTCAGTGAGGGGATAATAAATGGTGGAAAGGAGGTATTTTCTCATTCATATTCCAGTGGGATCTCTGCTGCGACATTTTCTTCTATTAAAATCACAGTGAAATCTTCAGTCCAATGGAATTATTTCTACTTCGGCATACTGCTGGATACACAACATGAAACAGATTTGCTGTGGTTGTGTCACAATCTTTCAGTGTAATAATGATGTACTGACAGCAACTCATAGTCTTCAGCCGTGCTAGCATTTCTGTACAGCTGTATTCTGCATTTTCAACATGCAGACACGTCATTGAAGGAGATTTATTTCTCTCGACTAGAACACAGTTTTTATGGGTTCAGGTTTATTCAGGTTTTGCCTTTTTTTGTTTTGTTCTGTGTTGTCTGATGCTCACTTCCTGTTTCATTTCTTAAGGCTTTCACTTTATCAATATAAGTCAGATTACATCCATCTTTGAATGGTTTATATTGCCTCATTATATTGGTATTTTGCCTGTTGTCATTAGTTGCCTTTGGACAAATAATCCATGATTTCTTTTTTCATTGTCCTTCATTTGAATTCTTACTCCTCATATTGATGATAGGTTGTGGTAGGTGATCTTCTTTTGATGACTTGCCCTAAAGTATATAGAAAAGATGTAAATTAAATACTGTATTTGCACCTAAATGAAAACCAGTTTCAGTATGAGCTGAGTGTAGTATTTGACTGTATAAAATAAAGTAACTGCCATTTGATATTTATAAAACTATAATCAAAATATTTGGAGCCTAAAAAAAAAAAAATAATTTTTATACAGAAACTAAAATATTACCTAAGCCTGGTAAAGCCATACAGTAGGTGTATAAATTTGCTGGGCTTAGTCTTGGCAGTCACCCTTTGTCTGTAGACTATATTTATATTATTGTTCCAAAACTGTCAAGATGCTATATCCTTGGTTATGACTGTGTATGGCAGTCTGTGTAAACCTTTACAATGATATATTTACTGACTGTTGACATAGATTATCTTTGAAGGATACTGACCAGCTAAGATGGCATAAGACAAGAGCTTAAACAAAGTTATAAAACACTCACATAAACCTTCATTCAGCTGTTATATGTCTTCACAAGGCCAGCCTTTGTAAAAAAGGGACCCTTGTACAAGGACTTTGGTCAATGGGGCAATTTTCATGGCAATTTTTGACCTGTTATCTGAAATGAAAATATACCAAAGCTCCCTCCAGAGGGTCCAAGTCTTAACAGCTTCCCCTCATTCCTGTTTCATCCACATCATAATAGCTTTCCATGATACAGTAATGAATGAGTGGACACTATCAGCAGGGGTGAGAAATGATGAGATGTCATTATCCTTATGTGTGTGTCTTTGGACAGTGGACAGGAGATGTCTGTTTATGTGTGTAAAGCTTCACTTTAACATACTTTTGATGCTTTTTGGAACCCACTGAAATGCAATTGACTTTTTGGGCACTTGTCACGTATAGAGAGATGACAGTAGAGTTCAGTGGATGAATGCTTGTTGCAGTAGCTGTAACTCTTCCCCTGTTAACGGCTCAAGTCCCAGGCAGGCAAATAAAGGTCACGCTGACATTTCAGAGCTGTACGACAGCAGCTTTTCCTCAGCAGATACAGAAAAAAACAAACAAACAAAAAAAAAACCTCACCCATTTTAGCATTTCTGTGTCTGAGATGATGCCCCAGTTTTTATTTACTTTCAGAAAAAGTTTACTTTTACATCTTCAGAGTTACAAAAGAAAGCAAATAAGAATAAATGATTGATAGTCTTTAGTTTTAGATCCATTAGGCAAGGAATTGGCCTTCCTGTATTGTGTGAACAATTCCTTAATTGTTAGATATTTACTCAAACTGTTGTTCAATTGAGGATGATTGTGTCTTTGTATTCATTAGCTTGAGAACATTTTGTTAATTCAATGGACCACATCCACTGAAACATTTAAAACAATATGTAGCCTATGTTCTTTATAGCTACTAACTTCTTAAGTGTTTTATGTGGTTTAATAATTATCTTATTTAACAAACTATTCAGTTTTGTAATCCATTTTTTAATTTCCACCATCACTGTTTTTTTAATCACCATGTTGTGTCAGTTTTGCTCATGTACTGTAAAGCACTATAATCAGCTCTGGCTGTTTTAAATGTGCTTCATAAATTTGATTTGACTTGGCCCAACTACAATATTTAACACTGACCAAGCATAGAAATAGGTCTGCCTCACTGGAGAAACAAGGCTTGTTGTCATTGGAGACAATCTTATGCGAGGCAAAAAAAAAATATATATATATATTCTTAGTTTTTGTGCAAAGATTTTTTTTTTTGTTTGTTTATTTTCAGGCTTTTTATGTTTTTAACATTTTAAATTACATTATGTTTAAAATGCACAATTCAAATAAAAGTGACGTTATGCAACAATTTGGCCTCAAATGAAGCCCAAAGGAAAATTGTTGCAATGTTCAAGGAAAAATACTCTAAATTGTTTAACAAACTGAGAAGTAAAAATAGGAGACATGGACAAATACAGAAACAGATAAATCATATATTTGAAATAAAAGAAGTCTCTCTGTCTTGGCATAGTTGTGTTACATTGTTGCTGTGTGTATTCACATCAACAGAGCTGAAAAGGCTCCAAGTGAAGACATTTTTCATCAGTATGTTGTGTTGAGGGTTTGTGATGTTGCCCACTTTGCTGAACAGCCTTTGCAGCGTTCATCTCGGGGCTCCAGAGCGGTCTCCAGCAGACTGCCGACCTTCTTTATCTAGTTCTGCAGTTTCTTTGAGTCACTGGCTCTGATGCTGCTGTTGTGATGACTGCAAAAAAAAAACAAACCAAAAAGAAATTCTCCACTGCAGCCTGATGGAATATAAGCATGTCCTGCTGCAAACAATGTATGTAAGGAATGCAGATTTTCTAATTACTGGACTCTTGGCAAGGAGAACAATCTTTAATGGACAGAGGATATGGTATAACTGGCAGGCTGATAACAAAACATGGACTGAATACATACACCAGGGGGTCCAAAGTTGGTCCGCGAGGGCTGCTTTTCTGCAAGTTTTGGATGTTTCCTGCTGCAGCACACCTAAATCAGATTGATGTGTCAACATCCCTACTTTGAGCTGTTGAGGAGAGCTATTTAGTTCGAATTAGATGCGTTAGAAAAGGGAGTCATGTGAAACCTGCAGGACTGTTGCCTTGAAGGACTGGAGCTAGACACTCCTGATATATATATACCTGAATGAGATCGCATGGATATTATACACTTTAAGAAATACCTTTGAACCCTTCTTTTCTAATGAAAATAAGCTATTCGTGTACTGGCTTTGGGCTTGCATCGGACTGTTTTCCTTAAAGCTTCTTCAGCTTGAGCAGTATCAGTTGCGATCTCTCGCTCTGTCTGAGCCTCTTAACTCTCTGGCCTGGATCAGCTCAGATCTATTCACCCTGCTGTGTTTAGAGCCATTAGCTTAATTACAGAGCAGACACTCAATTCACTGTCAGATATCTTGATCCATTGGCTGCCTTTCAGACGTCTAACCTACATTTTCATTCTGCTTGTGTCATTGTGCTACTCATCATACAGCAGCATTTACTTCTGTTCATGATGTCACAGTGACGGATATATGGGGTACTGACTTGTGTTGGGCTGCAAAAACAAAACATTTTTTTTATTTATTTATTTATTTTTTTTAGGGACAGTTGTCATGATCTGCTCACAACAACGCATTATGTTTACTGAAAGACACAGCTTACTGTAGGTGAAGGGGGGGGGGGGGGGGGGGGTAAGCTCCCTCCAGCTGGAGCAAATCTTGGTTCAGCTCCTTTTAAACCGCTTTTCCAACCACCTCCTCACACTGTTGGCACAACTGGACTAGAAACAATCATTTGACTGAAGGACTGTGCATTTGCTTAATAAAAGTCATACATCACGCTGTCAGGACATATAGTAAACACAAAGTGTGCACTTTTTTCTTGGGCTGTGTCACACAACACTGCCTGCAATAATGCATATAAATGTGTCACATTTTCCCAAACACAAGCTGGCTGTTATCAATATGACAACATATTTCCACATTAAAAAGCTTAGTAAACTTTAACTCTTCTGTGAGTACAGTGACGATCCTTAGGAGGACATAAATGGCGTATTTGTTGTAAGAGAGGGGCTAGGTGGATCCAAAGAGCGGACACTGTCAGGATACAGAGAGAGGTTTATTTGTTCTTCAACAGATCCCTGTGAATTCTTCCAGCAGAACTGCAGATAATGGCGGACTGGCGAGCAGCAGGAGGCAGGCAGGCAGGCAAGCAGGGGAACAAGTGAACAAGCAGGCAGGCAGGCAGGCAAAACTGGCAGGCGGTGTCTAGGAACTGGCAGGCTTTCTCTGGCAGGAGGAAAACAGGACAGGTTACAAACCGAAGGTAGGTACAAGCAGCATAAGCTGAGGCCGAGAGCTGTTTACCACAGGGCAATCAACAATCTGGCGCTGGATAGCAGGCAGAGCTGGTCTTAAATAGGTTGTGTGATGATTGCTGGGATGTGAATCAGGTGTGCCTCCAGTTCCCAGCCGACCACGCCCACCAGGGAACAGGAATCACCACAGTATTATTTATGTGTGAACAGTTTACAGAGGTTGTTCTGGCTTTTATGTAAATCGTGGGTCATACCATCAGTAGCTTGGCTCCTGAACAGCTCATCCTCTGTTTGGTGTCATTATGATGCTGCAGAATAAATGAAAAGCTGGAGGGGAGGAGAGTTTAATGAAATGGTGAAATCTTTTCTCTTTTTTTTCCATCTCTCGACATCCACACGAACAGACAACCATGACATATTGTGCAATTTGAGACTGGACAGAAACTGTCTTAATCCCCAAACCCAGATTATAGTATTAACCCTTTAGAGGTCAGAACAGGCGGCAGACTGTAAACAGCACCCCCACAAACAGAAGTCACTCTCTCACAAACCCAGACACACATACACACTGATTACTGACCATGATTACTGTTACTGTAGAAACCAGAAGGTGAAACCTTTAGGTGAATGGATTATCTAGAGTGTTTGTGTAAAATGCTGGAAACATACTCAGTAACAGCATTCACCATAAAAACACTGATCAAAAACAATATATTAAAGGTGTGAGACTGTAATTATGTCCCTCTAACTTAAAACAAACTTATTCATATAACATCTGAGGTGATTACTCTCTGCTTGTATTTCTGAGCAACAGTGGAAGCCAGTGGCTTTGTTTTTCTCTTGTCTGTTCAGTGTGCGGATGTGACTTGGTGCACTCGGGTTTCTTCCATCATTCTGGTGAGTACATCTGTACAGAGGACTACCAGCGGCTCTATGGGACCCAGTGTGACAGTTGTGACCAGTACATCACTGGAGAGGTGGTATCTGCCCTGGGGAGGACATATCACCCACACTGTTTTGTCTGCAGCATCTGCAGGTAAGGAAAGAGTGTTTATGTGTTGTGACGTCTATTATAGCAGTTAGGTAGCTGCAAAGAGTGAATCATTTACAATCTCCACTTAATTTTATTTATTTATTTATTTACAGGAAAAATATAAAAATATTCTTTAAAGGCAGTAAGAGATTCCAAGTGGATCAAAAATATTTTTTATGCTTGTGCCGCCAGTACTGATTCATCTGTGGTCTACTAAAATTTATACAACAAATAAGGTTTTCAGTGAGCACCCCACACTGGATTAATGCATTTGCAAGTCTGTCTACTCCATAAGTTCACACATACTGCAGGCCAGTCATTTCTGGAGGTTGCATGGATCATCTGCCCATTATAAAATGGTTTGACTTCAGCAGGATCCCAACAGTGCTGAGAGAAGCTGCGTGATCTCTTCAGTGAAACACTTAAAGCCAGTAAAACACATTTAAACTCATTATGAGTGACAAAGTAACGTATATTTGAAATATTTATCACAAAACTACAGAGATTAAAGGTAGAAAAACATAAGAGACAGCAAGCACTCATGCAGTCACATGGACACATCACAGTGAAGAGAAGAAATAGCAAATGAAGAATCCTGATTTGTATCTTAAAATTTATTTTATTTTATTTCATTTTTTTATTTTGTTTTATTTTTATTTTTTATGTGCAGCATATGTGAAAGATACTTGAATCAGATGTTTGATATGTGGTGTGTGAAGCCTTTTTATTTTTATTATGCAAATTGTTTTTGTTATATAAAGCAGTTTTTGTGCCTTAAAATAAAATTTGTTTTGATGAGCGGAATGCTGATAAGAAAGCTTCTTTATAGAAATACACTCTATGTTGAAGACTTAGCTGGTTTATGTTTAAGTTATATTATTATTAGAGTTTCTCACAAACTGAACCAATACTGACATACAGTTGTGCTCATATGTATTCCTCCCCTTTCATTAAAGAAAAGGCTGAATTTACAACATTCACTCAAATAACTGGAGACCTAAAAAAGGAACAATAACTAAAACTTTGTAAAAATATAATTTAGTCATATAAGACACTGTTTTTTCATTTAATTGAGTTGAAAAAGAAAAAACAAACAAATTGGTCCTGGACAAATTAGAGCACTTTTCTGTTGAACAGTGGGACAAAATACCTGTGAACAGGTGCAGAAGTCTGACTGAGAGGAACAGAAAACACCTGACTGTAGCGGAAACATTAAAGGATTGTTCAACAAAATATTAGTTTATGAGTGATGTAAAATGCAATATATTATCTTATTTGCTTTTTAAAAAAAAAAAAACTAAACATTTCTATTGAACCAGAATTAGAAAACAATGTAATGATTTTTATAAGACTTTCATTTATTATTACTTTAGTCAATTTCAGCTTATTTTACAGGCAGCTGTTTTTTTCCTTCTTTAATGAAAGGGTATGAATAAATATAAGCACAATTGTATCTGTTGTCAACACTGCTGATGACTTATTGGTCAGAGAGAATTAACACTATGCTACTCCCACAACTTCTATGCAACAGCCCTGAACTCCAGCGCTGATCACTGAAGAGAGAAGATTTATGACCACAAATTACAATCCCAAATGCACAATTTGATATTTTTTCTTCTTTTTTTTCCCTTATTAAACAGCGGACCTTTTGAGCTTTATAGCATGCAGTTGTTGTCTTTACTTACGTCCAAATGTTTTGTAATTGCAGGCATGTGTGAAGGTTTCCTCTTAAGCTGTGTCATATGTGTCTGTAACTTTTACATGATGCTGTTATGACAGTCCAGGTATGCTCTGTGAAGTGGGAAAAGGGAAGAGAAGTGTGCCATCCTCACAGCGAGCAGAGTGGGGCTACGCTGTTCGGCACTTGACAATGAAAAGACATGTTACATGGGCTTCTTTATCTTAATTCTCTTTAGACGGTGTGATGAACCAAAGTGTCTACGTTATCTTGTCTGCATTGTATCACTCAAGTCATTTTGTGTGTGTGTCTGTGCTTGTGTTCTCAGGAGTCCATTCCCAATTGGAGACAGAGTGACCTTCTGTGGGAAAAAATGTGTGTGTCAGCAGTGCTCATACTCTCTGAAAAGCGACAAACCCGTCAAGGTCCACGGACCAAGCTGTAAGATCAAACACGCACACATTAATATATGTGCACACATGCATACTATGCCATATGTTTGTGTGACACATAACACATTGTAAACTTTGCACATGACATTTATGACAAAGAGGGCAAAACACTGAAGCCATAAAACTCCACGAGAAAGTTCTGAGGAAGCCCGATAAGACATTGCTGTCATAGAATCAAAAGACAGCCAACCGACAGCAATACGCACAAACTTCTTTAGACTTGAAGAGCCCAGAGAACCCCCGTCAGCAGCTGAGGTACCTTGTGGAACGACAAGGTATAGTAATGCTACAAGACCTTATGATATTAAGAAAAGACGGCATTAAAGATTAGCTGAAATTAAAAATCAGATATCGCCCATTGCACTGATATAATTAACTGATAAAATAAGTCTGTTTTAGGTAGGATAGATAGCATATCCTACTTGCTTTGTTTAAAACCTGTACAAAATGCAAGCTGATTTTTCTGTTTGCACAAGTGGAGAATATTATATCTTTTTTTTATGTCTGCATGTGCCAACAGGCCAACATAAACAAAAGTATGCAGAATAAAACCACATTTTAATTCCACAACAGAGGAAACTGTGTATTCGTGCAGCACAACTCACATTGTATGATACAGTATCATCTTCTACAAATGAACAGGCTTGCATATTTCCATGACGTTGAAGTGAAATTTGCAAGATTATGACATGACAGTGTTTGTTTGTCTGATTGAACACCGGCTTGGCTTAATGAGGCTTCATATGTGAGGCCTCATTTACAATAAGGTTTTATCTTATGTTTTAAACTGATGAATAACAGCGATGAACCCATATTACTTAATTTACTTAATTTCGAATATAGTTGTGTTTTTAGTAAAAAGTGCAATAATTTTTAGACAATAGTTTACCAGTCACCTTTAACATATCTGAATCAGAGAAAAATTAATTAGTGCAAATAGATGGTCATCAGGCCCTGGGATGGACTGGCGAGCTGTCCAGGGTGTACCCTGCCTTTCGCTCAAAGACAGCTGGGATAGGCTCCAGCTTCCCCGTGACCCTTCATTCGATTAAGCGGTTAGGATAATGAATGAATAAATGAAGATGGTGACCAATGGTCACACATATAATATTTTTGACACTGCAGCAGAATTTTTGTTCTTTGAAAATTGGCACATGTAATGAAGAAACATACCACCACCGGAAAATGTCTGACTTAATGAGATTTTAGTAAGTTTACGCAGAACTGTGGATTTATGACACATAGGAATTAGATTAATCAACCTTTGCTAGTCGACATTAAGGTATCGTAAGCAATGCCTTGTCTGAATACAGAATAGCGTTAGAGCAATAAGCAGCTGCATCATATTCTTGTTTTATTATAGCCATGATTCTCTCTCTCGCCTATGCTACGATTTGAAATTACTTGCATCTTTGTGATTCATCTATCAAGTGACTCCTACAGGAGTTGTGCTGTCCAAAAACAGCCACATTACCTGCAGCTACAAGCCTTCTAAAACACACTCATACACAGAAGGTAGTCTGCCGTCTCAGAGTCTTGCAGCCTGAATCTGGTAGCTCCATCTGGCAGAGACAGTTTGACCATCTCAACAAAAGAGAGGGATGATGAGAAGAGAAGAAGAAGGAGAGAAGTGAAGAAAGACTGGTGGACCAGAAAAGCAACGGATGCAGAAGGAGGCTGATAACAGCATAAATGCTGAAAATGTTTCCAGCATAATTGGCTGCCCTTCATGCCTCTCCTCTCCTGTCCTTCAGACTGTGCCGGCTGTGGCGAAGAGATCAAACAAGGTCAGTCGCTGTTGGCTCTGGAGAGGCAGTGGCATGTCAGTTGTTTTAAATGCCAGACGTGCGGCTGTACACTGACTGGAGAATACATCAGCAAGTAAGTGGCTTGATCCTCCACAAGTTTATTTGTTGTTGTCTGCAAACATGATTTGTTTTCCCTTAATATATCAGCATTCTCCTGTCTGAGAAGTTGCATGAATTTAAATTTTAGATGCAGAAAAGATTAATAGTTGGAGGAAAGTTGCAGACACCCATGGGGTAAAACTAAGCTGTTTTGTCCTGTTGGTAGAGATGGGGTACCTTACTGTGAGACCGACTATCACAGCCAATTTGGGATCAGGTGTGAGGGCTGTAACAGGTACATCAGTGGTAGAGTACTGGAGGTGAGAGCATTTTTTTTTGTGCATGCAAGAATATATAAAAATGTGTACATGCATAAAATGGAAAAACAACAGTAATGTGTATGATTATTAAATGTGTGTGTGTGTGAATGAGACAGAGAGAGAAATAGTCTTTAACATGTCCTTGAAATGACTAAAGAACTTTTTAGTCACCAAACTCGCTCAACTCATTCTTTTTTCTAATCCTTATCACACCTCTCTCCATTCATCACTCTTGTTTTTCTCTGTTTCTTATCAATCACTGCTCTGTTCCCATTTTCCCATTTGCTTCGCCTCTTGTTTGCTTCTTCGTGCCTAATTGAGTTCTTTCTTTTGCTTTCTGTGACTTTTTCCCTCCTCTTTATTCCTCCTTTAGGCTGGAGGGAAGCACTACCACCCTAGCTGTGCAAGGTGTGCTCGCTGTCACATGATGTTCCTGGAAGGAGAGGAAATGTACCTTACAGGTAAAATAAAAAATAAAAAAAACACCTGAAAGCAAATCAAACACTTTTACTTTCATGTAGTAACCTGATAAAAATGTTGTCAGTATTACATATGAATTTCATGCTGAAATGGGACTAAAACAAATACAATTAAAGATTTCAGTTATATGATATCTTTAAGGAAATACAGAGCTGCTTCTGCTTTTTTACAGTAATCAGGCATAAAAATAGACTTGGAGCAGCTATTAAATCAGCTGTACCCTGCAAAGATCCAGATGGCCCGTATCTTATTCTGCATCTGTAGAACTGTGTTGGTCTGTGCTTGCATGTCTCAAAATGTGGGGACATAAATCTGTTCACACAGCTGTATTGTGGGTACCTGCCTCTCTCTTTATGCTGTAACTTTAATATAGCAGATACGCTTGAGATCTTTCTTAATATGTTTTTTACTCATATTTAAGTCAAGTGATTGTAATGGTCAAAACTTAACTTTCAAATCTGAAATTAGTCCAGCTTGGATTTTGGGTTGTGCATGTACAGAAGCCATTACTTTTACCATCAGCTGTTTTTTTTTAAAAATATAGATTGCCTTTTCATAAGGATGGCAGTGGCTCAGGCAGTACAGCTGCTTGTCCTGTGACCTGATGGTCTGCAGTTCAAGTCCTGTTCTCCTGTGTTGCTGCAGCCCAGAGAGGAACACAGTTTCTCTCTGAGGGTGGTCCCAAGCCCAAATAAATGTAGAGTGATGCATCATGTGCCAGTTCAACTGTGCAATGATTTACTGTGGCGAACTCTTCAGAGGGACAAGCATTTAATGATTTCATGAAATTGCATCTTATTTTCTCTGAAATTACGAGTAGCCCTACTAACGCAGCAATGATTTACTTTAGTTTTATATATTCGCAGGACTTCTTTCCAAACCTCTTTGGATTTTATTTTAGGTTTATGTGAACATTCATTTGCGAGCTTGTCATGCAGAATTATGTGAGAGTAAGCACTTTAACACATCTCTGTATTTATTTTTATGAAGACTGTATTTTATGAGCTTTGGAACGGGAACAGGAAAGGGAAATGTAACAACTAGTGTTGGAGAGTCAAGGTAAGTTTGGTTTCCATTTAGAGGTAAGCTCAAATATTTGGCAGGATTGGGGATAAAGCATAGACTGTATACAAGGAGATGGACGGAGTCTCCGTGACGTCACCCATAGGTTTCTGAATAGCTGAATTGAAGCTTGGTGGGCGGTTCCTACCGTCGCCATGTTGGCAGCGTCATGCGCGTCGTCTCGCCCGGAAAATACAAATATGGGCAAAGAGGTGGAGCTGAGAGGGCAGCCGTGAGCGTCATGGTGGATGATTGACATCGAGCGAACTCTGAGCTTTCTGTAGCTAAGAGCTAACCGAGCTAACCCCGAGATAACGGGAGCTAACCAGCTAACGGAGGTAAGCGGGTTACAGCTAAGTCACGTTGTTAACCGGCTAAAGACCGCGGTTCTACGTTCTTCTTACTTGAAGTGGGAGGTCGGTACCTGTCAATCAAAAGGACACGCCCCTAAATTTGCCGAACTTCGAGATTAAATTACTTTAAAATGGGCGAGTTAGAAAAAAAATTCACTCCCCCTACAGTTGTCATGAAGATAAACCTGATCTATAAACCGAAAATGGATTTTTGAACCAGGCTGTAAACATGTTTATTTCTGCCGTGAAGTTGTCCTTTTTAACATGGGAGTCTATGGGGATGTGCTCTGTTTTGGAGCCAGCCCCTAGTGGATGAAGGGGGAACTGCAGTTTTATGCACTTCCGCATAGGCTTCACTTTTTACCGCCGGAGGTTGCTGGTTGGGATAAAGTATGGTTGTGTGTATGCATCTGAGAGTGTATGTGTGTTTGTGGCAATCAGAAGTCAAGCCAGAGGTAAGATGTGGTGAACTGTTAAGAGACTGCTTTTAACAAAGTATTGAAAAGGTTATTGATTTTACAGAGCGCTTTGAACTGGACTGAATGGAAAAGACAGGAGTGCACATAGACACTCTTCGCCATCTGACACATTGAAAGGCTGAAGTCAATTACCTTTTATCCTTCAACTCTGAGGCTGGGTCCATTACTCTGCACTGTCACTGGCAAAATTATTCAGAATGAAGGCAAAATGACCCACCCCGGAGCTTCTGCTTTGGTAATTACACAACATCCATCCATTTTCTTAGTCCAATCGAGGGTTGCAGGAAACTGGAGCCTATCCCAGCAATCATTGGGTGAGAGGCACACCCTGGACAGGTCACCAGTCTATCGCAGGGCCAACATGGAGACATGGATGGATGTCTTTAGATGGTGGGAGGAAGCCTGAATAACCAAGGAGAACTCATCCATACATGGGGAGAACATGTAAACTTCACACAGAAAGGTCAAACCTCCCCCCAGACAAGGACCAAATCAGCAACTTTCTTGCTATGAGGCCACAGTGCTGACCAGTACGCCACCATGCCGCCCCAATTCACAACAGTGATTTATCTTAGGCTGATAAGCAGCTTGAAGAATTCTTGAAACATTTTCTTGACAGTTGGTGCAACATTTGCCGTCTTGTGGTATTTTCAAAATAAATGTCCCACATTTTCCCAAAAATTAAATGGCAACACTGAGGGGAAAAGTGCAAATGATATAATAATCTTTATGTGTTTGTTTAGCAACATGTCTCCCACTGTAACTAATGCTGACATTGTTTTTTTTAACCCTAACATTAATCTTGACAGCAATCTATGTCACTTATATTGTATAAAATAACGATATACAACAGAAGCATTTTGTATTTACATCCGGTTTGGAAATGCTCTCAGATATTTCAGAGATGCATTTCTGTAAGGGCATGATACTAATGCAAATAGCAGCACATGGAAGTAGATAAGAAGATAGAAGAACTTCACATTTGAGCTCTGTTTGCTTTTCTAAATAAACTGGAAAGGTATTCAGATCATTTCACTAAAGTTTATGTTAGAATAAATGTATGAAAGTGAAAAGTAAAAGAAATTTAGTCCCGGAGAACTCTACCTGCAAGAGTTGAGATTAAATGTGGAGCTATCGTACCGTAACATGTGGCTGACACACTCAGAGTCTCCGCACAGGTTGACACCTCCTGTTTCACCTCATTGGCATTCTGCTGCTCTCCCGCTTAGAGCCGCCAGTAAAACTTACCATTTGCATATTGGACCTGAAGTCTGCATGTGCAGATGAGAAAGTGAACATGTGGTTTTTAATCTATACCTTTAAATGTACCCATCATTTTCTGTGCATCTACTTGAATGAATGTTTGTATCTACATATGAATGCAGGTGTGTTTGTGGTGATATTTGTGTGTTTGCTGAGCTCCGGTGAGCTGCCCCAAGGTTACATTCACTCCTTTTGATGACTTCAGACATGTAGGAGGGTTGAGCAATCACCCTCATGAGATGCACTCAATTAGGAGACACACACACACACACACACACACACACATTTGCACACCAACAGTTGCACACAAAAGTGTGCACATACATCCATGGAATCAATCTCATGATGCGTGGCTGGAATAAGAAAAGGTGTGCATGTGTGTACGCATGCACTTTTGGGTGAATTTTGTGAAGATTAAAAACTGTTTTATTTACTGATTATGAATGTTTTATCGCAATATACATTCATAAAATAAAGGTAAAGTACACTGAAATTACATTTTGGGAACAGTAGTTAGAACCAAACCAGGGTGTCTTTCACTGCTCAGGTTGAAAAAACAACTATTACACCTTAGAGTAGATGAGAAAATTTACTAAGTTATGCCATACATACCTACATATGCACACATATTTTTAGCCATACACTTACATACATGCACCCATAAACATACATATTTGCATTTCTGCCTACTTATTCACAAACACACATTCACATTTACATTCATATGTCTTACAAATAGTTTTATGTACATATTTAATTGTATTGGTTTACATAATTTCTCTATACTTTTTGATTAACATTTCTTTAAACTTTTCGTTGAAGAGGACAATTTTTGGACAATGTTTTAGAGCTTCCTAATGAATAGTCTATACTCTTACACTATGCACAGTAAAGCACATACTTTCCATAGTTATTGAATTAAATCCACCTTCATGATTAAAATGCATTTTTTGTATGTGGTCAAGTAGTAACTTATTTCTAGCTTTATATGTTATTATTGTTGTTTGTAGTTCAACCAAATCACTGAATTTTAGTGTTTAACTTCCAAAATAGTAGATTTGAATGTTCCCAATTACCAACTTAGCAGATAACCATTATTGCTTTTTTTTTCCCTGTTGTATAACAATTTCAAAATCAGTGAACAGTACATAATATAAAGTGATTTCTTTTCATCCAAAACACGTTAAGATTTACTGCAAAGTTTCTCGCTATTTTATCTTAACATAATAACTTCCAGCATATTGTCATGGATGTCTAAATTGTCGTGGGTGTGGTGTGGATCCAAATGCAAGGACAGGAGGCAGAACCAAGACATTTTAATAAAACTTAATAAAACTAAACTGAAGACAATCTCACACATGAAGCTAACAAAATGAACCAGCAAACAGCACTGAAACCAAGGGCTGTAAATACAGACAGAAAGAAAACAAGACACAGGTGTAACGACAAATTGAGTCCAGGTGAATATAATGAACGGGAAAGCAAAAACAGGACAAAGGGGAACCAAACAGGGTAAAACTTCAAAACAAAACAGGAATCCGGAACACAAAGACACAAAAAGTCCAAAGAATGGTAACAAATACCAATTGTGTAGAAAATAAAGAGATTTGGACCCAACACTGACCCCTGGGGGACTCCACAAACAATGCCAAAACAATATGAGTAGTGTTCACCAATCACATACTGTTGCTTTTTGGTTAAATACCTCGGTATCCATTGTAGCACATCCCCTCTTATCCGATACTGCTCCAATTTATTCATCAAAATCATGATCAATAGTTTAAACAGTTTTTTTCAGATCAATAAATATTGCTGCTGCAAATAGTTCTGATCTATACAGTTAGTTATTACTTCTATTAAATGCATTATTGCCCAAGATGTTGATCTATAATTCTAAATCCACACTGACAATCTCATAAAATACTATGTTTGTCAGTAAAGTTATTTAACTTTTTTTTTTTTTTTTAAAATAACTTTTCCAGGAATTTAGAAAACTGTGAAAGCAGTTAAACTGGCCTGTAACTTGTAAATTGGTGTTTGTCTCCTGGCATGAACAATAGTATAACTTTAGTAATTTCCATTTCACGTGGAAATGTACCTGTTTGAAAGGATAAATGCAGAAATGTGTTAACAGTTTGAAAAAATTCCCTAAATAACACCTTTGAATATTGTCATGTCAATTTCATTGCAGTCTGTTGATGTCTTATTTTTTGCATTTTCTTCCAAAATCTAATTTTCTTCAACATTAAACAGTTATCTAATATTTCTTATTATTGATCCTTCATTATTAATTTTCTGCACACCATTCTCATTCATTTCTCTTGCCAGCCTTGGTCATTAACAAAGAACTCTTTAAAGGTATTGATTATACAGTTTTTGCTGCTAAATGTTTTGGCATTATCATTAAAATAACCAGGAATAAAATTTTATTAGACCAATGGATAATGGTGCCATTTATCATTCTACAAATTTCTTTTATAGGTTTCTGTTTTCCTCTAATATTAGGCAAAAAAAAATGTTCTTGCATGTTGTCTTTATGTCGGTGAAGTATTTTTATTCTTATTATATTTTTTCTTCTGCTGCCATTGTTCTGCATTGTATAATTTTTCTGTATAAACTGCTTTTCTTATTGATGACATTTTGTAATCCTTTTGTAATTCATGGGTAATGGTTATATTTATATTTATTTCTGTATTGGTTTTTTGTGCAATGTTTATCATGTAATATTTTTATTCATATTCTTAAGAATTTGTTATGTGCTCACCAAAATCTGTTTCTTCCATTATAGTTTCCCAATTACATGCTAGCAGCTTATTTTTAAATGCATTTATTGTCTCTTCTGTTCTAATTCGCTTGTACTTTAGCATATTATTCATCTTGTTCTATTTAACAAGAGGAAGATGATTCTGCAAGCTGTGTTGTACGTTTGGCCACTGATGACTGATCGGTGGTGCCAAGTCTATTTTTGTCAGCCTAAATCAAATACAAGTATCTAAGACTAACACTCCCACATATGTAGAATCTTAACAGTAAAAGTGTCAATTCTGTGAAATAAAGAAGACACATTTGTACTCTAAAGGTTGTTTTTATTGGTAGTATTATCCAGAACAAGAAAGAAAAATCTAAAGGCACTTAAATAAGTGCCTTAATAGATTAAATTTTAAATGGTAGAATTATCTAATAGTCTTAGATAAACACTTGGTGCTTTCATTCTACATTTTTGAATATCACTGCTCAATATCTGAGGACTGGTTTCACTTCTATTTTCTATTTTGCATGACGATAACATAATATTCCAAACAGCTGAGGCCTCATTCTTTGACAATATATCTGCGTGTCAGAAAAACCTGGGAAGACTCAGATCATGTTTCAATAGGAAATGTTTGACAAAAGTCAGGCACAAAATAATATTCCAATAAATGTCTGTGAATGAACTCCTATTTTTGCAAAATCTTGTTTCTCCTCATCCAGGAGATAAAGGATCTCAAGGCCACACATCTGTTTGGCAGTAGAGTTGAGAAGCGTAGGTGGGACGGGGGTGCAGTGAATCACCGCATGCTTTCTGTCTTCAGTATTGATTTTGTGTGCAGGTTTGTGAGAGACTGTGTCTGCTTGCTGATTATACTTGGCATCTGAGCTTGCTTGTGCATGTGTGTGTGTGGGTGTGCATATGTGTGTGCATGTCTGTGAGGGTCAGATTGATGGTGTTGATGGTGGTTGTATATTAAAGTCATGATCAGCTAACTGAGTCCATTCTGCTGGACTGAATGGCTCCAAAGTCCAAGGAAATTACGCATTTGCATGTATGTGTGTGTGTGTGTGTGTGTGTGTGTGTGTGTGTGTGTGTGTGTGTGTGTGTGTGTGTGTGTGTGTGTGTGTGTGTGTGTGTGTGTGTGTGTGTGTGTCTGTACACTGAGTGGATATATTAATGTCCTCCTCACTATCAGATCTATGTGTGTATAACATCCTGGCATTAGTAGTTTATTGTTTTGGATCGCTTTAGTTCACTTCCTCTCTCCTGTCGTATCTCATTCATCTTCTGTCAGACATTTACCCTCTAATTCACATTTTTTTTCTGTGAATGCTTTCCACTTGAAAAAAGAAAGACTATTTTTTAATCTAAGGCGCCTAAATAAGTAAGGATACTGATATGATCAAATATATACCACAATATTTTTATACTTTTTACACTAAATTTTATGTTGCTCTTTGTTCCTTTCTTGCACTTTTGAACCGTCAATTGGAGCTGAATTTGCTGATTGAGTAATTTAGACAATTATTTAATGCTTGCTCTGTGGAAAATCTGTAAATACACTAGAAATGATACATAAGACTGTCTCTAGGCCAATACAAATACAAAAATGATGGGTCTCCTTTTGTTTAAAACAAAAAAATCATCAGTTTGCTTATGGCAGGAAACGTTTTGCATTCCCCAGGTCACGCTGTTGCCTTTATTATCAATAGTCTGGGTTAACTATGTTAACCAATCTGATTGTCCCTGCACCAGTTTTGTGAAGACAGAACTGTGGCCTATGAAACTTTATAGAGCTTTTTTTAACTTGTATGAAGAGGAGGAAAACACCTTTTTAAATTATATGATGCTTTTAGATAATCTTGAGTCACATTTTTATAAGTGGAAATTTGAGAATGAATCTCTAAAAAATACTTTCACAAATAAACCACAATGTCATCATATGGACAGCTCTGACAGTGCTTGAGGCACTTGTAGCAAAACTACATTCTTGCTTACATTCAACTTCTCCGCCAGTGTAGGTCACAAAACAAATGGTGCCCCCTTTGTTAACACCTTTGGCATAAGACTGGGTGCAGAAAGTACCCCCTCTGAGGTCAAAGATTGTGAAAAAAATGTTTGGTCCAAGATGTATCATATTGACAATGTCAAAGATAAGCGGTACAAGGGTAGATGAGAGAAAACAGCTGTATTTGCATTCTTATAACTGTGAACTGCTTGGTAACGTGATAGTAAAGCATAACCTCTACATCAGAGACAAAATACAGTATAACGCTGCACTTCCTGTGTCAGCGGTAAAGGTTATAAGCTGATGATTTAAAAACCAATCACGCCATATATAGTTAAAAAGACTGAAGTACAGCCGAATACAAAAGCTCATATGAAATGACTTCTCGGTGTAATAGCTGTAGGTTTTTCTGTCTTCAGTAATTGTTGATGCATTCCACACTGCGCTGCGCCGAGCCACAGTTGTGCTTTCAGCTAAGTCAGCATGCTAATATGCACAGCAATTAAGCTAATATGCTGATGTTTAGCAAGTTTATGACTCCCTATGTAAATATGCTAACACACACTAATTAATGTCAAACACAATACAGAGCACTAGCTGATGAGTGATGATGCATCTATCTAAGAATCAGAGTCATAACTGAATTAAAATTATGTAAAGTGATAACTATGGCTAATATTTTTGAAGAAATTAATCAACATAATCCTATGCCAATCTAATAGCTGTAGAGATATCACAGTTTGGACAAAAGGGTGTACAAATATGGCTCCCTAGAGCCATGCTAGTTGGCACAGCTAAATATTCATTTAGTGTCTATCTATGTGGTGAGACCAAACGAGCCACATTCTTTGTTCCCAGATCAGGCAAACAGCCTCCGTACGTCCTCCCTTCTGGGTTTTGTTAATTGATGTTGAGGTACTTAAAAGATGCTGCTGTACCTTTCATGGGATTTTAAGAAGTTGTGTGATTGCTGCCCACAAACTATAAACGAAACAGAATAAGGTGTAATTGTGTTTCTCCATGTGTGTGGACAGGTTCAGAGGTTTGGCACCCCATGTGTAAAGAAGCAGCTCGACTGGAGAGAAAACTGAGGGTGAGGAATACTTAAAATACCTGCAATCCCCTGCTCTTCTCTCACTGTTTCTTCTTCTGTCCTGTCTCTTTTTTTTTAAATCTCTTTCTGCATCGGATATTTCTCATTTTTAGTTTAAAAGCCACAGCACTAAAATCGAAGACACCTTCTTTGGTTGTCTTGTTGTTTTTTCACTGCAATGACGTTAATCTGATGGCGTTTCATGAGACAAGTAATACACAAAGAAAAGATTGTTATTCAAGTTGTTTTAATTATGCCTGATGCTATAATGCTGCTGCATGTTTAGTAAATGGATATGAATTAATTGAAGTGGTTTCACAAGCAGTACAATGACTCTATAAGCAAGAAATTGCCTCAGTTTTAATGTCTAAATGCATTTATTTTACTTTAATCATTTTTAATATATTAGCTACTTTGAATATCTTGTTATGAAAAAATATATAAAATCAGTTTTCATTGTTCTAGTTTATAATTAATAATCCCCAAACTTTAAAAGTATAAATACTGCTGAGATGTAAATGTCTGTGAGACTGAAGCAGGAGAAAGTGGACAAAAACACTGGTGAACGTGTAAAGGGTTTAAATAAAGATCACCTGGATAAATTGTGCTCAGAGACGCAGACAAAACCCAATGATGAACTGGTAAAGACCAGGCACAAGCACAACAACACTACACTGAGAAGCTGCACCAACACAGGGATTAAATAGAGGGATAAAGAGGCACAACATGTGAGGGTAATGACATGAACGCAGGTGCAGTCCATAATGGCATAAGCAAAGGAATCCTGGGAGATGTAGTGTATTGACTGGTGATCAGTATGCAGGTGATGCTGACCGCACCAGAGGAGGAGCTGGCGTGACGGCGCCAAACACTCCACCTACTTAACAGTAATTTAAAGCTAACTAGTATGAAAATAATAATGGACATCAAGCTGTGTTCCCCACTATAAACTTTATTACCAGATTAAACAGACAACAACTCATCATCACAATGAAGTTTTGATGCTAACTTTGTTCCTATTCTTGTTCTGGTTCTGTTTGACCCACCAGCTGAGACGTACCTCAGAGACGGCGTCTGTTTCTCCTTCAGGCTCGTCTCCTCTCCTCGGCTCCCCTCACCGACTCATCTGCGTGAGTAGCTGTAACCATGGTTACAGCCTGTACTGTCACTGCCACTGTTGTCATTCACGTATTTAACCAACATTGACAGAAGCGTTAATCGTCCCTGAAAGCTAACACTTCTGTCTGTCTCACCACCTGTGTGTCCTCTCACATCATTACATGTCAAAAGCTTTTAAATATACTTTTACTTCCATTTCTTCAAACTTTTATGTAAAGTAGTTTTGTTTAATTTTTTTAAATTTTCTTAATCAACTTCTGTTTAATGTGTTTGTGGGTCTTGTTGTGTCTGGCTTCCAGTCTAAGGCTGACAGTGATGTTTTGAACTACAAGCATTTGGCAGCTCTGCCGAGGGTCAAAGCCATATATGACGTCCAGCGACCAGATATCATTCCTTATCAGGCTGACCATGCACACACACACCTATCTAATGACACGCTGGAGAGATACAGCTGTGAACAGGTAATACACACTGGAACTCCAATTAAAAGAAAATCGACCATCCAATTCTTATCCTGAATAACTAAGTATTTACTGGTCCTCTTCCAGTCATTGGGCTCGCTATCACCATACTCTCATGTAAGTACTCCATCCTGCAGTCTTCCTTTTCTAATATTCCAAAGAAGGGAATGCAGGAAAGTTAACCAATAGAAATGAGCAACATGGTAAGGAACAGGACTTATTTATTCGTTGTAGCGACCTTTAGTCCTTATCAGCTAATCCTTACTGATGGAAGAAAAGCCATGGCTTATGATGATGTCAAGGGACTCTTCTGAAAAAGAGGTAGAATAAGGATTTCCATTGCTCATGCTTTACCAAGAGGCTGAAGAGGACTTGCAAAGTCCAGAAGACTTAAACTTCACAAGGAGGTGGGCTGTTCAGACAGAGCATGCAGGCTTCGTAGGAACTGGCAAACAGACGAAGTGAAGATGAAGAAGGGTGATGGCTTAAACTGGCCTTGACTGGGGAAGAAGAGTAAAGAGGTTGTTGAGTAGAACTCCTGGAATCTTCTGCGTACCTGGAAGCAGGCAATTCATGGCCACCTAAAAGCCCCAAAAACTTTACATGGGGTGAGCAATATGTGGCCAAATGTTTTAGCAGAGTTAGAAAAATATCCAGCAGTATTCCCTTTAAGCCAAATCTTTCTATGTGGAGTTTGCATTATCTGTCTGGGTACTTCGCCAGTGCCCTCCTCCCTCCCAGGTCTTGATCTATCACAGGGGTGTCCAAAGTCAGTCCTCAAGGGCCGCAGTCCAGAAAGTGTTCGATGAATCCCTCTTCCAACACACCTGGCCTCCATTAAATGGACCTAACAGCCAATGAAGTCCTGCACAGTGACTAATTACTTTGAGTCAGGTGTGTTGGAATAGGAATGCATAAAAAACAAAACAGAAGGAACAGAGGTCTGTTTTTTCTCTTGGTTTGCAAAGTTTTTCCAAAGCTGTTTAGGTTACCTCCTCGACGAGAACAGTTTAAAACAGCAAAATCAGACATTGGGCTGTTGAAATCACAGTTTACATGAAGCATAACATTATCTAAAGGTTCTGCTCAGTGACGGTAAAAGGCTGCAGTCTTTATTGGAAACTCAGTTTAATCTAGGGCGTAGAGGTAAAGGGAGCCAGACGGCTTAATGTATCAGGGGAATAATAAAGGGGGTGGAGAAGAAGCTTATTGGTTCTGGTTGAGAAAAGAAAAAAAATCCTGCGAAACATCTGTGGGTAGCCGTCTTTTACACCATTCCATACAGCATTAATGAAACTGCATGCTGGACTTCTAAAATATTTTCCACAGGACTTTGAAGTTATGACTCTAGGCTGATGTGAGGTTAGGTAAGGGGGTGTGAGTGGGTGCAAAACCAACATCAGCGCTGGTATTCAGTCAGGCATCTACACCCATTTGCTGACGAATAGCCTACTATATTATTTACACAGCTAGATTTCCAACTAAGCTTCTCTCATTCACATTTTTTAGACCTTTTGTCAGACGATGAAAAAATCAGAAATGGCTAAACTATATATTATTTTAAAGCCACTTTGTTAACTTATGGCCACTATCATGCTTGCTCTGCTCTGATAAGGTCCTGTTTATAAGTAGAAAATCATCTGGCAAAACAAAAAGCAAACATCTGCTCAGTGGTTTCAGATTTTTTTACATGTCAGAAAGTCTCCTGAGAAGAAAGTTGGAAGCATCAGATTGTCTCCTTTTTGTGAATCAACCGTTTAACTTTCAGACTGACAAAAAGTGTTTTTCCTTTTGTTTTGGACAGGAATAAATGTTTTTTAGCAAATGGTTGAGGTATTAAAAAGAAAACGTTAATAATAACGTAATCATTCAGTCATTTCTTTGAACCACCTAGTCTAATTAAGGGTCCCGGGGAAGCTGGAGCCTATCCCAGCAATCATTGGGCGAGAAGCAGGATACACCCTGGAGAGGTCGTTAATCTATCCCAGGGTCAATAAGGGACACACACACACACTCTGTGTGTTATATAATATAACAACAGTGAGATGGTGGAAATTTCAAACAGTAGTGTTATAACAAACACTTAGAATGGGTTTTAAATACCCAAACTAGTTGGCTGAGATTGCTCAGGCAGCTTTATTTCCACATTTTTTAAAGAAATTCATCTAAGTCACTGCAAATTTACCTCTACCAGATGGTAGACCAGGACCTTACAGTGTAAAGCATAACTTTTCTCTGTTTCTGCTCAGGATCTGTTGGATGGTGTGGAGCTTAGAACCAGGCGTTCCTCCAGCTCCGCCTTCACCGACTCTCCTACACTCAGTCGCCATGGAGGATCCCCACTCCATTATTATCTTCCTGGTAATGTTCCCACTCATGCAAAGACTCCCAAACATAGAACATGACAGGTCCCTGATTAGAAATGTGAACCGCACAAGCTGGAAGTGGAGTGAGGTGTGATGTTATTCCACAGTCATACATATACACACAAGTACGCATTCATAAAATGTATCAGGTTGTCAGTGTGTGTGTCCTTCATTTGCCTGTCTGTCTTTCTGTTTGGGGACATGGGCCATTTATGCTTTGGTTTCTCTCGCTGTGCTTGCCTGGGCTGACTGCAGAGAGTGGCAGGAGTTCACCTTATTACAGTCAGCCAGAGCCCAGGTGTACTACACCCACCACCTCCACCTTTCAAGCCCCCAAGCATTTCCATCTGCCAGGTAGGCTGTCATTCCCAACCCCAACCCCTGACCCAAGCTAATCCAAATAACCCCATTTGGCAGCTCAAACTGCAAGCCAAAAGTTATGAATCAGCTTCTTCGCCCTGTGAATTATAATAGCAGACTCTGCTTATTGTCTTCATCATCAAATCTTCTTTTAGTATTCAGTTGAAATTTTGGACAAAACTCTGACCCACATTTGCCTCTTAACCCTAGAACACTAAGGTTGGGTGATTTTTACCCATGCTACACTAATCTTCACGAGAAACTCATGCAACATTAGTGTTCTAGGGTTAAAGACACGCAGTTTCCCCTACCTTCAGGTATACAAAATGATGTGCTATCATCAGCTTCATCCATTAATCCATTGACTATTATTAGGATTCTTATTTCTCTTTGGTATTTTTGTAAATAGATTATTTTCCATTTTGAACCATTTCTAAGACAAACCAAGATGACAAAAAAAAAAACCTACTTTTCAGATTTGTGCAACAAAGGTTTTCTAGCCCACCCAACAAACCATAGATATGATTATTTTACAGTCACCTACCATCAAGAACTGAAAATAATGCATACTGTATAGTGGTCCACATAGTTATGCCGGATCAGTTTTATCTTTTGATTTTTTTTTTTAATGTGGTTTTAGTCAGAGCCAGATCGATGCTGTTTTATTTGGGCCAATAACGATGTACAGTATAGTGTTGCTGTAAAAACACAAATGAAAAGGGTTAAATTTAACTTTTAACCAGTATAGCTTTACAAACTAGAGAGCAGCTTATAGTGAAAACATCGTTTCATGTCACATCACAGCTGCTCAGCTAGGTTTTTGAGGTGTGATTGTTGTAAACAGGTAAACAGAGTCAGAACCACTATTGATCTCTCATTTTATTTGTTATTTTTAATCAAATGAAATACTGAAATACCCAAAAGCCTTCCTTATCTTTAGATGTATGCTTTGGAGAAAAAAAAATAAGAACATAATACCCCACTTTAGATTTTTACAGCAAAATGAATAAGGCTATCCTCCCTTTTGTGTTCTGTAGTGGAGCATTTGATTCATCTTGCCAATCTCTTCTGGATGACCACTTTTATGAAACAACTTATGCAAGCTGACTGTTTTCCATAAGTGCATCAACCCCTCCATTTCATCAGTTTAATGCCTACTTCCACCCTGAATGTTTCCAAGTTTCCTGCACTTTAAAGGGCTTCATCTTTTCACAGCAAGCTGTGCCTATTCCAGCATCCCTTCCGCCTTCCTTCAGTCTATTTCTGAATGCAGCTTTTCCTTTGCTGTGTTTTTTGGGGTGTGTGCGTGTGTGTGTTTGTGTATGTGTGTGTGGTAGCGGTGGTGGTGGGTGGGGGGGGCATACTTTTTCTTTGCCAGGCCTGCTGCTTTCATGCTTTTTGAGACTGAGCAAAATTTATTTGGCTCATGCTTTTATCCAAAGTGCCTACAAGGGCATAAAGATTTAGTATGTATGACCCACTGGGACTCAAACTTCCAGCTTAGTCAGGTTGGTGGCTCTCCCTGTTCAGTGAAGGGAATTATAGATAAATATATTTTACTCTATGTCTTTTTGTCCTGCTATGGACTGGCGACCTGTCCATGGTCTCCCCTGCCTTTCGCCCAAAGACTGCTGGGATAGGCTCCAGCTTCCCCGCGACCCTTAATCGGACTAAGCAGTTAGGATAATGAATGAATGAATGTCTCTTTGTCTTTTTATGTTGGAGCAATTTTTAAACTATTTTTACTCACTGTGGCATATGCTTGTGGTGCTTTTCCTCAATCAGTATGACTGACTGCACAAAACATTCCAGTAAATGAGTGCTACAAAATCCATTTCTGTCAATTCTCAGTTTGTCCTTCTTCTTGTTATCCTGCTTCCCCCTCTTCTCCACCCTTGAAGATCTCTCATCCAGCCTCTTAAATCCTGTGCCATCTGCTCCTCCTTTTGTATAAAACCTATGAAGCCGTATTAATCAGCCTCTCTGCATGTCAGTCAGGTTGTTTGGATGCACATCACTGCCCCTGCTACACTCGTTTACTGCTTGTATTGTCAGCTTTTATGATTCAGAAGAATGTTAATCTACACAGCTAATTTTGGGGGGGGTGAAACTATTTTTGTTCCTTATTCTTCTCATTTTGAATTTCTGATTTAATTTGTTCAACTAAGAATAATTTTGTTTCTGTTCATAGCTTCCGATGAAGCCAACATCTACAGGAAACCCCCCATCTATAAGAGACAAGGTTGGTGAAATCCTTGCAATCTTCAAATAGCCAGTAGATTTGTACACGCTTTGCACAAAATCTACTTGACAAAATGAACTAAATGAAATATTTATAAAGATGTCCCAAGCTGATCTCATAGTAATCAGTAAAAAATTTCTCCTGGAAGGCTGCACGGACATGATTCAGTCAGAATAGACCGTATATCAAAGATGGACGGTGTCTCTCGCGGTAAAATGTGAAGCCTATGAGGAAGTGCATGACACTGCAGTTCCCCCTTCATCCACTAGGGGCTGGTTGCAAAACAGAGCAAATCCCCATAGACTCCCATGTTAAAAAGGCCAACTTCATGGCAGAAATAAACATGTTTACAGCCTGGTTCAAAAATCCATTTTTGGTTTATAGGTCAGGTTTACCTTCATGACAACTGTGGGGAGAGTAAATTTTTTTTCTAACTCGCCCGTTTAAAAGTAATTTAATCTTGAAGTTCGGCATATTTAGGAGCATGTCCTTTTGATTGACAGGTACCGATCTCCCGCTTCAAGTAAGAACGTGAAACAGTAACAACGTGACTTAGCTTTAGCCCTTTAGCTTAGCTTTAGCTTTAGCTCTTCAGAAACCTATGGGTGACATCACAGAGTCTATGTCCATCTCTATATACAGTCTCTATATACATGTTTCAGACCCAGGGTCTGCTGTCCTGAGGAGCTAAAGCAGTTGCCTCTGTATATTGGCAGCTGCCCAACTAGTTGAGCTTGAATCAACCTCATAGTTGACAATAAAAAATGATATATATATTTATCAGCAAACATGCCAGAGTGAACGTTTCAACTTCTAACTTAATGATTTGCATTAAATTATTGACTGTTTAGAAAATAATTGAAAGACTTGTATTATTTAGCACTTTTCCAGTCATGTTGACTCCTCTAAGTGCTTTACCCAACATGTCACAGTCGCCTATTCACACAGGTTGCAATGCAGGCTTCAACCTTTCTGGTTGGAAGACAACTCCTCCTACACCTGAGCTACAGTAAAATACGCTACAACATACAGTAAAATATTTTGTGTGTTCAGATGATGATAAATGATATCATATGATGTGTTTCCGCTCCTCCATCATTACATTGGGATGCGCACTTAGCTTTCAGTATGAATGATGTGAAATGTTAAATTTAAAAATGATTCTGCGCTCAGACTTTCAACATGAATTACAACTTGAAAAGCTGTATTCATTCATAACTATAATGAAGGCATTTCTCTCACATCACGCTGTAGTAATGTAGAGACTATAGGTTAACTATTTGAAACTTAAGACAAGGTCTTGAGGGGGATTTAAGCTTTGATCGCTGTCATGTCAAAAGTCAGAAAACAGATTCAGCTGGTGATTCAAGAGGTGAAGTCAAATTAGAGAAGCAATGCCAAATCCTCGGTGGGTAGGTGATTGATTAGTGCACAGATGGCAGGTCCTTCAGAGTTACAGTTCCTCGGAAAGACCTCTGCATGATTTACAATGAGCTACAAAATGCTGACAAACCACCTCTCCTCACTTTGAGCCAGCGAACTGTGATTTGGGTCATTCATTTGAATTTAAATTTCAAGAGTGAATCATGTTGCAGAGCAGTTTTCACATTATGGCAAAATACCATATTCAGCTGAATATACAGCATATTAGTACTACAATTATGAGACTTTCATAGTTTGCAGAAAGACAAATGCAGAAACTTTCATGCCTCCAAAATACATGTCCTTTTTCTGTTTTTTTTTGTTTTTTTTAAGTCTTTTGTGCAGTTAGTGTTTCATCTGCAGCAATCAGTAGGATCTTCTGTTAGAAAATGGACAAGAGTGTAAATGTGCAACATTTAAACCAACTCAAATCGTATTTGGAGAGCAATTCGGTTTTAAATTTAGGCAATTATTCACTTTGCTCAGATGAGGAAAATCCATGTTGGGACATTGTTCTTGCAATCTGCTAAGTATTTGTTGAACAGGTTGTATATTTTTGCACTTGTTGCAAATGCTGATAAAATGGCTCTTCTTTTCAATGAAAGAATAGGTGGCAGTCAGCTTGATAAGCAGCCATTGTCGTATTCAGTCTCCAGTGTTTAGCACATCCTCTAACCATCACTCTCTGATGCACAGGGAGCAGATTGACCTGTATCCTGCCTTGATATTCAGTGACTTTACCAAAAGTAAAAACAATATAAAGTGTTAAGGATGGGGAAATTTTTCCCTCGGTGATATAACAACACGTTCTTTACTGTTATTGGACCAGCTCAGATAATTCTGCCTGTCCAAGCGTGACACTTCAGGTGCACCCCTTGTTTAAAACCAGTCCAGCAAGTGGTAAGCTGAAAGCAATAAAATCAAATTATAATACGTCACACAATATCAGTTAAGGCATAATGTCTCTTTAAGTAGCTCTTTTCAGTTCAATACAATTCAAATTTTATTTATATAGCACATTTAACACAACCTCCAATGACCAAAGTGCTAAACAAAAATAAAATTAATTTAAAAGTATGCAAACCAATGATATCAATAAAAAAAATTTCTTTTAAACCAAAGATATATAACCAAAGATATATCTTTGGTTTAAAAGAAAATACTATGAGGATAACAGGTAAAACATTTATAAACAACAATAAAACCAAAACGAGATAATAAAAATGAAATAAGTAGACATTTAAATAAAAAATAAAAATGAAACTAACCAAGGTATCCTGTTTGCTAAGTTTTAATTGCCAGGGAGAAGTAATGGGCTTTTAAGAAAGATTTAAACTGCTCGAAGGAGTTTGAGGCCCTAACAGAGAGTGGAAGGCTGTTCCACAGTCAAAGAGCTGCCACTGAAAAAAGCTCTAGCTCCTCTAGTTTTGAGCCTGGTTTTAGGCACTGCCAACAGGAGCTGATCTGCAGACCTTAGGGCTCTTGACGGAGCATAGGACAGCAGAAGCTCAGTTAAATAAGGCGGGGCCATAAAATGCAAACACTTAAAAACAATTAACTTATACTTAAATTGGACACTAAAGTTCTACTTAACTTTATTTGTATAGCGCCACTTCCCAACAATGTTGTCACAGGGCCCTTTACATACACAAATCAACATACACATCATTTCAAGTAAATTCATACATATCCTATAATAGAAAGCAACTGATTGCATCAAGTCATGACTTCGATCCAATCCCCCATCCTGAGCATGCACAAGGCGACAGTGGGAAGGAAAAAACTCCCCTTTAACAGGAAGAAAACCTCCGGCAGAAACCAGCTCAGGGAGGGCAGCCATCTGCCTTGACTGGTTGGGGTGGAGAGGACAGGAAAGACAGATCAACATGTATAACTGCACTTATTCAGGAAGACCTGCAGAAAATAAGGGGGGAAAAAAAGTTCACTGGGATCCAGTGAAGGGAGGCCAGTGCAAGAGTAATGTGCTCCCATCGCTTGGTTGTTGTTAAAAGACGGGCTGCAGCATTCTGCACATTCTGCAAGTGCTGGAGGGAACCCTGGTCCAACCCGATGTAAAATGAGTTACAGTAATCTAGTCGTGTTGTAACAAAAGCATGAATTGCTCTTTCAAAATTAACCTGCAGGAGATACTTCTTTATTTTTTAAAGAAGTCTCAACTGAAAAAAGCTTGACCTAATGACACAACTGATTTGTTTGTCAAACTTAAATATACCTTTAAAAATCACTTACGGTTCCCTGCAGAGTTATGTGAGTAGGATGACATAGGACCAATAATACTGTCATGTCCATGCAGAGGGTTTGTTTGGCCACAAACCACAATTTTTGTTCTACTTCGGTTTAGGTTTAGAAAATTACCCCTTATCCATGAATGCACATCATGCAGACAGTCTTGTAGAGTTTTCACTGTAGACCTGCTGTCACTGGCACTTACAGGCAAATAAATTTGAATGTCATCTGCAAAACAGTGAAAAGAAATGTTGTGCTTTTTAAACATAGAGCCCAGGGGAATCGTGTATAGGGAGAAAAGGACAGGTGCCAAGATTGATCTCTGGGGAACCCCATAATTGAGGGGAGACACAGTAGAGGAGCACTGGCCTAAACTAACACAATAGTTCCTGTTAGTCAAGTAAAATTGACACCATTTTAGTGCTGTGCCCTTAACACCTACACATGTCTCCAAGCGAGTTTCTTTTGGCTCTTTTGGTCATGTAGCAAAGAAACTGAGAGACAACTTTCTCTTTTAGTAAAGATGAATCAAAGCCAAACTGATTCAGAGGTTAGTTTTACACTAAAATGATTGATGAATTCAGTTCTCTAGTATGTGATTGCTGCCGTTTCTCATCCTTCCCATACCCCTTTGAGATGGTCAAAAAATAAAATCCAAAATATTGTATTTTTTCTTTAAAAGGGTTGTGCTCTTTGTTCCACAGAAAGACTTTACAAACCCAACTGCTGCTGTTATTTACTGTACAACTTAGTCTATCGACAGTATATGTAACAAATATTTAGAATATTTTGAAGTTCAAAACACGGTTTAAAGCTTGAGAAATTATGAGGTGGCAGAATTTCTTTCATATAAGTCAATTGGCCTGCCCTCATGTCCAAAATTATAAACCCGACATTACCTGTTCAGGAGCTGATTTGTTGACGTAAACAACCTTTGTGACATTGAAAATCTGGGGTCCAACATGAAATTACCCTGCTAAGCCACAAATCCTGCTTTGTGCAGCCCTCCGGATGGCTGAACAGACAACCCGGCTGAGAGTGGTGAGAAGGAAGGTTATGTCAGGTACATCGATGGAGCAGGTGTACTGACTGAGATGAAGCCTGCAACAACTGAAGAGGAGGGTATGCCAAGAGAATGACAACCTCTTCTAGGGGAAAATAAAAAAAGAGACAATGTCCAAAACTATAAAATATATCAAATTTGAGTTGTGGACAAACCTATCCAATAAACATACCGTAATATTTGGGCAACATGTTTAGATCCTTGTGAATATTTCACATCATTACCTATTTTTATTCCACTGCCAGTGTCGTTGCAACACAACCAACAACCTAGTCTGCTGAACAGAAGTTGTGCATCACACATCACATTTTCTCTGACCTCCTTTCTGTTACCTGTTCCTTTATTTATTTTATGTATCTTCTCTTTACTCCTTATTTCTTCTCCCATGCTGTTTTCTTCCCTCTTTGTGAGTAAATCCTTTATGTCAAGAGCTCTTTGTTGTCATCGTGTTCCTCATACACATGCAGGAAAAGACTTCATACTCAAGCTGGTCCGAGAAATGTTTAGAAATAAGCAGTCAACTAACAACAAAAAAGTTATTTATTATTGTGATACTGGAAATCACTGTGTTTCTAGGGCAACATGAGGTTTTGACATGAAAAGTAAATTGTTGAAAATCCGTCATTAAAGAAAAAGGCCCTCTCCTTGTAACAAAAACTTTTTTATTTCTCTAATTATCCTCCCATCAGACTTATCTGCCTCTCCTTCAGCAAATAAGAGGAAGACCAATGAAAATCTCTTCAATTCTAGTTGTCTCTCTGCCTCCTCTAACTCCAGCCACCTTTATCACACGGACTCCAACTACTATCCCTATATCGGCTCTCCAAAAGGTACAGCTGTCCTTATTTAACCACTTTGTTTATTCTTTTCTTTTACACTGTTGCAATGCTGCATAAGTACATGATTGCATATTTATGTGCATTACCTCAAAGTACCTTGGGCTCAAGGAGAACTTTTAAATGTGAACTCCCAAATGCAGACATGTTCACTTCTCACTTGCTCTCTTTTACCCCCCATTTCCTGTCACTCCCTCCATCTTTCTCTGTGTAGTCTCAAGGGTGAGAAGGTTTTCATCTGGAGGAGAGGAGGATGGATGGAATCATAATATAAACAGGGTAAGAGATGAAAACATCCTCCTGCTTCTCCCTTTTTATAATTTAAGTGAGTGTTAATATTTAATGAGCCTGTTAATTAAATGCTTCTTGCCAACTTCACTCACTGGTCATAACACAAAGTGATGCTCTGCACTCTTCTCACCATCTTTCCCCTAATATCCTACCTTCAATTACAACCACATCTCCCTCTCATTCTGCCATGTTCCATCATCATCTATCAACTCATACATCCATCCAACTCGACTCTTATTGCTACATCTATCTTTTGTACCTTCACTTCTCATCCCTTTAACTATTTTTTTTTTAATCCTCCCATCTGATTAACCCCCACAGGGAATTGGCAGGATGATTCTGAAGGAGGAGATGAAAGCTCGATCAGGTCGTTATGACAATGATACGTGGGGGAGCAGACGCAGTTCCCGATGTAACAGCAAGGAGGCCCTGAACAACCTGGAATATAGCTCCCTTAATGGCTGTAAGCGTCAGAACTGTCATTTTTACTAATCTTTCTTTTTTATTTTTTGCCTTTTTAAGTTTTAAAATAGTTAAGACAGAGCGGAGTATGACTGCCAATATAGGTGCCGAGGCAGATGGTTAAATTTGATCAATACTGTTTATCTGTTTTTTTGTCTGTCTGTTCCGCAAAAAACAAACAAACAAACAAAAAATAATTTCATGTCGGGGCTTTTAAATAAAGCTGCAGATTCAGACTTTCTCAGAAATGGGGAGAGAAAAGGAGAGCACTGGTTTTGATGGGTGATGTGCTCTCTAAATTGTCTGTACATTTTACGTCATTTACCAGACATTATGTGTGTTATGTATGTTTTTTTTTTAGCTTTTCATCTTTTATTTGATGCTTCTCTCAAGAGATCTGCAGCTACAAGACATAAAGAAACTACAAGAAATAACTCAAATATTAAGGATCAAATAAAAAAGGTTTTTATTAGAGCACATAACGGCTCATTAAGACTGCTTTATGGCCACGCTGTCAAAATGTCTGTAAGGATGGCAATTCTGCTCCAGTCTGTCTCCTAATCGTTCCCTCTTCCAGTCAAATCTGAAATATCTTAAAGACTTTTTAATGAACTATGCAGAAATTTTGCATAAGCAGTCATGATCCCAAGAGGATTAATCCTATTGGTTGGTGATTCCGGAGCAGAAAATTAATTTACAGTTATTCAGATAGTAGTTAAATATTGTATCTTGCAGACTACAGTCTCTGTAGTTGCTTGACAAGGAAAGTATTTTTTTTTATAAAGCACGTATCATGAGGCAACCTGCTGTGCTGTCCATAAGCAAAAGAAACAGACCAGTGAGTACATACAGAGAGGTACATATGATACAGATATCAATGCAAAATGCCTCACTATGACAGACATCCCTATCATTATCATCACCACTGCTGTGCTTGCTTGAGAAAATATATTTAAAAAGAAAACTCCATTAAGTAAAATATCTGGCAATTGTTTTCAGACTTGCCTTAAATGAAGTAATGTTTGAGCAGACTTTGCTTTTCTGGTCGTTTGTTCCAGATATAAGGAGAATAAAAACTAAACGCTGATTCTCCTCGTTTAGTTTTAACTCTCGGGAGGGAAAGAGACATTTGATGTACTGTTAGTTTGCAACAGCAAACATTTACAGTCCAATTCTTTGGTGCCCAGGAATCCCATGTACAGATCTAAGAATCGGAGTAACATTATGTTCAGGTCTTTATGGGGGCATGAGCAGCGGCATTTTGCAGATGTCCTAAAGAATATTTAGAGACCTGTAAAAACTTTAAAACAGTAGTCGAGCCTATAAAAAACAATGCAGGAACAAGTTTATTTTAAGTCATGTTGAGGCTTCAGTCCTCTTTTAGTAGACTCTGTTTTCTACTGTTATTGGACTGCTTCCTAGTACATTTATAAAATACTTTCCATTCGGTTGAACTATAACTTGTAATAAAATCATCGAGCAAAAATTGTACCTTTTACACAGTCATTATTCCTTTATCCACAATTATTTTGTTCGATAAACATAAACATGTGGCCACGCAGACACACAGTTTTAATATTTCATCTAAAACATCCTAAAGGCAGCATTTTCATGTACAAGGGTTAATTATTTTAAAAAAGAAAATAAATTAAAAGAAAAAAAAAAAAAAAAAAAAAAAAAAAAAAATATATATATATATATATATATATATATATATATATATATATATATATATATATATATATATATATATATATATATATAGATAGATAGATGTTTAGGCAAGAAGACAAACAGGTTAAGGTAAGTCATGTGATGAAGATGGCAACAGACTCATTTTTTGAGAAATATTAAAACTGTGTGTCTGCGTATATATATATATATATATATATATATATATATATATATATATATATATATATATATATATATATATATATATATATATATATATATATTACAAGAACAAAGAATTTATAGGCAATTCTTAGACTGAATGATTGAGTCCCGTTGTGATGCTGACCAAGCATTACCGAGGGTGGTGTGTTCAGATTTTGTATCAACTCATTCATTGATCGTCCTCCTCTTTGCCTTCAGTAGCTTGTAAAAGTGAGGCAAAGATTGAGTGATTCATAAGGAATGAAAAGGGAGAGTGAGAGTTTGCTGTAGGTGGAAGCCAGATGGGAATAACAGAAGTTGGGAGTTATAACAAAAGAGGCAGAGAGTGAACACAATAAAAAGTGAATTAGATGTGAGAGAGAGCATGAGAGTAAGGAGCTAAAGCAATTTGGAGCTGCTCAGAGATGATCAATGACATGAAGTCCAGGAGGTAAATCAGGGTTAGAGAGCAGGGAGGGAGAAATTAACTCTGTGAACAGCAGATATTGTTTATATTGTTTGGTTATTGTGGGTTTTATGGTATCTATTATTATAGTCCTGGCTGAAAATCCTGACAGCTTTTATTCATCTGTTTTACAGAGGAAGCTGATACCAAAAAGTGATGGAAGAAGTTAAAACTTATTGACTAATTTAAGTCATGTAACATTTGGATCAGGTGCTATTTTTCCTGTTAGAGACAAGTTCATCGCAAATAAAATGTTTGCATTCATTCTTAAGTAAATCATGTCCAACATTAATTGAATGTCATTATTGTTCTTAGCGACCACTTCACTTTGATCCATTTTCTAAACCTGCTTACATCAGAGGTTCAGAGGTTAAATATCAAGTGTGTTGATGTCAGAGGTCTGTTGGTTTTTGCTCAGTCAGTAGAACAATCTTCCTGCAGTGGGAAGATTGGAGGTTTGATTCCTGTATGCCTCCCCAAAGAGCAAATTTTTGCTTTTCATGTGCAATCCAACGGTCATCCACTTCTGAAATTAATCCAATACCTTTAAGAGGAATGTAGTAGAGACAGAGCTCTATAACATGTTAGCATTGTCTGTGTCCTAAATGCATGTATTTAAATTAAATCTTGAAAGTAAAATATTATTTCACAATCTCATGCCTTTATTTCGGTGTCCACAATATGCGTGATGATGTGTAAGAAAAATAACCAGTCAAATCCAAGGATGCAGTGCATTAAACTTACCAAGAACCATGTCTGGGTGACATATAAACATAAACATTTTTAACATGAATTGCACAAGTATAAACCCAGCTGTTGATGAACAGTGGTGCACATGGTGCTTTATATTTCCTATGATGTGTAGGTCATGATGGTGATTAAGCCTGCGTGTTTATGCTGTGAGCAACATATCCACACACAGCTGAGGTTTTATAGATATTTCACAGCAGCTGGATTTATTATTTCCCCCTTGCTGAAACCTTCACTGTGTGCTAGATTATTAACTCTGCTGAACACAGTCTCTTGTGTTGTTTATGCTTATATAATAATAGATACTGAGATGAATGCATATGCAAAAGACAGTAGGGCTGCAAGCTGCAATAAAATTTGGTTTTAAAGAGAAGGTGGCAAAAAAGGAATCCAAGTTTTTTACTTTGTTCTTTTAGTTTGTCCATTGATTCATATCTTTTTGCCAAAATGTTCTTGATTTGGTCGAATTTTCTGGCACATGTTTGATCGAATTTCATTATGGGTAATATTTATTCTCAGCAATGTTGGGTCGTTATATGTGTATAACTCATCAATTAAATAACTCAACCACCAGCAAAGCAGGTGTCTTTCAAGCTCTAACTGGGTAATTCTTTTGCTTTAGCATATGATTTGTGGTGGATTTTAATATCTAAAAATGCTTAAAACTTGACTTCTGAATCTTTCTGAAGCTACACAATGCAACAAACAAGAATATAAAAGTTGATAAAAACTTAAGACAAGTGAGTTCTGATCCCAGAGATTTGTCTGTTTTTCTGGATATGAAGGTGGTGAAATTAAAGCAGCCATCCCATCTCTCTGTCCTCAGCTCCAAGGTCCATCAGCAGTGCCGACAATGGTGAGTGTTTCATCCATGTGTTTTTTTTCTTTCTGCATTCATCCTGAGAAGGGCAGTGGCACAGCGAACCTCTTCATCTCTGTCATCTGGTTGGTTCTGCTGTGGCAGCAGCAGATCTTTAAGTGGGAGACAGTTACCAGCTCACAGTTGGGCACACAAACACTACTTTATCTGATGGATTTCAGGCAGAAGGATAAATGTTAATGTAGCACAGGCTTGTATTTATTACTTCTTTTTTACATAAAAAAAAAAAAAAGAAGCAGAGATACTAGATTCACTGACATGAATCCCTCTGAAACCATCTGTTTCATAACCTGCCAGTTAAAACCACGTTTCACTGTATCTGATTTCATCAATTTGGAAATAAACTTCTGTGATGGGTCTTTATCATCACTACTTGCCTTTAGATCTTTACATAAATTAAGTGTGGGACCATTCAGCTAACTTAACTATCACTTTTATGGCTTGTGTAAGGACTTCTAAGCCCTCACATCCCAACTTTTTCCAGATTCGCCCAGGTATAATGATACTTTTTAACTATTAGAATAAATTTGTTGATTAGTATTGGTAAAAATAAATGAAAGTGCAAATAATGACTTAGAAAGCAGCAGTAGTAATTATATAGCAGCACAAATGCAACAACACTTAAATGCTGCCTAAGCTTGTATAGTTTCTGAGGTGTTTCCCATCAACACTAAACTGGAAAGCTGCATTTCTGCAACACCACATCTAATCTATGAGACGCTGTCTCACTTCTTTTTAAAAGAGTGTAGGAGATGACACACTCATTATAGTTCATCATCTCATACTGCGCTGTGGCTGTACACGCTGGCCAGAATTCTGCTGCATCATGGTGTTTTGCCCCAGCTCCCTGACATCGCTGTGTAATTCAATTTCTTTAAACATGAAAGTGAACAAGAGAAGTAGAGGCTGATAGAAAAGATAAACAAAGCAAGTAAACAGAGGAGAGAGAAAAGATGGAAGAGCAAACAACAGAGGAGGAGCCAGTGATGAAGCTTTGAAACAAGCTTGTAAAGCGGTGAAAGTAGATAAGACAGGCAGTAGAGCCGCTTTAATGGATCTGTGTGACACTGCTGTCCTCTGCTGCTGCTTCTTTAGCAGTGCACACCACAAACACAGGCCTGCTGCCTGGAGGATGTGTTTGATGCTGGTTAACGTTGGTTACCAGGAGGTTGCCATCATGCTGGAGATGTCAAAACAAAAAGCAGAGCTGAGCTGTTCACAGTATGACATAAAAATAGGTTAATAAATGAAAATCATTGTCTCATATTAGTCCTCCAGCAAGCTAGTTTGCATAGTAGCCCACATGCGGAATGTTTGTTCATTATGCCTCAAAAGTCCATCAGTTTATTGTGATATGGGATGTTGGATTAGAGTCATATGTCTACACAAGACTCTCTGTGCAAGTTTGTCATCATAGCCAATATTGTAGCAGCTCTGTTGTGACAGGAAAAAGAACGCAGATGATTAAATTTTTGCATCTAGTGTAACGGTAGACGTTCCCCGGTGTGATATTCTTAGAAACATGGAGAATAAAGATGGTTTGTGAAGCTTTTTCTCTACATTTTCAGCAACATGTCAGTAAGATGTTGTTGAGCTATCATATCTGAAAGCTTAGCCAACTTTACCTCAAGGATTGAACTGTAACAGGAAACTGTGACCCAGATTGACTGGATATTATGTGATGCATAGATATGAAAACATTTTCTGTAGCACTGTAAGATGTTGCCATGTGGAATTGGAGAAGCCAATTTGGCAACTTGGAAATAAATATTATTTGTAAAAAAGAACAGCTTTTGTGTAAGCCGCTGGAAAATCATAACTTACTTTGACAGAATTATTTTCAGTGCAGGAATGTGTGGAGCCTAAAAAAAAACATTTAGAGGCTGTGTACACTTTCTTCTTCTTTAAAAAACAAATACATTTAAAACACAAGCGGCACAAACAATAGAGGAATTGGACTTCTTAATAAAGTGAGTGTCTGTACTTATTTATGGACACATTTTTATGTTTATTCTTCCAGAATCATACGCTGCCAAATCTGCCTCGTTGCCAGGCTACGGCAGAAATGGAGTGAACAGGGTAAGCAGCGCGGGTTCTAGTCTGTGTGAGTGTGTATTTGTATTACTTACACTGTATTACTTGCACTCTATGGCTCTGATGAAAGTCTCTGCTTTCATAACATTTCTAGGAAAGGTTTTGGTAAAGTATGTTTGGGTTACTGTCAGAGTTGACATGTAGTCATGCTGAAAGTTCAGTAAGTTTCTGGGACATTAATAGAAGTTCTTGTAATGTTTTCAGAGCATCATTTTACTTTACAATTGGTTGAATTAAAAAGTATATTCCACGTTGGCTGGAAAAAAAAAACATCTGAACTGAAACAAATTAACTATTATTTTATTATATTGTTTTTATTTTTCAAGTGTTATTTTAATTTTTTTTTTTTAAATGAAAGTAAAGCTCAAAGAAAATGAACTATTATGTTTTCACTTTTTCTATTATATTAATAAAAAACCAGCATATACTGTATATTGAAAAATAATACAGTTTCAGACTTTGTTAAACCTGACTTGTTGGATTTCTACAGAAAACACAGATTACTATTATATTTCATTACTTTCACCAGGGAAGTTATGTTTGAGCCTGTTTGTCTGTCCATCTATCTGTTTGTTGGCAACTTTTTGCTTTAACAAATTAGATTTTTGAGCTGGGTTTTTTTTTTCTGAAAATGAGCCTACATCTAACTTCTATTCCAAGATTCAGTAAAACTTTCTGATGATCTGAAAGGAATTGCGGACACACTGAGGTATGTGTCCACAATAACTTTAAATGAATTAACATTATATGTTAATGATAAATACAAATAAAGTAAACACCCCCTTCACTTTTCTAGTTGTTGTTGCCATGCACTTCATCGCTGCCTCAGTTTGCTTCTGTGCTTTAAGGTCACTTGATGTCAGCCTACAGTTCTTGAGGGATCACCATGTGGTCACCCTTTCAGGCTCATTTTTTTCACAATACTCAGACACATTGATTTAAGTTGAGACAGACAGAAAGACAGCTAGATAGACAGCTAGATAGATAGATAGATAGATAGATAGATAGATAGATAGATAGATAGATAGATAGATAGATAGATAGATAGATAGATAGATAGATAGGTAGGTAGATAGATAGATAGATAGATAGATAGATAGATAGATAGATAGATAGATAGATAGATAGATAGATAGATAGATAGATAGATAGATAGATAGGTAGGTAGGTAGGTAGGTAGGTAGATAGATAGATAGATAGATAGATAGATAGATAGATAGATAGATAGGCAGGCAGGCAGGCAGGCAGGCAGGCAGGCAGGCAGGCAGGCAGGCAGATAGATAGATAGATAGATAGATAGATAGACAGACAGACAGACAGACAGACAGACAGACAGACAGACAGACAGACAGACAGACAGGTAGGTAGGTAGGTAGGTAGGTAGGTAGGTAGGTAGGTAGGTAGGTAGATAGATAGATAGATAGATAGATAGATAGATAGATAGATAGATAGATAGATAGATAGATAGATAGATAGATAGATGTTAGTTTCACAAATAAAAGAGCTACAGAGAGAGAATAAGACAAATGGGACCATTCACTAGGTGGTGATTTATGGCAAAGTCCTTCATTCCCTGCCTAACTTTAAAGACATTTGTATCAGTTTGGTTCTTGAGGCCAAGTGTGACAAGTAGCTAGACATTATCCTTTTATTATTGTGATGAATTTGTTGGTGCAGTCATTCACAGATTAAAGTCTCTTTCTGCTGTCTGCTATGGAGATAAATATGCTTTGCCAGGTCCACGCTTCCCTAAACTGGTTTTGTTGTGTTCTTGCAGCCGGGAAGTGCAGGTGGAGATTATTACCAGTATGACAGCAGTAATGCAGTGAACTGGCAAATCAGAGGTGAGCCCCTTTAATCTGCTCATCTCCTCTTCTTTAAGTTTAGTGAAAATTTACTTTGCCTTGTGAATCATGTTTTTCTTTTTTGTTTGTATGTTTTTTTAGTTTATGTATTGATTGTTCATGTGTGATTGTGTTTCTCTTCTTTTTTTCAGAATACAAGGTAAGCTGCTGCAGCAAACGTCAGGAAAAAGTTACTGAGCCAAGAAGGAAAGGTCTGGATTAATCTTTCATAAATCAGACCCATGTGTGGTTTCTTACCCTTGACTGGTGAATGCATCTCACTCCCTAACACCCACTCCACTCTGTGATATTTTGTCAAGCTGGCTGAGTCCAAAGAAAAAAGTCGCACACATATATAAATAATGGAACACTGACAAAGGAGTAACAGAATCCTTTGTCGTAGTGTGTGTGGTGTGTGAGAGCCAGCTACATTGTCTCTTCATGACAAGATGAGTCCGGAATACAATACACACATCAAGAGATAGATATTATTGTGACAAAGTGGGCTGCAGTTTTTGTTTGGAGAAGACATAACGTAAAATTGTTATCTAAAGTGATTTAAAAGGCAGCAAACCCTCTTTGGAATTATATAAGTACACCTACGTAAACTCAGATTTACATAATAGTTCACCTGATTTGTATCTATTATTAATGTGATTTGTAAGATAAATTCCACAACTTTCTTTGTATTTATGTTTATAACATAAACAGTCATATTTGTTTGCAGGGACAATGAAAAATACTTTTTTTAAGGTTCTCATTTTTGCCATTATTTCTGTATTTGGCCTTTGGAGGGTAACAGGAATAAAAACACATTTCTTTTGGTGTTTTAGTCATTTAGTCATTCTTTTGAAATCCTTTCCTGGTTTTTTAAGAATGTATATAACCTATTCTAAACAATATTACCACACAATGTTACTATGTATTTCCTCTCTTTTTTTATTTACATAAAGCATTTATGTTGCATTTCAGTGCATGGAGCTTATATGAATAACAGCTTGTATTGTTAAAGCAGGTGTTAAAATATCTGATTTGGCCACACATTGTTAACAATGCCTTCCTTGTTTCTGTTAGATCTATCCCTATGAAGCCCTCATGGTGTCCGTCAGAGGGCAGCAGCGTCTTCCCTGTGATGTGGACAGAGCCAGACTTGAGGTAACGTGCCTTAAAATATATCTCTTTCCCAAAGTTGTGTCACTACTCTTGCTCAACATATCGAAGCTCTAAAGTAAAGCAAAACACAAAAAGCTTTATATCCCCAACATGGTGCCTGGAAGTTAAGTATGCATCCTCTCATAGTCAAGCATAACAAATGGGAACACTGTGCATACTTCAATTAGTGGACATTAGAAGCTATTACAGCCTGACCATGATGAAATACTGACTACTCCTAAGAGGAGAGTTACTGGAAGACCAGTCAGGAATACAGATAAATACTTTTCTAAGTGGATATTTCAGCATTGAATAGATAGAGAAATTTAAAAAATGCTATTAAAATGGTCAAACAGGTGTTTTTGCCATGTCATTGTAGATATCTGTGAGCAGATTATTAAGGGGGCATCAATAAATGAAGGAATTTCCAGATGTCTACTAAAACATAGCTACATGTTGAAAGTCTGGGATTATCTCAAAACTTTCTGCATCCAGGGTAGCAATACAGAAACTAAAAGAAGGATTTTTTTATGAGTGTTTACAACAACAGCTTCATAACCTGGGTTTCTGAAAGCCTTTTAAGCCTGAAATGTTTTACTCAGTGTTGTTTGCATGGTTAAAGTCATTTCAGGTTGTCTGATCCCCTTCATTGCACGTTTTTATTGTTTTCTTCCAGAAAATACTCATATGATTAAATAATGTGGTTGTTCTTTTGTGATTTTATCTTCCTTTTCACAGCGTCACCTCTCACCAGAAGAGTTTTATAGAGTCTTTGGCATGTCCATGTCTGTGTTTGACCGTCTTGCTCAGTGGAAAAAGAATGAACTGAAGAAACAAGTCCGACTCTTCTGAGAAACGTCTTCAGATCTGTCTGACGCAGTGCAGTTCCAGCGTCAACAATGTGCTCTGAAAGCAGCTCCCATAAAAGTTTGCTGAACTCCAGAGTGAGTGATTTGTCAGACAAAAACTAGAAAAAGAAAACGTCTGGCCTCCTGCTTTTGGCATGCAGTAACTGGTGTACACTTAGCTTCTTAAGCAATATGTATGAAGTCAGCCAACTGGGTCAAATGGGAGAAATTGGGTGAGAGGAAGAAGAAGGCTGGAAGGAGAGCAGAGAGCAGAGCTGGGGCTTCGATCAGCACACAATTAAGATGACAGATACAAATGAGTGGCTGCTGCTCCCTCTCCGACCAGCAGACGGCAGTGTGCTGCAGTCTGAGCATTTGAGGTACTTTTTAACCAAACTAAGCATATGCAATATTCACAAAACATTCATGCCCCCCCCCAAAAAAAGATAAAGGGGTAAAAAAAAAATTATATTTAAAAAATGTGCTCCAGTTTTACCTAGACCAGACAAACACCACCTTCAGACACAAATAAGTGAAGAATAACCCAGTGTGAGTTAGTGTTAAGGCTATTGAACATGCACATCATTTGCAAATAGTGAAAACCAAAGGTTTTCTCCTGCTTTTGTTTTTCTAAGCTATGTAATTGACCTTGATGTCAGTGCATCTGAAGCCATATCAGTGTTAGGACTTATTTTTTACTGTTTTAGTAAACTGTACAGTTAAATACAAGGTGCTGTGGATGAGCTGTAAAATGGAGATTTTTGATAAGAAATCACTATCTCACACATTTTATTTTAAGAAATTCTAATTCATATTTGCAGCTGCAATTGAGAAAAACAGACTGAATTGTGTTTGTAAAGAGTGGTACGAGTTCACAATTACAGCTGAGGGTTTAACATTTTGAGTGGATGTGCATTCAGAATATATTCATTCATTCATTCATTTATTTTCCTAACCACTTAATCCTTTTCAGGGTTGCGGGGAAGCTGGAGCCTATCCCAGCAGTAAGTTCAGAATAAAGAGATCTAAATATTTAAATAAAGATCTAAATAAATAAAATAATTCTGATGGTAATTAAGGAAACATGTTGTAAGTCAAAGAGTCAGGAAGGAAATGGCTCCTACAAGGGAGATGGAATGTAATAACATAATTGCAAAGAGGATATTGGCAGACACCAAAAAAGGAAATCAAAAACAGATTTGTGTGTGATAAACAGGTGTGGTGTAAAAATACTGTCTGATAAACAGGTGTGGTGTAAAAATACTGTCTTCATTTGACTGGATTTTCTAAACAGCAGTTGTTGGATAGCTGATGTAAAAACAAATTAATGTCCTCTTTTTACTAAACACTGGTTGAAAGAGTTTGTTTTTGAATGTACTGTATCTGTGTGCAGGTGTTTACAAGTTGCAATGGTGAATTACTTTTACCACATTAGCTATGTATAAAACAACAAACTAATTTATTTCTTAATAATTGGAACAATCTGTTGTCTGTAGCTCCGTATTTCACTGCAACTTTTAAATAAATGATACATTTTCCAGAACCTTGAATGTTCACAGAAGTGAATGGAATTGAAACCAGTTTATTTGTGTCTGACTTTTCATTCTATTTTGTATGTCGTGGTCACTGGTTCAGCATGTTAATTTGTCTTATCTTACTCTATTTTTTTTTTTTTTTCAATGTGTCTTGTCCAACATTTAGGCAAGCAGAATGATTGTCTGGATGCTGTGTTCTGCTGAGCAAATTTACTTTGCCAAGGGAAGTTTTATAGATATAATGATCCCCTTGACTTTCTGAATTTTTGTTTTATGTGTTTATTTTGCGTTATTGTTTGCATTGTACAGTTTGTACTGCTGGACTGGACCGGAGAGGACAGAAGAAAGACAGAAAGAAAAAGAAGAGAAAACACCTCATAGGGAAAGTGAAAAAGATAAAGAGAGAGGGAAAAAAACAAAAAAAGACAAAACAAAACTAAACAAAAACTATCCTACAGATTTTTATGCATATATATATATATATATATATATATATATATATATATATATGTATGTATATATATATATATATATATATATATATATATATATATATATATATACATACATGCCAACTGTAGATCATAGTAACTAAACTATGAATCTCAAAGTTAAATATAAATGAGAAACATACAGAGAAAACTAGCTGCTGTTAGTGAATAAACCTGCGTGATGACTCGGTGGCTGTGTCACATGCAGAACATGCAGAGTGGAACGTGTTCAGAGAAGAGTGATCATGCCAGTGTGACCCCTCCCACCCAAAGGGAAGAGGCATGCCAGGAGGACTCCCTAGACCAGGGGTGTCAAACTCCAGTCCTCGAGGGCCAGTATCCAGCAGGGTTTTGTTGTTTCCCTCTACTAACACAGCTGATTCAAATCAAATAGATCCAGCAGCTTCTTGTCGACCTATTTAATAATTTCGGTAAGGCGTGTTGGAGCATGGTGACAACAAAAACCTGCAGGATACCGCCCCTGCAGGACTGGACTCTGACACCTGTGCCCTAGACCCAGGCCAACGGCAGCCACCGGCAGCCACCCCTAGGCACAGACCCCAAACGCCCCACCCCTGAGTCAGCCATGCGCCGACCCAGGAGGCGGCAGAGTCCCCCGCAGTCAGGGGGAACAGGCCCCAGCAGGCCCGGACCAGCCGGGCACCGGCCACCCAGGGCAGACAGAACGCGGGCCCCACGGCCCCAAGAGCCCAAAAGCAACCTCCCACCCCCGCAGACAGAGGATCTAGCCCACGCCAATGGAGGGCCAGGATCCCCAGACCGCCACCGAGCGGCAGCCAGGCCACACCCCAGTTATCTCGCTCTATTTAACTAATTATAGTCCAGAGAGGTGAGACCTAAATTCTTAATTTTACAAATTTATGAATCTGATAAATTATGTGGGAATGCTGAAAGGGACTGATAATTCTGTGACTTTTGTCAGAACTTTCCATCACCAAATCTGACAATAGTTTTAAAAGTTAACCACATTGGCAGCTGTTCTTGTAATTATGCATCATGGTTTCTTAAAATATTGCCCTTGTAAACATTTACCATGGTAGGATACTCAATTTTTGTGATATTAATACCTCTTGTGGCTATGACTCAGTATACAAGTTGATTTTTGATAGTTATCTATACTTCTGAGGTTTGCATTAATATTTACAGTAGCTACTCCAGAATCATACCTCACACTCTGCTACTACATGACACATTCTGTACTACTTCACAGCATAACAGTGGTGCTTGCTTTACTGTAGGGTAAATAATACAGTGCTAAAGGTCATGTAATATGTTCCTGCAAAGTATTTTTATTTAACACCAAGGTCCCACTACCTATACATACATTAGGATAACATGCAAACGCAGAAATGAAACTGTTCAAATCAAACTTTTCTGTTCCACATTTACATGCTTTGCTCACTCCGATTACTCCGAAAAATAACTAGGTTAGTTATCATGGTTATGCAGATGACACACGAATAAATACAATTATAGATTCTGGGAATTACTGTACCCTACAAAACTTCATCAAGTGTCTAAAGGATGTAAAAAAAAAAAACTGGAGGCTTTCTAATTTTTATAATTGATGAGGGCAAGACAGAGGTGATCATTTTGGGGCCGGAAGAGGCATGACTAAAAATCAGCACTCTGCTTGAATGTGTTATGTTAAGAAGCACAGACAGTCACATTTAATCACTTACAAAACAGCCTTTTATCACTTGAAGAATATTTCCATTGTCAATGTATTGATGTGTCAGATTTACGTGGAAAAAAAATGGTTCATGCATTTAGTTTCAGTAGACTGGACTAGTGTAACAGTCTATTCACAAGTTCACCACAAATGTTGATCAGACCTTTGCAGTTGATCCAGAAAAGGGACAGCTTGAGTTGTCACCAACACTAGAAAGGTGGATCATATTATTCATTTTGTGAGCTTCTTAAACTGGTTCCTTGTCCAACAAAATTTGATTTTAAAATGCACCTGCTAGTTGATAAAGCTCTAAATGGTTTGGGGCCAAACCACATCTCAGACCTTCTGATAAATAATGAACCTTCCAAGCAGATCAGAATACCAGGTGCAAGGTTCCTGTTTATTCTTAGATTTAAAACCAAACATGGAGAAACTGCATATAGTTTTTTTTCCATTCGCCTTTCATTTGGAATAGGCTCCCAAACAACAGCAGGTCAGTTGAAACTTTGGCTTCTTTTCAATCACTTCCTTAAATTTGTTACAATTGATCTGATTGGTAACTATTCAAGCTTTTACACACATCTCTATGCAGGGCCAGAGAAACCTACATTTTGTTACTGTTTTTTTGTTGTTCTTTTATTGATTTATTTATTTATTACAGATTTATTTCTTTCCTCCTTTCTATATTTATTTATTTATTCAAAATTGTCCTTTAACATAGAAGCTAGCTGGAAATAAGCTAAGTAATAATTAGCATTCACAAAGAGGAAAGTTATCTGTGGTAAACTGGTACAAGTTATTGTTGCATCTTTATGTTAATCTGATCATTAACTTTTTCATGCATGAATTAATAAAAAAAAAAAGCAAAAACAAAACAAAAAAACAACCTCCACAGACACATGCTATGATACTTTTTTGTTTATTAGTAACATTTAGAATTGACCATGAGTCGTGATTTATTTTAATTTATTCTAATAAATATTTATTAAATAAGATGTAATCATAATTATATTATGTAAATCTTGTATAAAATATAGCTGTATCATGTTCTTTTCCTATTTATCACTAATGCACACTTAATTACATTATGTACACATGATCACATATCTATTTATTCTACAGTGTGTGGAAACGTTTTGGATGACTCACCAACATCCACTGAAATGGTTTATTTACAAATATCCTCATTCATGAATATGCAAGAAAAAAGCTTGCAAATATGTGTCCACAATAAGGCCACTATGCATGAAAGGGTTAATTGATTCATAAAGCACTTTACTGTTGTTAGACGTATATGTTAATATATCAGTGGCTACTTTATAATGTTTCAGACCCACGTTTTTGAAAATGAATCAATTATTTTTCATAAATACTCACGTTTATATTATTAAAGCAGGAAGCCAGCATATGTTAATCGGAGTAAAACTTAATTATAAACTGAGGGGAAGTAAGTTAAACAGCAAATAAGTGAATATGCATGCCACTAATAACTAACACCATAAATGAGCAAAATATCTCAGAGGTTTTAAGGTTCATTTGACGGAACCGCACCGGCATTAGGACCCAGCGAAGTCCTGGCCGACGAACAAGTCGCCGCCGAGTCAAACTGTAAACTGTAGCGGTCACTGTGACTCACTTGGCCGCTTAGAGACCCACAGAGAATCGCCGAGCCCGTGGAGAACACCCCTCACTTCCTAGTTACTTTTTGAATTAAGCGACTAAGGGATTATAAGAGGAAACAATTAGGGAGATAAAGACGTTTTCAGGTGACATGGACTCTAAACGCCAGAGCGGTAAGTAACAGTCCCTCAGTAACAAGCAGCTTTATGTTGAGAAGTTTTATTACAAAGCGTCAATAGAGAGAGAGCACCAGTGAATGTTTTACTGAATACAATAAATATACGACTAAGTAGCTCACAAATAAAACCTACCGAATAAACGTGACACCAAAGAATAAACACTAAATAATGAAACTTTATATGTTACTGTACATGTTTATTAGATATAAATGAACGCTTAAAATGTGAGAAATGGACGGACCGGTACTGTAGTTTCCTCTGATTCAACTAAACCGAATTGCGCCTCGCGCCCTGTTCCGCTGGAGTACGCTGGCGTGATGTCATGCAGCCACGCGCCTGTTGGTGCGCTGTATGTGTGTGTGTGGATGGAGGAGGAATCCTCAGGTAGAGTGATGCAACCTGATGCCAACAGAGTAGTGCCCTGCTGGAAGCTGCGCTGCTGGAGAGGAAGCAGCAGCAGCAGCAGCTGAATGGCTGCTCTGTTTTCCAGCCTTCAGGCCACAACTCTGCAACAGGAAGCTGCGTTATGTGACACCAGGTGATGAAGAAGTCTCATCTGAAAAATCTGCGTAAGATGAAGTAAAATCCACAAAACAGCCAGAACAGAAAATTAATCAGAGCAATATTGTAATGGTATTTTTAAGCAATTGAAACAAATTCTGCAAGGAAAGGGTGGATCTCTAATTTAACAAAATTTATTTATACAGTTTGATTGGCCATCGATGATGGTCATCATAAATCTAGCAATGATTTACTATGGATTGTTTCTTAGAGCACTTAGTCATCAAGTCAAGAATCACTTCTGTCACACCACATTATATTTGGGAATGAATTTTCTTGTTTTTACTCAAACTAACTGTCCATATAAGTATGCCTTAAGCATCTACCCCAGTTCTGTTGTTTTTGCATGTTTCAGTGGGGGAATAATAGTGTACAACTAAGCCAACATGCACAATGCCCTGAAACTTCACTAAGACTTGTTTTCCTACTGTTGCATGCTAAAATATTACAGGATGAAAATGGCACACAAACATCCTTGCATATGTACGTAACCTTATTCAGAACAAAATTATGTATGCAGCTAACAGTGTAGTAAAATAGAATAATGGATTTTAGTTAAAATATCATATTGATTTGTCAGTTTGTTCAGGCCATGTTGATGAAATGTCATAATTATTAATTGCATTTGAAAAACTTAGACACAACCATTTCTCTTTGTTTAATAAGTCTCAGCAGCCTTCACCTCCAACATGGATTTCTCACAATTCCTTTTCCTTTTCCCCTTCTCCCACTGCCCACCCCTCTTTTCCATTAGTTTCAGAACAGGAAAGTACAGACTGTGATCTCATGATTTAAGTTCAAATTTGTTACACAGTAAAATATCGTAACTTTAATAAACAGCTGCTGTTCAGCTGTTTAAAGTGAGAGTGAGTTATCCTGCAGATCTTCTACTGTTTCATTTTCTGTCACAGAAATGTTGAGTTGTTTTAGACAGAAACTGAACCAATCTGATCAGAGCTGATGTTTATTAACAAAGAACAATATCTGGGTTATATCAGTTACAGGAGAAGCTTCCAATTGTCTGATGTGGTTGTTTTATTTAGCATTCAAATGATTGTTTCCACAATTGATAAATCAGAAGAAAGGCATTTAATTTTCTGTAAGACAGAGTTTAACCACTGATCTCACAATATATGTTCTGGGAAGAGTTTTACTGGTGACAATTTCATAAATCATGGGATCTGTCAGTAATTATATATTCTGTGCACTTTGAGTGAAGTTATTTTCACTTCACTGCACTCAACCAGATTTATCTTTTATTGTTATACCAAAACACCATCTTTCCCATGCATCAGTGTTACTGCAAGAACATTTTCAGTATTTACATTTATCTGTTTTACACTGCGGGAATAAATGAGATATATTCACAGAAGCATTTGGATGGAAACAGTTTCAGTGAATCAATGACAATAATCAGAAATCACATGGCATCTGAGTGCACTTCAGTCTGGTATCAGAACACAGCTGTACTTTTAGTTTGATAAATCCCAGTTTTCTTTTGCTGTCTTCTTCTCTGAAACCAGGCTTCTTCCATGTAAATAGCTTTCCCTGGCATTGCACATCATCCTGCTGAACCCTCCTCAGTCCATCAACCTTTCAGAGTCACAACAGACAAGGATGGAAAAGTGCAATACATTTTCTGAAAATACATATAAATAGAAATTCATTTTGTCACGGAGAGAAGCATAACCAGTGACCGCCTACCTGATAAAATCACATTTTTTACAAAAGTCTGGGGTTTCATCTAAACTAAATCTGTGCCACATTGTCTGGTCCAGTGTTGAGCCATTCCATGTCTTGTTGCTCTTTTTGATTTATTATCTGCATCAAATGATAAGATACTAAAAGAATGTGCAAAAGAGAATTCCTCTTCTGTTTTCCCACAGCTGTTTCTTTTTACGGATCTTGACAGCTTGGTTGTGGACTTTTTAAAGTGTCTGACTGAAGGCTAACCCCAGGCGAGCAGTGACACCATGTACTGTTGTCGTGAAAATATGAATTACGGGATGCTGAATTTCTGAAGCAGACTCTTGTCTCGGCCATAGCTGCTGGGGCAGCCAGGCTTTGAACTCTGACCTCCCTCTGAAGAGGATGGGTGTCTGGAGAAGGGACGGAGTCAGATGAGGGAAAGGAGTTAAAAGGAAAAGGGTCTGAGAGGGAGAAACTTGGGGGAAGAAATAAGTGGAAGAGAAAGTATTGGATTCAGAGAGACCACTTGGAGTTAGTGTGGGGGAGGAGGTCAGAAGAGGAGCTAAGCAACAGTTTCATACACTTTTAAGACTTGAATTTATCTTTACTTAAAGCATATTGCCCCTCCTATTGTGTACCTCAGGCAGCTTAAGTTATGGAAGCAACAAGCAAGCCATTTCATTATGTCAGTATACTGCACTTCTGCTGGAAGTCGTGGAAATCTTCTAACCAGGGGGGATATTTTGAATGAAAGATGAAAGTCAAGGAGGTGCTTAGCCTTGGATTTGTGTTGATTGATGGGTAAACGTGTAATGGATGGGAATGAAAGCCTCAGGCTGGAAGGACAGACGTTCTCTCTGTCAGCTTGCTGCCCATAAGCATTACTTTGTGAGATAAACAGCAGCAGCAGTCCTTGTTTTGTTTCCAGCTGCAACCAAACACGCTAAATCAGTTCAAATGATAGTCGCATGGCCCAGATCTCATGACTGGCCTCCGTCAGGAAGTCGGTCGGGAAACACGCAAAAATGTATGCAACAAAACACACACACACATTCTCAATAGTACTCTTGTGACTGTATGGTTGCTTGATTAGTAAGTAAAAGAAGCACTGTGTGTGTGTATGTGCACCTTTTGGATTAAGTTAATCACTGATGAGGGAAAAAATCATTTGGAGAAGAAATATGTGGTGTTTTTGTTTTAATATGGCTGTGTGTCTGCATGTGTGTAATAAGGGGGTAACAAAGATCTCACTGTGGGTGAGACCAACCACAAGCCTCCAGAACAGCTGATTCTCAGCCTGTGAAGCCTCCGGTCCCCCGAGAAAAGATGGCCTTGACTATTGAAACAAAACATAGACCGAGGCTCAGTCTCAAACTCTATCAGCCCACTTGTGCCGTTGTTTCCTCTGTGACTGATAACATTGGAGAGTTGTTGTTTTGATGACCGGGCACGGATGTAACATCTAAAACTTTGCTACCTCTCAGATTGGAAGCTTCGTATTAAGTTTACTTGGAAGCTTAAGATGGGAGACGGACATATGAGGATGGGAGAGAGAATGTAGAGAGCAGATGGAAGGAAAGTTTGCAGAAACAGAAGATGAAGAGAGAAGAAAGTGGGAGGAAAAGACAGAGAAGGTGAGGCGAGGCTCGCAGCGGGATAACAGAGAGAGTGGAGATCAGGAAGGAGCGAAGAGAAGCCTCTGTCGACAGCTTAGACAGGAAGCCACAGCTGCACATACACACTCATTTACACACGCTTACAGACAGCTGCTGGAGATCTGTCCTTTAACCTTGAATGCCCATGGCTCGAGACGACGCAGCTGTGCTGCACCACGCCTCTCCTTCTCTGTGTGTAACTGTGTGCTAGTTCCTGTTTTGTTTTGTTGGAGTTTCTGACTCTCAGTACAATTGTTTGCTCTGGTCTTGCAGAGCATTGTGGTCATCTAATTTTGGCCCTTGCAGAGACAATGGAGCATTGTTGGAGAGATTGGGGGTGCGGAAGAGGCTTGGGGGAGAGTGAGGGCCTCGTGAGGGTCTCTGTCTCTACTTTGTGTGACAGAAAAAGGGATTATTTTGATTTTGGTTCAGCTTAGCATGTCGTCACTGTTCTTTCCTTATCTAATTGCAGATATTTTTTTGGTGCATATTATAGCAGCTACATTTGTTTAACCAGAATTTTGCAAGCTGGTGTCATGATTTCTACAACAGCCATTAAAAAATTTACCTAATTTTCTTTATAGTTCTATTAGGGCAGGGGGATATGACGATATATATCATTTAGATAATAGAAAATATCTATTGTTTCACATGAGGCTCTATCGTTTATGCCACAATGAGGTGCTTTACTGCAGTATGTTATGTAAAGATGCTCTTTACAGCATCCACGCTGCAATACATAAGCAAATATGGAGAAAGACGGTAGCAGACATGTTTCAGAGTAGGGTAATTTACTAAAAGATGACTATCCAACCAAAAATGATGAGCTTGTTCATAAAAGAGGGGAAATTTCTGTCCTATGGATACTAAAAGACCGACGTGGAACCAACAGTACTAGCTCATAGTCCCAACAACGGACTCCAACAAAACTACCGGTAACTTATTTTGGCACCTGCGCAAGAATCAGGATAAAGAATACAGAATAAAGAATAGAGTCAACGAGCAGAAGCCACAAAAGCAGAGTCAAGTGGTGGTGAAAGGTCTCATAATAAACTCCAGATGCAAACGCTGCAACAGCATTTACCTGTGAAACGCCATACGGCCATAGTTCCTCCAGATGAAAGGAGATCACTACTTCTGTTGCCAAGCACATCTGACAAATAACTGATGACTGACACAAAGTTACACAAATAATTTTATATTGTTATGTATATCATTATGGGGATATAACAGGAGCTATATCGTGATACAAGATTTTGCTCATATCGCCCACCCCTAAGTTCTATCAATTCTAAAGGACAGGGAGTGAGGGTCAGCCTTCACTACATTTGTCAAGATAAAGTATAATAAAGCCTCGTTGGTTTTCCAGTATCTACCTGAAAGTGTCCTTCAAAGTTTTTGTTTCATATTTTGAGCAAATGGTATGTAAATTAGATTTTTTTTCCACATAAAACAGCATCATGCATGCTTTATGCATATGTCTGTAACTTTAAATACAGCCATAGTTCCAAACAAAGTTGGGATGTTGTGCCAAAAGAACAACAGTAGCAAGGCACTGTAATGACAAATTTTATTCACAGTAAAACATAAAATGTATTTTGAATATTGAAAAGGGAATATTTGACTATTCCATGAAAAATTTAAACTCGTCTCGATTTTGATGGTTTCAACATGTCTCGAAACAAGGTGGGATGGAGTGTTTACCACTACCTTGCATCCGTTCTTCTTTTAACAAAAGCCTGTTAACATCTGGGAACTGAGGCGACCAGCTGTTGGACCTTTAAAGGAGGAATGTTATCCTGAACTTTTCTGATAAAGAATTCTTGCGGTTTAACAGCTGTCATCTAGATGTAAGCGTACGCTGCTCTGAAACCTGTACATGCTTTTCAGCCTTAATAATCTATTAATATGTCACTATAATAAATCAGTTAATAAATTAATAGTTTAAGCATTTCCCCTTTTTTTTTGTGTGAAGATCTTGAGAGTTAAATGCAACAGAGTACTAACTACAAAGTCAGTAACAGATACGTATTCATATACTGCAGTAATCTGTATTGCATTTCAACTTCATTTGCAGCTACTGCACCATATTCTGACTTTAAACAAGGCAAAGAAAACTGGATGAGTTCACCAGTAAGGACATTACCGAGTAATTTGACAAGAAGATAAAATAGAACAAGCTGAATATTACTAAATCATAATAAATATATCAACCAAATCAACTAAATACAACAAATTAATTTAATAAAATAAAAATGTTATTTCTGTTAAATATTTTGTCTTTAACTAATAAAACCACAGTGTCCAATAAAAAATACAGTTTAGTATTTAAAACATTGTGGAATTTATCAATAAGTTGACAAGGGAACATTTTTACTCTATTCACCAAAAATATTTCATTCATTTAATATCCGAAGCGCTTAGTTCGATTAAGGGTCACGGGGAGCTGGAGCCTGTCCCAGCAATCTTTAGGGGGGGAGAATCAAAAATATTTATATGTTATAAATCTCTTTAAAGAGCATAGTATAAACTTCAAATAGCCATGTTGCATACATATCTGAGTTGAGTTATAGATAGGAACCCTCAGCTTGATCCTGCTGTACTTTATGTAACACAATAGATAAGTGTTGTTTTTATTCATTTTCCTACTCTTGTTTTTTTTAATTCATTTTATAAGATATAGAAAACGCTGTAAAACTAGATGCAGCTGCGGCAATGACACATATATCAGTGCAAATCCGTGTGTCTCAGCTTTCAGAAGGATTCCATCCATCCGTACAATAGACAGTCGAAGGGTTTTAAAGGGTTAAATTCTATTGTAAATTGATAAAGACTTCCTAATGCAACATGACAGTGTAAAATTAGTGCTAGTCTTAACCCACAACAACACTAGCTTGCTGCTACATGTGATCTTTTATTAAAAGCTTCAGTTAAAAGATGGCTCTTCTCTTTTTATCATCATTTCAACTCTGACTCATGTACCTGAAGTAGAGTCCAACGCTCATGCCTGAAGTGTTCGGTGCTTTCTGCAGAGCTGCTGCTCCATTTTACAGTTAGCTCGGTCTTAGTCTTTTAATTTTGGTTTGACTTTGAAATGATCCCATACTTGGCATGTTTTGACCTTTTTTCTGGCTGGCTCTTTTGTTTGCTCTGCAGCTTTTCTCCTTGCTCTGTTTGCTCCATCACTTCTTGCTGTTATTGAACAAACAAGCACACTCTCATTTACTTGAAGGTAATACAGGAAGTAAGTTATACAGACAAGAAGTGAAGTTTTAGATGGAACATTTTTATTTATCTTTTCTTGTTAAACAAAGCTTCTATTCCAATCATTTTTTGTAAAAGATGAAACTGAATAAATTCATTAAAAGTTGCAGCCCTAATTTTGCCTTTTCTAATGTGCCAGTTCTAAAGAGACTAAAGTACTCCTTATCTTCCAAGATGCAGACTTTTGAATTGGGTCCAAAATAGTTTTAACCTGCATTTGTAGATGGATCAGCAAACTATTTTCATAGACAGTGATTTCTGAAAGCATTCCAGAGGTCATGCAGTGATTTACATCAAAAATGTTGCCTGCTTTTAACACAGAGCTTCCTGAGAACCTGCAGATTACAGACATTCATTATTGATTTTCACCCAGGGCCCCTATGTGCAGATTTTTTTTTAGTTCCACATACATTTCCATATGTTACTGTCATCAAATGCATCCACCCAGCCATGTTCTTAATCCACTTTCTTCTTTTTCAACATGTCCTGTCTAGTATTAAAGCAAAATTATGGTCTGGCTGCTGTATTGTGCCAAAAAACTTAGCTTTGTCTTGTATTATTTTGTCATTTTTAATTAGTTTTTTTCTGAAGTTACATGCTGGACCTGACAGACAGGATAAGAGAGAAAACCACAGAAAACAACCACAACTAGAAAGAAATTAAATAAACGTGTGTTTGTGTGTGGGTGCGGGTTTGTTTCTGTGTGTATGGATGAGTGCTAGATAGCGGTGTAACAATACATCTATCTACATCGACATATTGATCATGTGGTCAATGAATGAACCAATGAAATCAATCCACAAAGCAAATGTCCTTTAAATACTGATTCAATAGTCACTGATTAAACACAATTTTATTTGGGGAATGACTGTTTTTTGAGTTCTCCTGGCATGTCGTTTGCCATTATTACTAGTCTGTCTTTCTTATAAAACAGTTGTTTTAATCTAAAATAATTCATTTTAATATTTGAGTTTAGGAATAAAAATTGAGTTTAGGAATAAAAATTTTGAATGATATTCTAATTGCTTTTTTTTATCATTAGATATGAATGGAAATGACTGAGTTTAGTTACGTGTAATATTGTTTCAGTCAGTGGATTCTAAATTGAATCGAACTGAAATCGGATCATGACTGGATTTGAGATATCTGCAAATGTCGAATTGTTATACATTGTTATCCATTACATTAAGACATTGTACTGTGATCAAACCAGTGATTTACAAACCTATACTGGTTGTGTTAAGTGACAGTCAAAGGCCCCACAGCAATGGCGTATGGGTTCCAGGGGACCAGGGATAGCGGCCCACCATGCAGCAGCCCCTTAAGTGTGAGCTGAGAGCCAAAGAAATCACAGGACAGACACAAACAACCACAAAACTAACATCCAAGGACACTTCAGAAACACCAGTTAACATGAGCTGAGGTCTGAACCTGAAACCTTCTTCCTTTGAGGTGAAAGTGTCATCAAATTCAAGATGCCTGATATTATTCATGAAACAGACAAATGACCCACCTTAATTTTCATGTGTTTTTCACAATGTATTATTAAGACAACACCTATGTGCGAGATCTGTAAATGATTGCATTCTGCTTTGATTGATGTATAATTTAAACTTTTTTAGTTTGGTTTGTGAATAAGTTAAAGTCAATGAAAGATTTTTTTTCCCAAAGGACATTAAGTTAAAGAAAAAAATACTTCTTAACATTTCAAGCATTATAAAACTTTTTTTGTCCATTGTAATGTTTCAAAAAGAAAAAAAAAAAAACACCATAAAACTCGAGCGGGCAGTCTAAGGAAGCTGAGTTCTCACAAAACTTACCTACAAATTTCTTGTTTGGAGAATGACTTTGAACAAGTTGTGTCAAAGACAGGGCAAATTCAATTTTAAAGCTTTGTAAATTTTCTTGAGCAGGTTCCAGCAATCATCAGCTGTGGGTTCTTCCATTCACCAGCCAAACACTTTATTTAATCCTACAAAAGAAGGATGTGAAGAACTTAACAAAGAGCAGTAATTAAGAAACAGCACTTAAGACACGCAGTGGAGGTCATGCTGAGGTCTGGATATCAAGAAAGCTTTCTGAGAAAATGGCTTGTAGAATTCCTAGAAAGAAAAAAAGAAAAAAAGGCCTTCATAAAGATGAGTGGTAGCGATGTTGCATCGTTCTAACGATAGACACCTGCACAAATACAACCCCCATGGAGAAGGGAATTAAATGAAAAATTGACCATCACCAGTTGATCTTCATCAAATTCAGCATTGTACATTGTCCTCAAACAAATTCTCTGGGGTTCCAATTGGCTGACATAAGACAGTTCTGTCAGTACAGAATAAATGGCACATTAGTTTATGATTAAAACAGCAATTTCAAAATGTTGAGACCAGAGACAGATAGAACAAGCACTGAGCTTGTGTTGACAATGCATTAGCATGATTAGCGCTTATAATAAATTAATTTGAATACTGATAAAGTCTGCAAACATCACACTGTATGCAGAGAAAGCTGAAGATTAAACAAATAGCTTTTACTGCAGGATAAAGATCCTAAACACATATTCAAATCCCACAAAAGACTATATGAAGAGGCACAACATTCGTTGAGCAATAACAATATTAAAAATCAGCAAGTACAACTCATGATAGCATGGCAGATTAAACAAATATCCCTAAAAAGTGAAAGTTTTCAGGAGCTGTGGTATTAAATAGTAGAAAAACTGACCATACTTTAAGCATAGGTTTAAGTTGAAAAGAGTGTTATTATCTGAGAATGAAACTAAATCTCAAAAATATCATGAAACTCTTTCAAAACCTTTTAAATTCACCTCTACAATGTTAAAATGAGAATACTTAATAAAAAGTCACTATCAGGAAACACACTGCCAGCATGTGGTTTAAGCAAATGTCAAAGATTTGCCTTACAAATCCAGAAACTGTGTTCTGTCCTGTCTGTAGTCCAGCAAAGGTTTTTCATCCGAGGCTCCATTTCCTTCAGGGAAGGAAGCTTCCTGCCCTCTGCACCTAAGCTTCTTCTCTCCCCGACTCTTCCCTCCTCTTTCTGTCTTTGTCGGCTCTGAGCAGGCAGGATGTGTGAGAGTAAGTCACGGCATTTGGAACAATGTCAAGGTCAACTAAACACACAAACAGATGCACAAATTCACACACACACATATTCACACAGGATGTCAAACCTGAACACAAAAAGAATTCATTTTTATAAAGAAAGCAAAATATATTCCATCCTGTCCATGGGCAGGGTGATTTGGAGGGCTGTTGAATATCTCAGCCATCAGCTGTTGCGACAGGCTTTCCAAACAGGCTTCATGCCCCTCTTCAGCTGCCAGTTCTGCTTGTACTGGCCTGAAAGACCAGTTAAATTGATATTTGATGCACTTGGTGTAACAGCATAAGCATTTTAGCTATGTGAAAGAGGCTGCAATATGGGATATTTCATAATGAGCTCAAGGTTTTATCAGCCAAAAGACAATGTTATTGATGCTATGTTAATCAAATCAATGGCTTTTTGGTTGCTAGTGGTGTTGGAGCGCCTTGTGAATGAGCTCGGCTCTCTGCTGAAGATGCTGGACCATGAGACAGTCAGTCCTGCTACTGCTGACAAGATGGCCTCCATTCGCAACATCCTGGACTCACTGCAACTGTCAGGTACAGATCCCTTAAATGAAATTAACGGTATTTTGCTCATCTTTAAAGATGCGCTAACTTTCTGACCTTAAAAATCTGCGTTCCAGACTTGTTCGATGACACAGTGACATCTGTTTTGTGTATTTCTGGAGCTGCTGCTGCCCAGCAGCATTCCGAGTCTGCACTGTACAACTTTTATATGGGGGACGCTACGTGACATCGCAGCAGAGTTTCGCTTCACGCTAGAAAACGCACAGACTGTTGAAAACACAACGCCGCTGATTCAGCAAAGAAACGCAAAAAGGTTAGATGAGAGAAAGGAACAAATCGTCTTTTGCTGGCTGGAGAGAGCTAACAGGTCAGTTAGGATGCAAGATGGATGACGAATTAGCCGTCGATAGTGGCTGCGTGCGACGGAGAAAGTGGCGGACCTTCTGTAGTGTCTTTAAAGGGAAAAAAGTTGAACATATTAAACAAATGAATTATTTGTCTTTGTAATCTGTCAACGTGTTACTGTTGGCAGGGATTACCACCTGTACCGGTTTTTGTTGCAGCAAAGTTGGAGAAGCTTCTGATGAACACACTTTGTTGCTTGATTGCTTTGTTGTGCACCCTTTTGTCCAATGTTGAGCAACTTCAGCAGCTTTGTTCTAGTTCTCCAGCCTATTCAGATTGTCTTTAAATGCTCTTCTTGAGTGGCAGTGTGCCTGATATGCAAAAAAAAACATCTATATCTCTCCTCAACTGTACCGTGCGACACTAAAAAAAAAAAAGTTACTCTTTGCACTGAGTGAATACTGAAATTGCTCTTCTACCAACACGTTCACTTTTACAGCTGACAAATGAAATAAATTAGGTCAGCAAAATCTCAAAGCGAATCATTTTCTGTTCTTTAGTTTGCCCAAAGAAAAAGTCACAATCAGTTCACAGTTTTTTCACTGTTGACACTTCTAACTTATTTTCCATTAGGATTTAGACAGCACAAAGAGCATTCATGTATTTGTTTCTACAGTAAAATGCATTGGACCCAGAAGCATTAATCTGCTTCTGTAAAGCTGTTTCTAAATTGTAATTTCACTGGGGGGGGGGTTACTCACATGATTAGGTTTCAAGCAGCAGCTCATTTAGTTTCACACAGAGAGCAGCCAATGTGTCTTCAAACAAGAACAAAACAATCATTAAAGTCACATTACAAAGAGAAAAGCAGTGTTAGATTATCTCACACATACATACCCAAAAAAAGTTTAGTCAATTTAATTACACAAGTAAATTGCTTTTGTTTTTTCTCACATTTGTTGGTGATTGTTTGGCTTTTCTGACATGACTAGAACTGCTCAAAACAACATTCCAGTAGCTGCTGCTGGAAACATGGAACAAAATGCAGCATTTGTTACATCAAAGCTTCCTGAAGCTTTTACAGCAGAGCCTTGCTTATCTGGAAGTGTGCAGGAAGCCAGTTGGATAAAAGGATTGATGTAAGAGGATAATGAACTGCAAAGTTTAAAGGGGATAATGAGGCAAGGTCAAAGGCAGGGACAAACAGAATAACCTGATTGTTGACAAGAGTGATAATAAGCTCAGGTTGCCCTGAACAAACTCATGGAGAATCTGGAAGGTGTCAGACTTTGACTTTTTTTGACTCCTCTTATTTTCACTCTTTCAGTACAAAGTTTTGTACGTTCCCACCTGCATCCGTTGGTTATGATGCTGATGCTGTTATTGTGACCTCATAACGGGACTGAATTAATAACCCTAATTCTGATTATTTTTCTTACTCTCAATTTTTCTTTTCTACAGTCAATGGATCAGATGTCTACATGAACAGTTGTCTCTATGGAAACGGCACTAGCTTTGTAGAGTCTCTGTTTGAGGACTTTGGTTAGTAAACCTTCCAAATACCAACAAAACAGTCCAGTTTCTCATTATTTCTGCTAATTTTTTATACATTTCCAGTCAACATACCACAGCCTCTATAAAATGACGAGACATATGATTATCTGTTATTCCACCAGACTGTGACTTGAATGTGCTCAGTGCATCTCCAGTGGAGCAGAAAGAGCACAAAGTTGAAGAGGACAAGACCCATCCTAATAAATCTGTAAGTGATTTACTCTGCATCCTGTATTCGACCACAGCATTTGCTCCTCGTGCGCTTTTACCCACAATTCTGATTTTCCCTCATCAGACACCAACCGACACGCCTCCTCCCCTACCAACTACACCTCTTCCTGATGACTACTACGAAGAGGCAGTTCCTCTAGATCCTGGATCCACCCCACAGTACTTCACAACCAGTATGAAACAACCAGTCCTCTTATGTTCCCATATACCTTCACTGATCTGATTAACTAGAACCAATCAGCTTTCTCTCTTCCCTCTTAACAAATGTCCCATTCCTTAGCTTCGAGGAACTCTGTGGAGGAGGATGCCTACTATGAAGATGCTGACAATAACTACCCCACCACCAGGATTAATGGTCCTCCCAAAAGCTCATGTGAGCCTTCCCAGCCTTGCTTTTATTTTACAGTAGTTACTGAGGCTTATGAATCAGTGGATGGTTTGTAAATTAATCAGCTGTGGTATTTTGATGTCTAGACAATGACTCAGATGCTCTGAGTAGCTCCTATGAGTCCTATGAAGAAGAGGAAGATGAAGCCAAGGGGCGGGACTCATCTCAGAGATGGACGGCTGAGGAAAACCCAGATGGACCAGTCAGAGACTGCCGCATCTGCGCCTTCCTGTTGAGAAAGAAACGCTTTGGCCAGTGGGCTAAACAGCTAGTAGTTATCAGAGACAATAAACTTCAGGTGAAAATATGCAACAATTAATAGCGTTTATTCAAATATTCACATCAAAGGATTCAATTTATGACCATTTTTAGGACAAAATGTGAATTTATAGGTTACTCATTGTCAAGTGCAATACCAGTATGGACTGTAAGGATTTGAAGATTTGATGTACTTCCCTTCTCCATTTATATCTGAATCTTGCTCTCTGCCTGTTGTAGTGCTACAAGAGCATCAAGGAGACCACTCCCCACACAGAACTCCTGCTGAATCTTTGCAACGTCATCTATGTTCCAAAGGAAGGCCGGAAAAAGAGGCACGAGTTGCGATTCTCGCTGCCTGGAGGCGAAGCTCTTGTTCTAGCAGTTCAAAGTAAAGAACAGGCACAGCGATGGCTAAAGGTACATTAGCTTGCTTTATCAGAGGACTGGGGTTGAGACATAGAAAAGCAGAGGAACCACAAGAATCTATGGCTGAAGGAAAGAACAAAATGTTGCTTCTGGAAGTAAAAGTTTCTCTTTCTGGGTCCAGGTGGTTCATGATGTTTGCAGCCAGTGTAACAACGCTGAGGGACTGAATGGATCCACTTCTCCCATTATACAGAGGAAGCTGGAACTTGACAAGGTGTGTGTTTGTGTGTGAGTTACAACTAATTTATCTACAGTATATTTTTTGTGTTTTTGCGTACCGCAAGATTTGCTCAGTCTCAACTTCTAAAACACTTTGATCAAATGAGCGATGCCTCTTCAGATTTAGTTTAGTTTATTCTTACAACGCCTAACTCAGTAACCGCGTTTACATGGAGACTTTTACTCCATTCGGTTTGGAATCGTTCTGATTTAAGATTTTACGGCAGCTGTTTACATGGTAACTAATTAAACTGATCTGCTGTGTACATGCGCTAACATTTAAGCAGAATGCTCCTGTCTGACATCGCAGAAAGTGGTTACATCATAGGATTTATCAAAGATGGAGAGGTCTACAAACTGATCATCGCAGTTGTGGTTTTTGCAGTACTTTCAAGCAGCAACTTGATACTAATGCGGACAAAGGAGAAAAATGTGTAGAGACAGTGTGAATTAAAAACAAACTTTCTGCTACTGTCCAGTGAATTTATTTGTTTGTTTGTCGTCATCTTCTCAAGTAAGGAAACATCATTTGTTGCGTGTTTACATCTCATCAGAGCATGTGTTGTAAGAACACAACCTGACAACTTTCTTCTTTACATGATACCACAACCGGTTTAGGAAAGGAATATTCTACCTACTTGACACCAAATAAAAATCCTTTAGGTTTGACGTTCTTCATCCAAATGAGGTGTATACATGGTTAATTTTATTCATGCCAATAGAGCTTTCATAGCGACTGCTGTCGGTATATTTGGCTCCATGTAGCTAATGTAACTGAAGCCGAGTGGTATTATTAATGCCACTCTGAGTCTGTAGTTTTTACATGTTAGTGTTGCTAATAAATCACTTTCCGCCCACATGTGAATATTTGGCACTCACTTTGGCTTTACAAGCAGAAAGTGAGGTGATATTTTTGCATTTGCTGAGTTTGTTTAATTTTCCAAAAGTTCTAATGTGCTTCAAAAAAGTGAATGAATAGTTGCACAGCAGTTACACCCAACATACACGCATTACACCCAGTCAAATATAGCACCCAGGGATGTTTTTTTTCAATGTCTGTGGAGATGATTTGCTTCGTAAAAATAATTTGTGAAAAAAAATAACATTCATTCATTCATTCATTGCCAGATGCTGCAGGCTGACAGACAGGCATCAGACTCAGACAGCGGGCCAACGGCAGATAATCAGTCCACTGCACAAGGACCAGGCCGAGATGCCACTGACTCACTAAGTAGGTGTAACCTCACAAGCTATTAATAACATGTAATGACACAATGAAGTTTTCCATTCAGTGTTTCTGTGAGTGATTCCCTCATAACATCTAAAATACTGCAGATGTTGGAAAAGGTGCCACTTGTTTTACAAATGCCAACCTCCTTGAAATGTTAGGTCACATTGCAAGAGTAGAGGGACTTTGTAGTCTCTGTAGCATATTTCAGAGCAAAACAAGTTACTGTATTTATGTTTTAAATAATTAAAAGTTTATTTATTTTAATATAAAATTAAATATAGCAAGATGTAGTGTGGCTGGACTTAACTCTACATCTCACACGCATTGTTGTTTAGTATGGAAGAGAGGATGGAAGGTGAATGAAGGAACTGCACTTTAAACCAATGCATCTCCATTCACAGTTTACGACTCACTTATTGTAGCTTTTTGCCCCAATCATATTAAATCAAACTTTATTTATAAAGCCCTTTTAATACAAAAGAAGTGCAAAGTGCATTACATACCAAAAACTGATTTAAAATATATATAAAACCTTACACTGAAATATAAAACATCAAAGTTAAATAAGACGCGCCTGATAATGCTCTTTTTCTCTCACACTCATCACACTCTGCACACATACAATTACCTCCCCTCAGTTTCTGCCTTCTCGTTTCTGTCCCTTTAATCCGTCTCATTCAAATGAGGATGCTGCTTTAGAATAATTTCTCAACATGCAGAGTAGTGTGTCAGCCTCTTTCTGGATGAGGACATTGCTTCTTCATTTTCTAACTTATCATTGGGTCTAGATTTTTTATGGCAAAGTAACCAGAAGTTAGCATTTGCTTACATTAAAGAGGTGTCTATTTCCTATGAACATTATGGAGTCACATTTACTTAAAGAAATTACACTTATAGTACAACCTTTGCATTAAATAATGACAGTACAGGGATCTAAAACAAATACAGAGTGAAAACAGGTTCAACCTCCTTAATTAAAAATCTGTACCTGAAAAGCTACGATAGGCAGCATGCTAGCAGCTAATGAGGGACCTACTAAAGCAATTTGCACAAATAGTTCATTTCTGAAATATTTATAGTACAGTAACAGTTCATAAAGACTTACAGTTTATTTGGGGCTATTTATTTCTTACTTCAGTTTGTCAGTAATCATCAATCAAAAACCTAAATTGTTCATTTTCACCTTACTTTATGCTGTTTTGAAGAGATGTTTAAAGAAAATAATTATTTTTATTAAACTCTCTTTCAAGAGCCTGATTAAAAAAAACAAACTTTTTGTTGTTTCTCTCGACAAAATTAGGAAGGAAAAACTCCGGAAATATATGATGCAAGTTAAAAAAAACTAGTTTAAACAAAGTCATGTTGTGTCAGTGTTCTTGCAAGAAGTTTACTGAACAAGCTGCTCTGAGCCATAACAGATATGAAAGAGAGGAAGAGACAGTGAGCGAGACACAAGCAGATATGACATCCTTCCTGTCCTCTTCCTGTAATTGTCTCCCACTGACATCATAGGAAGCTGAGTGAACAGAATGCTGCTGCACCTACTACACACTAAACTGAATTTGCAAAGTTTTCACATGTGTGAAGTTGTAAATATTGTTATTTACCTAGGAAGTTGCTGTATATTCATGTTTGCCTTAATTTCATGGAATGTTTTGCTTTTGAGTTTTAAAGTAATGACAATGTTGATGTAACACAAAAACAGCAAGATGAGACGACATCGTGGTAATGGAGAGTATGTTTGGCTTCAGACAGGGGGAAGCGCGGTGCATTTTCTGAGCTGACAGGGTCGATGAGCCGGGCAGCAGGGAAGAAAATCAATAGGATCATCACCTTCTCTAAAAAGAAGCCCCCTTTACCAGGAGAGCCTCCCTCCTCTTCCAGCCACCATGACATCCCCCGCAGTGGTGAGGACACAAACTAATCAAGTAGCTTCACTGCTGACTGGCTAGCTGATCAGTGCTGGATCATTTGTACCTGATGATTAGATTAGTTGTGGTACTTTTAGTTTTTCGGAGGTGTTTCAGAACTTAAGAAGAAATTGCATTGGGTATGTAGAGGATAAAGGAACAAGGAGACGTCTGTTGTACAGTCATTAAATGTTTTCTATCTTCGGTGAAAAGGAGAAAAAAATGTAGTTTCAGACATTTAAGGTCGCTGTTGTTCTTCATCTTTCTGAACCTTCTCTACAGGTTATCTCGGTGTGTGTCTTAGTGGGTCTTGGAAGGACCGTTGGTGCGTGCTCCGAGGTGGAAGTCTGTATTTGCAGAAGGACTCCGGGGACCAGCGGCCTCCAATCATTGTGGTGCCTCTCAAAGGGGCAAAGGTGGTACCAGGCAGCCTTGGACCTAAACATCCCTTTTCCTTCCGCATCATGCAAGGAGGAAACGAACTTGTAGCTTTAGAGGTGCAATGCTGAGGATAATTATATTGATTTACTTCTTTTTCTCACTCATGAACTTTTTGCTCTGCTGTTTTGTAAAGGGGATTAGCTTTCTTCTGTTTTTCCTTTTTTGTTGTGCAACCATATCTCCCAGATGTTTGGCAAGCTGATTTAACATTTAATCAAACCATATTCGTGTCTTAAATTGCATTTTAGATGCCCAACATTATTTTTCTTAATAATAATTACATTGTCTGTGGTGGGAAAAGTGATTAAAAATAATAAAACTTGTAATTTCAGGCGTTATATTGTAGATTTTGAAGTTACCTTGTTCAAGGTCAATTTTAAACATCTAAAAGTCCTACAGATTTTAAATGAATGTTTTAACCTTAACAAATGACTTTTCTCCATTAAATAAATTTGCAGATCAGTTCTTCAAAGACAAAATAATATTTTCAGATATCCACAATTATTTTATGTCTGATTAGGATTTAGTCTTTTCGGATTTTAGTAGCAAATATCTGTGAAGCCATTCCAGCTGGTAGGAATACCGATACCCAGCATATCATTGTAGTCAGTTTCATGTAAAACATATTGTCCTGATATATACAATATTACCATTATATAATATATATGATACAATATTACCATTATATAATATATATTATACCATTATATAAAATATATTTATTATTCAACTGCAGCAGTGAATATCTTAAATGCATTTTAAGAAATTGTGGTAAAGTTACCCATAAGGACATTTTTACTTGTTACTTGTTTATTTATCTTTAATGTTACATGTCATATCATATATATGTAGTGTGATTTCTTTTATATGGCAGAATCTGAAATATTGATTCTAACTTCCTAATGGTCTACATATCCAACACATTAGTTTTTACTTTAAAGGAAGTATATAGTAAAAACACAAATGCTTTAGTGATCAGAATTGGACATTGTTAATTGAAAGCCCAATACACAAAATATATATTTGAAGAGTTATGGCAGTTTGGATGTATGAGATGATCATGACAGATAGAAAAACTGTTATTGTTAACATCTGAAATGTGTTAAACTCTTGACACATCAATGTCTTGCTATAATTGTAAATGAGCTGCCAGCTAATTCTATGGTGTCTCAGATTTACAGAATAAAAAAACACCCTGCCTTTCTTTACCTGGCAGAGGTTTATTGCTGTCAGACTGATTTATTTTTCCACATGAGATTCTGATACTCAGTATGTTTATAGAGAAGGCATACTTTTATTTTTCTGGAATTAAAATGATTAAAATGTTTGTGTCCATCAGGCCAGCTGCTCGGAGGATCTCGGCCGCTGGCTGGGTGTTTTATTTGCAGAGACTGGCAGCACCACTCTCCCTGAAGAGTTGCACTATGACTACATCGATGTGGACACGCTCACTGACATACGGCATGCTGCCAGACACTCCTTTTTGTGAGTTATTTCCTACACTTTGTGGTTGAGTGCTTGCACTTAACCGTTTATTTTTTTGTTGTTGTTTCAATTTTAGTGCTGAAATTCACAAGCCTCCCTTTTGACACAGTCTTTTCTTTGCTTTGGTAGGTGGGCTACTACCATGGCTACATCCTCCAGCAGTGCCTCAATAGACTCCAGAACTTATGACGAGGTCTATGAAAGTATAGCGGTAAGAAAGATCACTCGACAGATGTTTGAAAGTAAAACGTGAAGTCATTAGGAAACCTGAAGTTTTTAATCTGTTTCTTTTCACTCATCCTCCTTCATGATCCTCTCAAACATTCAGCGGACATTTAAAGGCAGAGTATGTAAGATTTCGAGGTGATTCTTTCCACCACCAGGTGGCAAACACCAGGTTGTGAGCAAAACCACAAAACTGCTACCTCCACAAACGATCACAGGTTGGCAGTAATGAGCAAAACTCACCCCTCACCCCTCCTCCTTGCCAGCTCCAATGAGGGCAGGAATCGCTTGTGAGCTGTAGCTCAGAGCCGCTCTGCAATAAATGGGTTTATACTCCCCCTGCTGGTGGAAAAAAGTACCTTTTTTTTTACTGGTCAGAAAACATTCAAGAAGGGTCTTTGTCATTAATTAAACTTGTAATTTAATAACGCATCAAATATGGACAGACTGGAACCTACATGTTTAAAAAACTATCTAATTATGATTGTAGTTATTTTTTTAGTTAATTCATTTTTTAAAATACTGAAAATCTTACATACTCTACCTTTAAGCATCTGAGTAGACTAAAATGATTTTGTAACACCACATTGTTAATGCATAACAACCCTTGTTCGTTAAGTAGTTTTACCAGTTACCAGTATTTATGTTAGTTTTTTTTTCACTTTAGAGTAGGAATTTGATTTAAACAATAAGAAATTCAAACTACATAATTTATAACCAGTGCAAAAAAAAAAAAAACATCCCACCCCTTTATTTTAATGCAAATTTATGTTCTGTGTTGTGCATTGTCAGCCAAAAACACAAAAAAAAATCAAGTAATTTCAGTAAATGGATGCACTTTTCTTCTATCTGGCAGGATGAGGAGGTGGAGAGCACGACAGGCCAGGTGAGACGTCATGCTTCCTTCTCCAGCAGGGACTCTGAAAAAACAGAACAACAGGCCGCCATTAAGAGACACGCCTCCAGTGAGTCTCCTTCCATTTCATAATTCATTAGACGCGCTGTATAAAAATTGCATGGGAGAAATGTGGCCACAGCTGGCTGGCTCCTGCAGATCACGATGTGAAGCCAAATGACTTGTTATCATACAGCAGCGCCAACATGGTGGATGTAAATGCTGCTCTGTTTTCTCATAGATGTAAACCAGTATGGGCGGTATGGGAAGACACGTGCCGAGGAGGATGCCAGGCGGTACCTGAGTCAGAAAGAGGATCTGGAGAAGCAAAAGGAGGAGCTCAGAAAAGCTCTCATCGCCCTCCGCATGGAGAAGAAGGAGGTGAAAGAGGAGATGAAGAGTGGCACAGGTCAGAGAGAATTCCCCTCACACAGCACTGTGGACACTGAAGCAGGCCTAAGTAGGAGTCTGAGTGCAAGTTTGTGTGTGTGTGCGCAGGTCATGGCGTGGAGAAACGGTTAGCTGAGCTGGAGACGCTGTGTAAACAGAAAGAGGAGGAGAGGGTGGAACTGGAACTCCGACTGACAGAAGTAAAAGAAAACCTGAAGAAATCTCTGGCTAGAGGAGCGCTGGGTCCTCCTGCTGACACGAACATTAATGTCAAGGTAATATTTCCAAAAGTTCGGACTGTAAACTACTAATGTGCACTTTCCGAAACACTTTCTGTTTGTTGTGACGGTTCCTTATCCACAACACAATAAATCTGCCTTTACTTTTTTTCTATTTATTCATTTTTAATAGATGGAAACACACTACAGATGTCCATAAAAAAATTAATCATACACAACGCTAACATACTAAGTAGGGAACACTAATATGAGGTTTTTATTAGTCTGAGTTGGATCATAAAAACGTATCTTTTAGTCCAGAGGGAGATGGTTACTCACCATTATATTATTTACCTATTACTTTCAGCATCTTATTTTATTAGCAAATTTCAGTCTATCACAATATGTAATCACGGGTTTTCACATATTTACTTAACAAAGCTGTGAGGGTGAAAAACACACAGTTTTCATCTTGCTTGTTGACAGCGACCATCCTTGTGGTCTGCTCCGGTTGCCTGGCAACTTCCACAGCAGTGATTTCAAGCTGTTACTGCTTCTTATGGAGCAGCAGTAACTTCTTGGGAAAGCTGAAAAAGCATTTAATATATTGTTGAAATATCCTCATGTGTTTGCGTGTACAGGCACCGGGAAAAAAGGTTCAAAAGGGTAACAATGAGTCCGTTCCTGTCAACTCTGCATCTGAGCTCCGTAAACGGCCTCCGTCTCTCTACGCCTCCTCCAGGGGGAACGTCATGCAAAAGGCAAAGGTAAAGTATTTGTTGATACCACAAGTTGGGAAAGATGGTGGAAAAATGTGATCAGGTTAATTGTATATTTTAATGGGGACTTCTTGAGTGTTCCAGTGTTTAAGGCAAGCAAGAGGTTATTATTGGGATAGCGGTGTTTGCGGTTTAGAGAATGTCCCTGTTAGATAAACATTATAAAAGGAAAAAGCAAATAGATAAAACAATGCAATGTTAGAGGTGGAAAAAGAGGGAATACCTTGATGAAGAGTTCCACTGACATCTTGAAGCTGGCTCCCAAAAATCTCCTGTTACACCGATCTCATTCAAAATGCAACAGATCTGCTCATGAAGATCAACAAATTGCTTCCTCGTGCCATTTCTGTCAACAGCAATGTTCACTTATCAGTTTTTTTTCTACTTTTAAAATTTATTTCATTCTTGACTAGGAAGAAATAAGGACATGAATCAGGTTTAAAGTTTCACTTTCCAGCATCATGGTTTTGTCCAAACATGGGCCCTTAAAAGATCAATATGACTGCATCTAAATGCTGAACTCCAGGCTTCATAAAGGCAGCTTATGGCTATAGCTGAATACCTGAGTAATTTAGTTTGGATAATTGTGTTTGTCCCAGTACACAGCCCTTTCTGTCCATTCCATAGTAATATTCCCTCTTTCATATTTCACACAACAGACAAATTAACATATTGTTTATTTCACAGCAAAATAGTGATTTTTCTCTTTTTTTTTTAAAAGCAGTTTGACATCTTATTTTGTACATCCTACACACTGCTTTTCTTACTAATAAAAACATACTCTCCCTTGTGATTACCCCTCTTCTGCCTCTTGTTTTGTTTGTACCAGCTTCTTGTTTTAGGGTCAAATCTCAAGACAAAAACACTGGAAAATGTACCTAAGCCTGTTTAAAACCAGATAAATAAATACTGCATCATCTGGTTGTACTAGTTTTAATTTTAGCGTTAAGTTTGAATAATTCCACTTTGTATTATTTAAATATTAATACCTTTATGTGTATTTTTCAAGATAGGATGAATTAATAATAAAAAATTTTAAAAAACCCGTCATTTCCTTCTTTCTAAATGACCTGTTAATTTTAATGTACGTCATTTTCCTGAATGAAAATAGACAGACTGAAACATATTCCTAACGAGTAGCCCTGGTTAGGATTTGAGCTAAGATGTGAATCTGGTGATGGTTACATTTGGCTTTAGTTTATGTTGTCTTTAATGAAAGGCAGTCATTGGAATTTTCTATTAATGTTTGTTTTGCAAGCCTGAATATGTGTGTATGTGTGTATATACATATAAGGACTGAGATTCTGTATGAATGTTTCCTTCACTCTGTACTGTCTCATGGTTTCCAGGAGTGGGAGTCAAAGAAAGCGACCTAGACTGAACATAGCAGATCAACAGAAGGATTCTTGGAGAGAAAAATAAAAGGGTTTTGGCAGAAGAATGTGGAAAGAAGAATAAAATCAGCACAAACTGGCTGGCACTGAGGAGAAGAATATGAGGAGTAGATTGGACAACATACTCTTTTTAGACAAAGAACGAGCACACGGAGCATAATGCAGCATCAACCACTGTTAATATGACAGACTTGATATACCAGATAAGTATTAATCTGTTACAGTTTGTTTTGTTATATGTGTGTTTACATTTGCACAGGGCTGCAGAAAGAGAGCATGTAAGTACTGCATGGAAATGCGTAGCAAAGGGAGTGCGTGGTTAGAAACACTGTGAGTTTAGAGTTACAGGCAACGTCTCCTACAAACGCCCACTGGTTTTATGGCTTTTTTTTTTATTTATTTTTTTTTTTATACAAAACTTGGAAGCAAAATGTTAAAAAGATTAAGTGAAATGTTATTGTTATGACCGTAAATTATCATGTCTTGTACTAAAGCCTCTTTAAAAAAAAAACAACAAACAAACACACATTATAAATTAGTTACTGAAATAAACTATATAAATTTCATTGTTGTTAAATTTTATTGTTGCAATGTGAGATGATTGGTTTCAACTATTACAGTAGTTTTTTCATAGTGGACTTCGCACTTTATCTTGTATTTTGTAATTGTATAAATGAGTTGGAAATTATTGCACACAGCATTGCAGCCAAAACTTTTCTTTGTTTTATCTTTCAGCAATGTGAACAAAAAGACATTGGAGTAAATGGTTACTGTGGCCAAAAAAACATTGTGGACTCTGTTGTTTTATTTTTTTTTCTGCTTAAACATCTCCACTTCTAAATCTAACATATTAGAATATTTCTTTGTATTGATCAATCGATAGATAGATATATGATGAGCTCACATAGTAAAAACTCCAATAATCTGTTGATGTGAACTCTACTTCAATGATTTGAAGCATGAATACATATATATATATATATATATATATATATATATATATATATATATATATATATACACACACACACACAAAGTACCCTTGTTAAAACACCATCCCCTCTGGATTAATGCATTTCATGTATTGTACCAGTTTTTGAAAAAAAATACAACCTGAGCTTTTCTGTTTAACTTGGTCTACAAAAGCACATCCATCTATATTCTTCTGTTTCTGAGGTTTGCAGGTGCAACAGGTTCAGGAGGGAGAATCAGACATATCTCTCTCCAACATCTTTCTCCACCTCCTCCTGAAGGATCATGAGGAGTTTCATGCCCAGAAGGGACATAAGATCCCTTCAGTTGTCCGGATTTGCCCCAAAGGCCTGATACGAGTCAAACACGTCTATAAAACCTCCAAAGGGGAGGTGACCAGGAGGCTTCCTAATCAGAAACGAAAATCACCTTAACTGACTTATTTGGATTTGGAGGATTCTGCATCACACTCCCTCCAGATGCATGAGCTCCTTGCCTGATCTACAGGCTGAGCGACTTTCCAAAGGAAGCTCCTTTCAGCTGCTCTGATCTCATTCCTATAGTCACAAATGTGGTGATCGTAGAGCATAGTTGTCACAAAGATAGACATAAATAGTTAGAAAATGAAGGTTCTGAGCTCTCTCTTCACCACAACGGACTGGTGCATTATCTTATTACTGCTGACAATTCCCCACTCTGTCCATCTCTCATTCCTTCCCACTGTCACTTCTGAGCAAGATCTACTTCACTAGACGTAGTAACTCATTGACAAGGCATTCAAATTTTTTCAAGTTGACAGCTATGGCCTCAGACTTTGATTCCAGCTGCTTTACACTCATCACCACTTGAAGATCTTCACCCTGAAGAAGCTAAATGGATTCACATGATCTGCAAAAAGTAAGGATGGACCCCAGAGATCCCAAACCAGACCCTCCTCTCTCTGATTACAACTTGTTATCCTCTCCACGCTACAGACAGGACTGGTGACAAAGGGCAGTCCCGTCAGAGATCAACGTGCACTGTTAAGTTTGATTTTGGGGTGAGAATGCAGATGTATCTCTTGCCTCTTAAGGTGACCTTATAACCCAAAACAGCAACTCCAGCCGCACCCAACACAGAATCCCCAGAGGGACAAAGTAGTCAGCCTTTTCAAAGTCCACAAAACACATGTATGCGTATTCATGACCTGCTGAGCAGCAAACGTCCTGGACTTTCATGCACCACCGATGAGGCATTTCGTAATTCCACTTGAGCAAAACAGTGAAAATATGACTGGTGGTTTGATGGAACTGCCCCTTTCAGCATAAGCAGACAATAATAAACCTCACATCAGATGTGCACACAAAAACAGACACAAGTCAATTTACTTCTTTACAAAGAGTTTATTTTAGTGCATTTCTAGTTTGTCCACAGCAGGAACCAAAATATGAAGTTAATCTGTGCTCCCATTGGTTAACCAAAGTTATGGTCCAATACCATTGGTCCACTCATGTTCTGGTGCAACACTATTGGTCCAGTACTGTTCTAACACTCTCACATTGGTTCACTAGTGTTCTGGTATCACACTATTGGCTCACTAGTGTTCTCTTGTGGTCAGGAACACATAAAGAAAAGGAAAAAGAAAAGAAAAGAAAAAGGACCTTCAGCATGCTGCTACTGAGCAGAGGTCCACAGGCTTCCATGCAACAACAAACAAACAAACAGCAAGAGACAACAGCAACAAACGTAAAGATAAACAACAGCGTTGCTTGTAAGAAGTAAGCATGGAAGCATATACAGTAAACCGTAGATTAACCTGCCAAAGCCCTCAGGAGGTTTATCTGATATACAACAGATCTTAAAAAGGTAAAATCCCCCCCTCCCCCCCCAACCCCCACCAGACACATGCGCGTGCCTTCTCACACACACACAAACACACCTACTGCAAGCACAGCATGAACTTAACCTCTCTCTCACACACACATGTACACACAGGCGCACCTGCATGCAAACAAAAGGTAAGTCCTCATAAGCGTACGAGGAATACTTTCATCGTTGTTGAAAATATGACTTAACCCCATGAACTCTGTGTAAACATAGCGTACAATAGGATAGATAAAGACTTCCTCCCTCCTTTTGGAACTCCCTGTCACTTTCTGGCCTCTTGCCTTTTCATAGCAATAACCTAGTTAGTTAAAACTTGGGCTCTTTGGTTCTCTGTAACAGTCTGTTTATCTTGCGGTGTGACTGACTGCCTGACTTTTCTCCCCATTCATTTCTCTCCCTCCGATGTTCTAACGCGACAGCAGGGAGAGTAGTGGAGGAAAGAGGTTCGCGGGTCCGCTCCCTCTGCTCACCAGGGCAGCAGAGTCAGACGGATAGATTGTCCTTGATTTATTTACATCACAGTCAGTCACAGTGGGCTCCGTGAAGTGGAAGAACACACCCCCCCATTCTCCCGCTTTTTCCTCTCAGCTTATCCTACCCCCTCACAAGCCTGATGTGAGCATGTCAGCCTGAGATCTGCACATGAGTGTGTGTTTGTCTGGGGATGTGCGTGTGTTTGTGCTCGTGTGAGGGAGTGTGGGGGGTGGGGGGTAGAGGGGCTAGGATAAGTCGTTGGTGCTGGGTGTCTTCCCTCCGCCGTTAAGGAGGGCTGAAGCGCTGCGACTCTTGGTCGGTGTGCCGCTGCCTGAACGTGAGAGTTCCGTCAGGTCGTGGAGGGAGGGCTCCCTGTACATGGCCACTGCAAACACACACACACACACACACACACACACACACACATACGAGGCATTATTTCAACTCCTCATGTTTGATATGATAAATGGATTGCTTTTACATGGCACTTTTCAGGTGTTATCGACCACTCAGAGCACTTCATACATTTCCAAGCCACGTTGACATATGCCCAGCCTTTTCAGTGAGTTAAGCACAGCTAATCTTTAGTGTAAATGAGATTGCTGTAATTCCTCATCTCTTGTCATTAATTGGGATGACAACGGCAATAAACAAAAAGCATAATTTAATCAAAGAACAAAAAGCAAACAGTTGCCAAGGTAGCACAGCATGGACATTTGTTTGGAGTCATGTTGGAAAAGTAAATCCAATATCCACTCTCCTCTCAGCTTTGTTTTGCTCTCAACTAACTCCTGAGGGAAATATCTGACTCTTGACCTAACTTAGTGTGTTCGATCCAAGTCGAGTAGGTTTATGGAGCTTTTTGTTTTTGATGAGAAGCTGTTGCCAGGTGAGTGTAGAAGTGTGAAAGATAATCAGCCATGTTGTAAGTCAGACAGCAATAAAGTGAAAAGATGCTAAACCTGGACAGGGTGATCGTTCTGAGGATACATTACTACCACCGGCACTTTCCAATGAAATAGTGATGGGATCAGGCGCTTACGTGCCAATATTGATTATTTTCCCTTTCTCTCTCTTCCTACTTTTACCTGGTTCCTCTGAACGATTTAATGTTCAGCGAGAATAATGAGTCACGCCCATGCTTGTAATATAGTCCTTCAAGTTACATTTCACACAGATTTCCTGGCAGTTTCGTCACATTTCGATGACCAAATGTCTACCTTTCTCTTGAATTGCCAGAATCAGTAAACAAATAAATCTATAATACTGAAAATAAAAGTTTCCCCTTTTAGCTTCCTGACAATAAACCAGAATGTGTCTGTGTACATGTATCTTAACCAGTTAGACACAAGCTGACTCCTGCATCAGGGAAATGTCCATTCTTTACTAAAAGCCTGAAATTTACATCATACTTTTGCAACACGCGTTTGAAAGCATGGCTGTATTTCTTCTCATTGTCATATCTATACTCATGTTTTAAAATGAGACACAGCATATTGATCTGAAAACTCTCTGATGTCTAATTTCTGCACACAGTCTAGAAGTGTTGCGAAATAAAGTCGAAAGATTTAAGTGACGCAGAGAAGAAAACACATTTCTGCAGGTGTTTTCATAAGGTGTCATGACTGGAGAATATTTAGAATTTTTAAAGGAAAAAAAAAATCCAGTCTAACTTAACCTTTTCATGTTTTTAGGAGGCCGTGTGTTTTTGTTATAAAGCTTTGTGTGCATGTAAAGGGGTCTTCAGTTACAGCTCAAGACTGCCCCTGAACTGCCTGAAGCAACTTGTTGGCACCTGCAGTTTTCTTTTCACAGTTATCTAACCACCTGTAAATACACACAAAGGTATCTGATAACTGGAAATCCTGCTTTGACTGTGCTCATACTGTTCACGTGAAAATGTAATCTTTGGCACGGAAACCAAATGTTTTACTGATTCTCACAAATTCATGTGTAAGCTAGAAACCCACGGTTTGTGGGCGGTGATGTCACATTGTGTGCAGCCATCTCTGGTTTAAGGAGACAGATACTATATGTTCCCTTCTTACTGCATAGCAACAGCACACTTTGTCAAAGTAATGCTGATGCTAATCTTGCAAACAAGATTTTTCACACATTTGGAAATAGATGTACAGTTACAAGTCAACCATGTTAAATAGTCAGAGTGGTGTCAGAATGTGTTAGGTAGAACACTCCCACACAAAACAACACTCTAATGATACAGAATCAGATGGCAAACGATGCTGGTTTCGGACCATACCTGACAGGACATCAGGCTGGTTGAACAATTCTTAGAAGAAGGTGGATTTTACTGAAGAACAGTGAGAGATTTCAGTATATTTGCTACATTGAAGGGCAGGAAAGAGTTAGGAGATAATCTGCCAGTTCTGTCAAACAGCTGCCTGCACGCTGTGTTTGTGCATTTTGATGTGGATGGAGATTTGTTTTTTTGGAAAATGATGCTGTGTTTCTTTGCTTTTTTCTTTCAATAAAATATCAGTTTGTGTGTATTTTGGAGTAAGTTAAAAAAAAAAAGACACTGCCTCTTATTCTAGCATGTTTGACTGACCAGCTAGCCAATCAGAGAGCTCTGTGAGGTTGGACGCTCAATTAAAACAGTGTTTGCAGGAGAGTACAAGTGATGCATGCCCTTTAGCTGGGGCTTTGAGAGGAACCAACTCTAAAGTGAGCATAGCTCTTTAAGTCGAAGCGTGCAGGTCTGCTTTCTTAGGTCTACCTTTTAGTGGTTTCGGTATGAAATGTGCGGCGGCCTTGTTCTTCTTCACATGGTTCCCCTTCATGATCCCTCCATCCTTGTTGAGGCCCAGGTACCAGGCCCGACCTGAGGCCTGCTGCCGGTACATCATGGAGGAGTAGGTGACATAGTAGTTCTCAAACACTGACTCCTTGAACTTACACTCCGGGGTAAAATGTTCCTGAGAGGAAAGAGCGACAAATATTAGAACAAATAGCTGAAGAAAGGAGGCAAGGAGGTGATTAAGTAGACATGAAGAGGTGGTGTGTTCAACGCGCGAAGAGCGAAGTCACTGAGTGTTCGAGTTTATGATAGCAGCTCCATTAAAAAAAAGTGTTAAATCAATCCTCCATTTCATCCATCAGCTGATCTGCACTTTGAATCATTATCTCGGTCAGGCTCAGAGAACAAACTGCACCAACTTAGGACAGCTGACATTTGCATTTCCTTATTCCTGCATCTCCATGGCAACCAGCTACTCCCTTGAATACCAACCAGCCCACTGGGAAAGATGGTGCCCAGGTTGCCGGGGGAAACAGAAAGATACAGCAAACTGCTGCACTTTTACTTTTTCTCTCTTAATGTTTGTCTACAAGTTGTTTTGGATGATTTGTTTTATGGGATGTGTATTTGTGCTTTTCTTGCACCAATGCAATACTGTATTTTAGAAGTGCATGTTGTTGAGCCGAAGACAATTTTTCCACTTTGTCGGACAATAAAGACATATTCTATTCTAAGGGCGCTCTTTCTTTCTGACAGCCAATAATCTTGTATGATTTCTGATTCTATATGAAAACATAAAAAGTGTGGGTGCTGTCTTGTATTTTGTGTGATTTCATTCTGGTTTTAATATCAGGCCAGAAGATGAAAAGGTGATATCAGTGTTATGAGTGATGATAGTGCCCTCAGAAAAAAATAACAGCATCAAAGGATGGACATGATAGACCAGATATTGCGCCGGTATGTGTGTTTGCACAGGCGTGGGAGCAGGTTGTTATTACACTAAGGTGTGTACCATCTTTCTATTTCCTCTTTGTTAGTTTTCATCATTCGATCTCGTATCTTTGTTTAGATTACTGCAAGTGTGTGTTATTTTTGTGGATTTTTCTCATTATTGCTTCTACACCACCCACTATCAAAGCTGATGCGCTAAAATGAGGTGCTTAAAGCGCAGCTCTGCAGCCAACACTGCCTCCTGGCCTGTCAGATAAAATAAATGCACGGTGCTGCTACATGTGTGTATTAAGTTGGAAACAACATGAAAAGAAACTGCAGGAGAAATCTTCCTATCAAAAATGACTGGGGGGAGGTAAACAAAAGGAGGCCGAGGGATCTGAAATCAATCCTGAGAAGCCACAATATCAGGAGACAGATAAGTGAGGAGCAGACACTGGATTATAACGCCCTGTGGCAGCTGACTCACAAGGCAACACTGTGGCTAAAGTGTGGAAGTGATATTATCAAGGATAATGAGTCTGCTTCCACTGGAAGCTTTTGCTTCGTGACTCAACCTGAGAAAATCTCTTTCCTTTAGTGACTATGATAATGATGATGGTGATGATGGTGCGTTTCTGTGGTGACCTACAGAGGTGTAGAGAAAGCCTTCGTTGTTCATTGCCAGGTAGAGTTTGGTCTGGACACCCTGGATGGCCACCACACGAAGCCCCACGGGGATCAGGTTGAACACAGCTACACACAAAGCCACACAAGCACACACACACCGCAAACAGATGGACGTTCACACAGAAAACAGAGAACAAAATCTCGTCAATATCAACCACACCGTGACATCTCCATTTTGCCACAGAGAAGCTATTTTAGAAGTTCACTCAGGCAGTGAGGTTTCTGAACTTCACGAAAAATAGAGCTTCCGGTAAAACGCACGAGATGAAAAGACACGCAACACAACAAGGTTTGTCACACAGCTTTGCAGTTTACATCTGTTTAAAGTTTGATTAATCTGCATTAAAGTTTGATTATTATCATTATTATTATTATTATTGTTGTTGTTGTTGTTGTCTCATCATTTGATTTTTACAAAATCAGAAAATGCTTATCATGATTTCCCAATAAGGAAATTGTGTCTTTCAAAATGTTTTGTTTTATTTACCAGCTCAAAATGCTAACATTTTCACACTTTACATGATATGAACTTGAGAAAAGTTATTAATTTTAGACTTTTAAGACAGTAAGGAATATCATTTCCCTGGTATGTGACTTAAATAGTGATTAAACTGAACATAGTTTATATCAAACAATCATTTTTCTATTTCACATCAACACAGCAGAATTAAAACTTTGTAGTTTCTTTAATTTTTTAACAAATGAGATTTTATTGAAAGACATTTCCAGACCAACAGCAATCTGAGCAGAAATTTTAATTATTTCTTGTCATTTGAGGTTTGAACTGTTATAATAAAAAAGATACATCTTATAAACCCACCCCGTATTGGCCGGGGCAGCAGCAGCGATGATCTGATTGCAATATAATTCTGTGCAGATGTAAGAGTGTTTGTTTTTGCCACTGACAGACAGATTGTTGCGTGACTGTAAGTAAATACAGTAATTAGCTGCCTAACTTGGCCATTTTGCTTTCTGCTGCATCTCTATCCACAGAAACTACCCTGCTGACTTAATTACGTGGAAATCCATCATATGAAATTCTTCAGCACATGGTGGTTTATTAACAGGCTGACTTTCTAGAAACTCAGCACTTCCATGCAATCTTCAATAATCCTGTGGACCACGATGGAAACAAATATTCAGTCACTTTAGTTTGATGAACAGCTGCAGTTGTTGAAGGAGGAGTTAAAACAGGAGCAAATAATGAAAAGAGAAAGGAGGTAGAGCCAGACAGACAAGCCTGAAATACCACACAGCCTTGAAACCGCTGGTCTCCCTGAGGAGGTCAATACTGCTGTGCTGAGGGAGAAACTTGGCTGCGAAGACTGGAACCTGTTGATGTCAGGTTTGGAAAATCTCCACGCAGCCATGAACATGATCAAATCTGCATCCCTGATAAGCATTGTTGCTCCAGAGATGATGTTTCACCTCCACAACATCAATGGGCTGAAATGACCAACACCGACAGCACTGCTGGCATTTCGACTCGAAAGTCAATAAAACTGATTGTTTAGTTTTTTCTTGGAAGTTTGCAGATGTTAAACATTTTATTTTGTTTGTTGCAACTGATCAACAGAAAGCTTCCCACTGCTACAAACCTACATGAACAGGTAGTGAGTCATCTAGCAAACATCGTATAGATGAAAGAATACGTATTGCAAACGGCAGTGATAGGTGGATCATTTTATTTGTCTTTGTCACAAAAATATGTCAAAAATATAGAAATTTTACTCTTTCTGGGCCATCTGTAACTCTTCACACAGCAATGAAGAGTTATTTCAATGTTTCTACAGTAGGCTATGAGAAGCTGTAGTGAGGACGTAATTATTCCTCGCAGTTTTATGAGTCAAGCCTTTGTTTAATTACAGTCATTCAGCCAACCATGTTGTTTTTAATGACTGTGGTTGTATGGAGATGTGGATTACAGGGATTATCCATCCAAACCCAGTGACTGATTTCATGTGGGTAGGCGTTTACATTATGTACACCGCATGTAATCATTTAATTAAAGAATGCACTGCCCTGTCTTTCTCTTTGTACACAACAGTCGGTGGCCTGAGAAGTAGAAAAGATTAATGTGAGATGCTGGCAACGCCAACTGAGCACAAGAGGGAGACTGATTGCTGTCTGAACCTCGACAATAGAAGTGAAATAACCGTATTAACCACAGTCTGTAGCCTGCGAGTGCGAAAGACGGGGAACAAGACAGTGCATGTGAAGTCATCTGTTTGTACATCCAACCTGTTATCTCATTATTTCTGCAACTGGAAAATTAAACTGTGTTGTGTTGATATTTAATCAATTAATTATCATCAATTAACAAGGAGGTATTTTCCCCAGATAGAAAGACGCCACCTGACATTTGGGGGAAACGTCTGTGCAAGTCTACTAATTAAATGAGCACTTGACATGTTGCTGAGTGACTGTCTAAATTAAAATCTCCAGTTCAAACATGTTTCCACTGGGCAAAGTTAATCATTAAATTAGATTTAACCAGAGCAAGATGCAACCCCCAAAATGACTATAAAGCAGTAAATTAAATCACCTCTTGGTTAATATTAAACCTTTGTTGTAATGTAATATTCCACTGTATGACAAAGTAAACTCACACTGTACACACACTGGGTTATGAGTGTAAGAAAACAAGGTTTCAGTCTCTGCTAAACAGTCATGTCTGTTCACCATATCTTATGTTTCTCTTTAAGTTTTAAAGGTGAGACTAAAATGAGTGTGAATGCTTCAGCTTGTTGGAATGATGCAGTGAGAACAAAGTTCTCTTTCAGTATTGAAACAATGAGCAGCGGCAGCAAAAAGATTGCCAGTTGCCTTTTACAGCACATCAAAGACAATACTGTCTTACCATAGGTGCTGTCTTCATCCTTGGTTCCATCAATGGTTCCATCAGGCTGCATCTGCAGCTGGAAGCCCTGGCGACTGGAGAGCCTGGTCACAATGCCCTTTAGCTGGGGCTCTGAGAAGAGAAGGGGAACATGTCATCTGCATTTGTTCCTTTTTTTTATTGGTTTATGATCATTAAACTAAGCAGTCTTCAGAAAACTGGTAGAGTTTCGGAAAACTTGTTTGTATTTCCAGTCACTGAGCCTTGAAGGTCCAGTGTTGAACTCTAACCCCTTGAACTGGTTTGTTAAAATAAAAACAAATAATGAGATTATTCACTGTTGTCTCTTGACAAGGAGATCACAGCTCTGCCTAAACCAGTGATGCATGTTTCTGACGTCTGGCTGATATTTTTTTTATCAAATCTGCATGTAATCAAAAGCCACGGCTAGTTTCTTTATACATTCTTACACTTTACAGGAATGTTTTCCTGCGTGCTGCTCGTCCAGAGTCAGATGTGGGAACTTCTCCTCATGTGTGAACATGTGAAGAACAAAATGCAGCTGAAGCGAGCAGAACAGGAGCTACACGTCTAGTCGGTGACAAGTGGTGACTAGTCTTCCTTGTGATGAGGGCAAAATGGTGTTGGATGGTGGTGATGATGCTGGTGGTGATGGGGATGATGGGTGGCGTGTGGTGCCCCATGTCCCCCCACCCCCTCTCCCACCAGACCTGGTGGTCGTCTTCTCTTCCGTTTCTTCCTCGATCCAAACAATTTGACACGCGAGAACACATTCAGCTTGCTGGGCTTCTCGTTTGCGCCCTTGCTGTTGCTCGGGCTGCTGCTGCCGCGGCAGGCATTCGCCTTCTCTCGCTCCCTCGCCTGCCGCTTCTGGCGGATCAGGGAGCTGGCGATGGCCGCTGCACGGGACATGCTGCCCAGGTTGAGTGAAACAAGTCAGTCCCGGTTTGGATGGAGGTCTTGGCGGACAAGTCAGTGTGTGAGGGTGCGGAGAGGGGGGGTCTACGCCACCCACGACTCAGTTCGCATCACACACCGGCCGCTGCAGACTCGCAGTTTTCCGCGATTTTGAGAAGCGTCCAGAATTCTCCATCGGTGCGTCCGGGCGCCTCATGGAAGCCGTTCAGCAAATCCAGTAATGTGCCAGTAAACTAAGCTTGAACGACGCCGCCTCCCATCCCCCCCCTCAGGGGGTCTGAGTGGCAAAACCTGTCTGATCCTCCACCCCACCCCCTTAGGTGAGATCGGTCTTTTCTGGGTGTCCCGTGAGAGCGTGGATGAAAAACAGATGTGCGTAAAAGATCCAGTCCGGCTTCAAAGTGGCGAATCAACAGCTTCTAAGCTGTGGGTGCTGCTGATGACCACTGCAGCTGCTGCTGCTTCCTCGCCTCCTGCTGCTGCTCTGCACCCCTCCGCCGGTGATGCTCCGCGTCTTGCACGCTGTCCGTGACAGAAATGCAGCAGCCGGAATGTTTGTCAATGAAACGGCTCCGGGCTCGATCGGTAGGAAAGAGATCATGATGCAGCCGTGCCGTTCATAAAACTGCTGCAGCCCTGCCCGCCCAGAGGAAGAGGAGCGAGGAAAGGGGGGGGGGGGGGGGTTTGGCAACTCCTCCTTCATCATATAGAGCGCCTGTAGCTCTTTATCCCACGTGGCATGATATTTACATGTTTCTCTGATTGAGGCAGGGGAGGTGTGTGTGTGTGTGTGTGTGTGTGTGTGTGTGTGTGTGTGTGTGTGTGTGTGTGTGTGTGTGTGTGTGTGTGTGAGGGGGGGGGGGGGGGGGTGGCATGTCTTAAGAACAAAATAATAGGAAGAGAGCAGACAGATAAGATGACTGAATTAGAATACAAGAGGAGGGGTGAGAGAAGAAATGAGATATTGGGTGTTTATGAGTGAGAGAGAGGGAGGGAAGAGAAGCTTGTAGAAAAAAAAACCATGGATGGGATGGAAAAGCAGAATGATGAATGAAAGAGAGGAGCATGAAGAGAGGAAGAGGTACAGTGAAAGAACTGGGGAGTGTGTGTGAGAGAAAAATATGAGCAGAGAGGGAGGAGAAAAGGAGGGGCTCTTGTCTTATTTTGGTGCAGAAGTTCAGAGCCGAAAGGCTGCCGCTCATGAGAAGGATGTGAATAACAGAGAGAGCACTTCAGACAGCGTGAGGTGTGTCGTTTTTCCAGACATTTCCTTTGCATCAGCATCAGAGCAGAGGCAAGTGGAGCAGTAATCAGCCACTTCATGCATGGCCAGAGGCGGCCCCCCCCCACAGGAAAACAGAAGCACAGCTGTCAGAGTCAGATACAGCTGTGTTGTAGTATGGTAAATGTAACACAGAAGAAGAGAAAGAGGTGGTGGTCATAAAAGCTGATAGACTGAGGCACATGGCAACTGGTGCTGAATGACAGGCACAGCCAGTACAGTCCTCCAGAGGAAACCTGGTGAAGAGTCAATGAATGGAGAGCAAAGAGGATGTTGGGAAGTGTAAACAACATAACTGAAAAGGAGGAAAACATCTACAATCAGGACGAGCTAGAGGACAAAGAAAGTGATGGATTTATAGACCTGGTCAGTGCAGACTTTGACCTGTCACAGATTGAGGACTATGAAGTCAGTGGACCTCTGTTTAGGTAAGACTCTTATAAATGTGCAGATAAATCAAGTTTAGGTTTGGGCATCCCTCACGAGACTGATTACCCTGAAATATAACAACTAGAGTAAAGAAATAAAAAAGCTACGGCCATCTTGTCATCTTTACTTTATGGGAATCGTGATTTAGATTCATGCCAAATCTTCCTGAAAGCAAAAGTCACACAAAATACAAGTAAAGAAATCAGACACAAGATGACTGAAAAACATATTGACACCACCTATCAGTTGCCACAATAATAGACACACAAATGTAATCCATGAAATAATCAGGGCACAAGCAGTGTGGATTTTGCACCAAGATAACACAAACCCAGTTTAACTGATTAACCAAAATAAGTGTGTAAAAAGTTGCTTTTTTATGTATATATATTTTAAATACCATTTGGAAATTATGAATACATCTTAAGACATGATTTATGTAATGAGTGAAGAGTTAGGAATAACTCCAGTGGGGAGTTCCTCATTTAACTACATGTGATTTGACAGAGTTCATTTGTTATGAAATTACACCACAATCATTCTGGTTCAACATAAAAACCAGTAAGAGCAGGTCTGTAACTAGTGGCACTCTGCTGAAACCTAATAGCATGCCGTGACACTCCTAACACCGCAAGCACATTGCACATAACACAAATGCATTTCCCTGAAAGTCACATGAGGAACAAACTATTCGGGGTTTTTTTTTTGGACTTGTCTTTAAAATTCTTTAGAAGCAAAATTAATTTAATCAATCTTACTTGAAAATATTAGATGAAAGAATAACCTGAATTCCTAAATGCGTTAAGATTTAACTGTGAAGCCTAAAACCAAATAAAACAGCATTACATTATTTAATAGACGTGTCTTATGTGGGCTCTTAAAGGCATGTTTGTATCTAACTGCGTGGAGCTTATGGGCGCGTCCGGTCATGTTTTCAGCACCACGGACAGCGCTGGAAGTTTTCCACTTGCGTGGAAAACGCACGTATCCTAAAACCTCAAAACAAATCAAGGATTCTTAAAAACGAGCATTTAAAAAAGCAAATCCGTCAAATGAAAAGTTATGCATGTGAAACATTTCAAGGTGCATGAATAATTTTTCTCCATAAATTCATAAAAGCAAAGCAAAAAGCAAAAAGGTTTCCGGCGAGTTCAGTCCTCCGTTCAAACTTAAACAAGTTCTTCCTAAAACTAAGTGAAAAGCAGCAAAGTCCAGATGAAATTCGCGCAACTTCTCTTTTTAATTCCCATATTTTAATAACAGAACTGGGCCTGAGTGAATGGAAGTCTACATTCTGGTCTTACCTGAGGTCGAGCGGCGGAGAGGGAAAGCCATGCTGCTGCGTCCGTGGAGCTCCGCAGCTGTGTTCTCATGGCTTTTCGCACTTCCTGCTCTGTGCTGCTCGACGAAAAGACGCCGAATTACCGAAGTTCAAACCACAGAACTCTCCACGGCTTTGGATCCATTAAGGCCGCGCACGTGGTGTTGACGGGGGATCATTACAGAACATTAGAGGCCATTAAGCCTTTGGAACCGGTCATCAATGATTCATCTCGCGGCCCCGCTGATCTGGCACAGTAAGTGAAGGATGGATCCAGTAGGCCCTTCTCAAATAAAAGGAGCTATCGACGAGAGTGTCCTTGTTTGCTGTTGTATTTTTTAGCCAAATCAAAGCGAGATGGGGACTTGACTGGTGAATAAACACATACAGGTATATTGCTGCACCTGTATTGACATACCAGTGACCTCAAAGCAACATTCAGTGCGCAAACTGAGGCATAATGCAAACATAGAGCCATGCATTTCATAGTGTTGTTGCTGCATTTGCTTTGTGCATTTAAGAACTTCACATTTTCAGCTGTGAAAACTCAGTAGATTTGGACCATTTCTACCCTGAGACAACTAGTCTTAATTAACTGATACATCTCTGAGTGATAATGTCCAAAACACTCCTTGTCATCCAATTTATGTCCACTTATAGGAACCTGGAGCTCCCTGCATGAAATGAGGCACTCGCCACGGCAAACTCCAACAGCTGAAAGTGGCATACCGTTTGCCAAAAACTGTAAATCTGGATTAATAGAGACTCATAAATAACACCTCACTCACACTAGAATATTTCCCCTTACTCGCTGATCAAAATTAAAGAGTACCAGAGGCTGCTTAATGTAGTATTTCACCCTTTAAAATAAATTAAATGCTGAGTGTGAATCGTCAAACCTGGAGATAATGGAAAGTCATTACACCGTCAAAGACCTGAAGCATTTAGGAAGACATCAAGCATCACAACTGCATTGTACGTTAAACAAATAGCAGCACCAGTCAAATGTCCTTCTGTTGTTGCTGTTGACACAAACAGACGTGAATGCACACAACTAATGCTTCTGCACTTTCTGTCTGTAAGTCTGCAGGCTCGGCTTAATGCTTACCATCACAGCAATATAGCATTGCCCACAATGACACACAGAATACGCACGGCCACCCTAAATGCCATATTACGAACCCATTAGATTGCGGTCCTGTTACAGTGCTTTCTATGAAGCAGCCTGTTACCCCATTAAGAAAGCACAGCAGCATGTGTACTGCTAAAATGTTCCGGAGCATATTACAGATTGCAGAGTGTCTGTTGTTGCACAGGCTGCGGTGCAGAAGAAGAAAAAAGTAATGAAGGCAGTGAAACAGGATGCGGCTGGAGAATGTGCTAACTCAGCACTTTTAACAGTAAAGCTGATACATGAAGAAAAAATAAGATGTTTGATTCGACATCTCTTACAAAACTACTACTAAACTATGTCAGTCAACATTCCATGAAAATTATTTACAGAGGATTAATGATACTAACATGCTTTGACTCCGTGTAATCGAGACTATAATATGGTTGGAGGGGCTCAGTCATATTTGCATGGCTTCTTTGCTTTGTTTTTGTCTTTCTAATAATATTTGTCCAACCTGAACTGATATTAAGAATGATTCCAGCTCCAAAAACACAGGCGTACCGCTGACTGGAAAGAGCAAATTGCTATGATGCCAGCGAGTACAAATACATAAACATAGTCCAGCAGTTTGGGCAGATGTCCAACATTCAGTCACCCTGTGAAAAACTTCTTTCATGTAACTTTTTCAGAAAAACTGGCCTTCTGGTCACTAAGTCAAGTAATCAACCACTAGATGGCACCATAGCAACAGAGAAAAGGAAGTCAGTGAAGGGGAGGTTTGTAGGACTGGACAGCACTCATGAGGGCATGAAGGTCTGGAACAAATTTCATGGCTATCCGTCCAATTTATGTCTAACCTCTTTCAGAACAAAATGTTAATGAGTTCTTGTTCTTCCAAAACCTTAATCTTAAATTGAATTGGAATATAAAGAACGGTACAAGGTGGCATACAGCACAGCCCGAACTGCCGGTCCACCTGAGAGAAACAGTCCGTCCTTAAGATGTTTAAAGTTTTACAAACTTGTGAGAGCAGAGCGACTTACAGAATAAACAGTTCTATGTACAGTATTCACACAGTTGTAATGAATATGTTCATCACACAATCAGCCTTTACTTTGTCCTAATTATCTAGTTTTGTTTTAAAACTTTTCATCCATTACTTCCATCATTACGGTACTGGCACAGCTTGACTAAAATAATAGAAACCTCGAGATGCACTGGTGTTTATTTGCTCTTATTTCATATAAATCTTTTATTGGTGGTGATGTTTGAGGCTTTGTTTGGTTGTATTAGGCTACGGCAGAATGAAAGCTCTAATAATTTTCCCCCTTCATTCTGTGGTGGTCACACTGTAAACTCAGTAAGCCAAAGATTATTGTCAAAAACTAATCTACACAGCTGACTCAGTGTGGAAAAGTACAGAGGCAGCACTATAGGACAGCTAACATCACAGCGCACAGGCATTTCTCAGAGGATCTATCATCTTGACTCATCCCCCTTCTGTTTATTGGTTTGGTTTTATTGTCTTTTCTGTGTATTGATGTTAGCTTCCAGTGCTTCAGAGGAATGAACCGCCACCTGGTGGTTAATGCTAGCAACCTTTATAGGCTACGGCTAAAGCTAACTTTTAAAATATCCTTGTTTCAGTTTTATTGATAGGTACTACTTTCATTACTGCAGCCTGATTGTAGGTTATGTTTTCTTTGATGGTCGAGCTACACCGGGTGTTCTTTTAACAAGCTTATGGTTGTAAACCACAGAGTATGTATACTTACTTAAACCTGTCAGTCATAATAATGTTTGTGTGTCTTTACCAGGACTGGAAATTAAGATCAGGAGTGGACTCTCTAACCCCAGAGGTACATTCATGTCTGCTTAAATTGAATTTTTCTGATGGCTCTGAGTTCAGATTCCTGAATATAAAACTGTTGGAGAATCCCACACATTGCAGCCTGATAAAATATCTGATCATCTGAGGAAGCTATGTGTCTTTTCATTTCTTTGCTCTGATACAAAAACAGACCAGAGATTAAAAACATTTCAGATGTGTGGTGGCAGTGTACTCATAGTTATGCAGCACTTGTTGCTTCAAATAATCAAGCAAATATCTCTTGAGTACACCGGATTAATATTGGCATGGCACAACAAGTCCTAATTGAGCCACAAATCAAGTTAGCTTCATAAGATCTGTGTATGCATTGACCGTTCATACTAATGGAAGGAATGCACTTCTGTGACCACCAAACATGGAAAATCTGTGAGCTCCCTTTGTATGGATGCTTAATAGTAGCAACATGGAGATCTGTCTACAAATTCTACTAAGTTGAAAGTGTCATGAGAATCATCATTATCTTTAGGATTTTTCATTAGAATTTTATTTAGCAGTCTAGACTCAGAGCTAAAAGAAAAGTTCCTGTTGAAGAGTTCATAAAACTTCCAAGAGGGGGATGCTGATAGGACTTTATTCAGGAGCATCATTAACATAATCACTCCTCCTTAATTTAGATACTAACCTTGTCTATCACATGAAGTAATGTTTAAAATGGCAAATGCATTAACAGACTTGTATTTAAAAGTCTTTTCATCAAGTTAACAGTAAGATGCTTTTCCTCTGCATGAGAAACCTTCCTATGTCCTCCTGACTACCAGTAGTTCAATTTGTCCTCTGTGGAGGAACTTTGTAAACCTAAAAATTTTCATCTCCCTGAATGCTACTGAACTAACACCTTTTGGTCTTTAAGGACATTTAGTGCTTTTAAATGGTACCTCATTTGTGGGGGTGGGGCTTTGTGAACTTTCTTTCTCTCTTCAAGAAAAATGGGCTCCATTGCAACAAGCATGTTTTATGGGAAGAGAGAAAGTGCATAATACTTTTCTTTGTGCTCATTTTTACTTGAAATTTTGTAGTTATATTTTCATTGAACATCTTATAAAAACACATTAAATTGTTTCTTAGATAAATATAACTATATTATACCACAATATTTAAAAGTTTAAGCAATGTCCTCCGTAGTGGACATTTGTAGTTACACATTTTTTTTCCTGGTAGTCAGGAGGATATTCAGAAAAACAAAGCACTCAAAGCTGATGCGGAGGATGCTGCTACACATCCTCCTGCTACAAATCCTTTCTTAGCATCTGGAATCTCTGTCACTTTGTCAGGATATTTTCTACAGGCTTCAGTTCTGCCTTTAACAAGAGAAAAAACTTTAAGGTAAAAGACAACTCTCATCTTAAGAAGCAGCAAATCTTTCCACATTACACACACAGCTGGACAGCTTGTCCAAACTGGGACTGGCAATAAATGTAAATCACAGCTGCCTTTATTTATTCTGATCATATTCTTAAAGCAGTGTTTTTCATAATCAAAAACGGTTGATTAAAATGTACAATCTTTAGATTATCTTCATCATTGTTTTATGTAAAATGCATATGGTCTTGTACAACCGTACTGTAGATTTGGTTAAATTAGGTTTTGAAGTTTAAAAAAAAAAACCTAAATGATTACATTTGCTGTATGGAAAAGATTTTACATTTATTTAGAACGTTTCCATTTTTCTATAATGGCACCAATCACTGCAGATAATAAACCTAAAAATGCCATCACTGAAGTTTGTATTTTGAGTTTTGAGGGTTTTTTTTTTTTAAAGTTTATGCTTTTCATTTTAAAAACCACAAACAGCATCTTATTTGTTTTGACTATATTTGAAGACTCGATAAGCTAAAGTACTCAGTTTTATTCTGCTTGGAAAGCATAAATACTTCAAAAGTGGACAGTCAATGTAAAAAAAAACAAAACAAAACAAAACCTCAGTCCATCCATCCATTAATCCTTTTCTTTTCCAAACAGTCCAGAGCATGGAGCTTTAAGTAACTTCTCCTTAAACAAAAACATTATTATTATTATTAGTAGTAGTAGTAGTAGTAGTAGTAGTAGTAGTAGCATTTAGATTGTGTTTTTATTTTTATTTCTATTTTTATTTTTATTTCTTTTTTTTTTTGTACTCTTATTAGTAACGTAATTTAATCTCACTTCCATGGAAACCCTAGCCATTTTAAATAACAAATAATTATGCATGATGAAGCTCAGCTTGCGGGCAACTCCCTGACTGTTTCCATGGCAATGATAGTTTCCCAGTTTGCATTGCAGTGCATCCCGCGTTGGCAGTCTCTGTCCAGTGGGATGGGTTTGCAATTAGAGCTGTCATTATTTAAAGACGAAAATAAACTGTTTTTTTTATCAAATTCACGTCTCGCCACCGGACAAATTGTTTATAATATTTACGAGGTTTTAACCACATTTGTTTGGAAAATCCGAAGCTGCTTCAATAACTAAACTAGCAACATTTCAGAAATAAGGCAATTTGTTTTCAAATATGTAAGCTTTACAAATAATTACAAATTGAAAGGCCAGTTTAGTGATTTTTTTTTCTTTATAAAGCGTCTTTCCGAAATATGAAGAGCTTTTTCCAGCCTTCATCTCCGACCTTAAAGGGACAATGGGAATGCATGTATCCACGTGCGGAGCTGGTCTCCATCACAAAGCAAATCCCAAACCGCCTTTTCTCTTTTAAAAAGCGTTACTTCACCCTCCTACGTACCCAACCCGCTTTACCACTCACCTCTGGCAGCATGATCATCTTTGCCTTTTGTTTTCCCGCTCATGGAGCTCTGCTGCTTCTGCTTCTTGTTGGATAAAACTTCAGAGAGATCCAGGAAAACAGATCTACTTTCTCAGCTTCCTCCAGCTCCTCCTCAGCTGCAGCAGCCAAACTCCCGTCCGTCCCTTGTCTGTCCCTTTTCTGTCCCCCTCTGCTTCTGTCCGAACAGCCCGACTCAGTATGACAGCTTCTAGATGTCACCATGTAACAGCAGGAGCGCTCCCCCACCACAACCCGCACGCGCTACTGCCACGCGCGCACACAGAGACAAAAGAGAGATGGTGCAAATGGAAAAATGTGCACGCATATAGATCCGATTCAAAGTGGACGCAGTGTACTGATATAAGCAATTAAAAGTATAAATTAAGCTTTAAGTAATTGACTCAATAACCAGGTCCTTAAAGACTTAACAGAGCATTCCTCCATGTAAAATTACAGGTGACTCAGTGCCAAAGGCATATTAGAAAGTGAACGTTTATGTAGTTTAATTAAAATTTGCAAATGGAACTGATGAAATACTCCAAAGGATGCATCATTTAGTGAGTAACTCAGCGTTTTAATTACACAAACTGAAAAAAAAAAAAAAATCAGTCAGCCTTGGGTTACTGTCATGAAGCTTTGCTTGAAAATGCTTGTTTAAAGAAGAAGAAAAAAGGTGTATCAGCATCTACACTAACACTGTTTCTTTTCGTTTTGATGCAGATTAAAGTGCATTTAAACTCTGTGGACACTGAGTACATGCACATTGCTGTGTCCTGTTCAATAAATGTCTACCCAGCTGCAAACTCAGCAGTGCAGTGATATGCAAATGAATCCGTTTATTGATCATTTGATCAATTTTTACTGGAATTATTTTCTTTTTCCTTAACAAGGCAGAATGAAGACATGTGCATTCATCCTACAATATGTGCTCCTTGCCAGTATATGTTTAGTTGCGATGTATATCTCTTGAAGTGGAAAACAGACAATGCCACTATTGTTTTTAGTTTGTAGATCTTCAACGTTGCAAAGTGACTTTAAAAATAATGAACCAAGAACTGTACCTTCCATATAAAATGCAGGAACAACATTAAAACCCCAACTCTCTGTTTCTCAGATAAATTTAATGACAATAAAAAGTCAAGGAACGTTTCTCACCCTGAAGCACCATTTACTTCACACATTAAAAGGTCCCAGTTTGTCAGTGAGAAGTTGTTCAGAGTGGAGAAGTTGGGTCGCTACTAAATTTAGTTTCCTATTTAGTTTCATCAGGTGGCAGCGGCACAACAGGACTGATCTGGCTTGACGTGACTTTAGTGTTCATCTGCCTTAGATTATCAATAAATCACTATGTAACAAACTATTAACCAGCTATGGATTTCTTCCTGTAATTCATCCCAAAATATTCAGGTCATGTTCCACACACCTTTCTGATATGAGCACAATTCTTGAATATAAAGTTACATGACAGTTCCTTCTGAATCCTCTTTTTTAAGTAGTCTGTTTTCTGAACAAAGTAGCATGTAATAAACCCTTTTCAAGGTCTCTTAATTTTATTCGCTTTTTGCTTTAAAAAGTTTTTTCACACATCATATTTTAGGTGCACTCTTAAAACACAGTCCATATGAAGTTCATTTGAGAGAGTAACAAGAAAAAATATTTTGTAACATTATGTGCGCATACAGTTATTATGACATGGTCTCCGTCTTTCTGTTAGGTCTGCAGGAACTTCAAGTTATTTTAGGTCTCTTATAAATGTATGTAAACAGCAGATATGAGCATGAGAGGAACCGCTTAATGAGATTTGT